>NC_090789.1:8398472-8759722 GCF_040054535.1 Antennarius striatus | reverse complement strand
GATTTGTTTTTTAACAATTAAATTCTAATCATAAAGTGTGTTTTTCACTCTGGATGAAACACTTTTGACAGCATCCTCTCTAAATATCACTACAGGTCTTCCACCACAGACTGCATGCATCATCCAAGGATTGGTCACTTTGCCCTGGAATTTGCTTTTCAAAATAACATTTGGTGGTGGAGGATTGACTTCTCTGTAAACCTTTTTCCTTTTTTATTCTCTTTTTCCATGTGTCATTATGTGCATTACATTGTATCACATTATAAGAAACACTTTTAATCAGCTGCATAATGTATTCCTACACTGTGATTTTTTTTAACTTCTATTTTAATTAATTGTTAGTGGAAAGGTTATTACACCCCAAACATATGGATTTTGTACATGAATCATTTGTCAAGCTTTAAGTGTCACACAATAATTTCTGTTTTCCAAATTTTCTATTCAATCATGAAACCGATTAATAATAATTCTGTTTCTTTAACCTTCCTTGTATTGTTTTCCAATTTATTCCCCATTACCTTTTTTGCAAAAGGTTTAGTGTCCACTCTGACCCCAATCAAGCTCAGCCATCAGGTGTCTGTATGAGTCATTGATTGGCATTTTCTCTGATGTAAGCCTCCTAATGAAGGCGATGATGAGGAAAGTATTGACCAGGTTGTGTATATGAAAATCAGACTGAAGAGGTGGATTTGGAGGTTTTACCTGGATATTAGTATTGATCAAGCGGTAATTGGGAGGGTGGATGCACTATTGGTGCTGTCATTTAAAGGCTTTAATCATGAATCAAGATGCTTTTTTTTTGTTCTTCTCCAGGTAGTGGATAAGGTAGACACACTGTGATGACCTTGCCAAATTCATGTGAAGGTTGTGTTTAATATCATTTAACAAGTTGTATCCTGGGCTTAATTGTATCCTGGGCTTTGAACCATAATTTTTGCCAATGGGTTTGTTCTGAACAGAAACAGAACATTTCCGCTTTTACGTTCCACCCACAGATTGACATTTATGAACTGGTTAGAAAAAAAAAAATGTAGTTCCCGAAACGGTTAATAACGTTCCTTGTAAATATAAATAAGTAGGTAGAGTTAGTAATTTAAATTGGCAATTAAAGCACTTAGTTTACATAGTGTAGATATGTCCCGACAGTAAACAGGACAACGACACTGATCCAGTTACAGAACAGAGGTTGGAGAATCAGAGGGAGATGGAGAAGTTGTGGCAGCTTGTGATGCAACAAAGTTTGCGTATGTCTGAGCTCACTGGGGAGCGGTTAAGTGAAGCTCTGAACAAAGCATCTGGTAATGAGTCAAAAACAGAAAGAAAACACCTATAAATGTCCAGAGCATCTGAGGAAGTCCACCGAAAAATGCTGGCAGTACGAGGACGCACTGCAATGAAAATGACTGGCAGACAATGAGTTAATGTCTAAATCAAACATTTTTGAAGATCGACAGACTGCAGTGTTTACCTGTTATGTACATAATAGAGATTGGGAGACTGTTTTCCTTGACTGCTGGTGATATGCCTCAACTTCTTTCCACTATCATCACACATTGAGTAAATGACAGGAAGGGAAACACGAGGTCAGATATTTTTCCCCTCAGGTATAGTATAAACATGCTTACAATTATTTTCTGTTCATAAATAAAAAAAACAAAAAAAGTTTTTGTTTTTGTTCCTGGCAGAATACCAAAAGTTTCTGGTTTTCGCTTTCCTTCCATGAACCGGTTCAAAGTACTACTTGTATCACACTATGCTTACTCTGAATTTGTTATAACACATCACCTCAACAAACTGCTGATCTCCAAAAACAGTATTATCAATGGATCTATTCAGAGATGCTCCAGTTTTAGCCTGCTACCGATGCCCATCAGATCATTTGGATCTGTACCTTTTCTCACTTGACCCTTTTTCTCTTCCCTGAAAAAGTTTTGAAAATGTTTTGCTGGGCTACTTGAAACAAATACCTTGTATTGGCTTTTATTTTTTAGAGTTTTGTATTAGTATTTTTCCAGCACCATCTCCAAATTCATAAACACCATGATGCAGACATTTGGAGCTGTGACCAGAAACATTGGTTCACTCGTCTGTCTAACAGCCATGCTCATGCCTCATTAAAAAAATAAATAAAAGAAAATCTTACTTGCTATAGCTTTCCAAAAAATATATTATTGTGTGTGTGTGTGTGTGTGTGTGTGTGTGTGTGTGTGTGTGTGTGTGTGTGTGTGTGTGTGTGTGTGTGTGTGTGTGTGTGTGTGTGTGTTTGGGAGAAATGAAAGCTGACTCTTTAGAAAAAATATTTTTCTCTTGACTTCATACTCGTGCCTTATTACCTGAAAATCCCTGCTGGTTTATTAGACCTTAAGCTAGTTTCAGAGTGAAAATTTGGACAAGCTTTTAGCTTTGGGATTGCTCAACCACCAGAGAGTGCACACAAAGTAGGGCATAATCTGTATGTTTCACGAGCATTCAATGAGGTATGCAAACATGTTCCCTGGAGGGATTTAACAAGTTCACCTTCACTTTCACTTATTTTGAAGTTGCAACATGTTTATTGAGTATTCTTGTTTATTGTATGCCCTATTTTAATACACAGTTCATACAAATACATTGATATTGTTCCAGACACGTGCACACTGATGCACTAGTTTATAAATAATCAACACACAAAAAAATCATATCTACTGCAAGAGTTGCATTGTTTCTGAAAAACGTGGGTTATGTAAATATCATTTATTCATCAATGCTTTCATGTAACCACATCTATACCTCATTCCTGCAATGGAAAATTAACTCTGGTAATGTTGAATTCTTGTGTCACACGAAGCAATTTATGATGTGTGATCATGCAGTTCATGCATATTTTCTACTTTCGTCACCCACTGGTGGCGCACTGACAGCTCACATTTGGCTTTCTGGAAGGTGAAATGAAACCTTTGCATTTACTGTTTTTAATAGCCATCATCATCGAAATATGAAGCTACTAAGCTTATTAGATTAAGGGGACAATTTATACATGTACATGTCGTTTCTAATTTGTAAACACAAGATAACTATAACTAGTAAGATATAACTGCAATCAAATCCACTCAGCATTGGCAATTCATAACCACTGAATCCCCAACATTTATTTATACTTTCAGCTGTGTTAGTATCAGTCAAGCTCAAAGATTCAAAACACACATACTCATTGCCCACGTTCCACACATCCAGCCAAAGCTCAGCGCTGATAGATGGCAACACACATGATTGAATTTTAAGATTGAAGACTATACGAGTGGCTGCCAACGAAAGTGCAAGATGAGTGCAATTAATGCAGCATTCAAGTGTATATCTCCACTGCTCCTCCTGCTCCCTTATCTTCTCTCCTGCACGTATGTCACGTTTTCATTTTAAGAGCTATCATTTGAAAGTATTGGTGAGTGAACATGAGTGTTTGGATGAAGGTGGTAAGGATGGTTAAAATTTAGAGTGTGAGCCATTTAGCAATGCCTTATTAATGCTGATGCTACACGCTGTGGGCGATAATAGATCTGGCAGCGCTTGGTGTAAACTATTTGTGGGTGTGCATTTCTGTGTGTGGTTATTGTGTAAATTTCCATTCTTGTATCTTTTTCTGTGTTTTTATTCTTTCTAATCTTCCCAACCTTTGAAACTCTGCTTGCTCTGCTAACATGTCTTTCACCCTTTGAAATAACTCAGTGTTTCTGATTCTATTCACAGCTCAGAACTGCAGTTACACGCTACACAGTCCCAATGGGACAATAGAGAGCCCCGGCTACCCCTATGGTTATCCCAACTATGCCAACTGTACGTGGGTGATTGTGGCAGCAGAGCACAACCGGATACAGCTGGTGTTTCAAGGCTTCGCCCTGGAGGAAGACTTTGACATATTGTCTGTGTATGATGGACCGCCCAGTCCAGGAAATCTACGGACACGGTAAACGCAGCATGAAATTAAAAATAGAGGCTGGTTTTTGTAATGAAATTGATTGCATTGGATGAGATAAAAAGAGCTTTTATTCTTCAGATTTTACACCCATAAAGCAAAGTCAGATTAGTTCAGATTACTTAAATTAGATCACAATGAGGGCCTTTTAGTCACTTTTCTGGTCAATTTCATTTTAATCTGCATAAAACGTTGTTAATCATGCTTGCTCAACTCTTTCCAAAACAAATCTTCTGAGACACCCATCTCCTTTTCTATCATCTCCTTTGCTCAGATTTCTTAGATCTCATAAATCTGTATAGTGACTTTAATAGATAGATAGATAGATACTTTAATAATCCCGGAGGAAATTGCTAATACAAACAGTCCTGAAATCATTATGGTTATATTAAACGTGAACATTAAACACGGTGGCACAGTGGCACGGTTGGAAGCTCTGTCACCGAACAGCAAGGCGGTTCCGAGTTCAAGTCCCGCTCTGTGCAGAATTTGCATGTTCTCCCCATGTCTGCATGGGTTCTCTCCAGGCTCTCGGCCACCTCCCACCTCCAAAAACATACGCTTCAGGTTAATGGGCTGTTCCAAATTGCCCGTAGGTATGAGTGTATGAGTGCCTGGTTGTGTGTCTCTGTGTGGCGCACTGGCGTTGTGCCCTGAGTTTCCCCCGCCTCACGCCCTGAGCCAGCTGGGATTGGGTCCAGCACCCTGTGACCCGCGACAGCAGATAAAGCAGTGAAGGAAAATGGATTAACGGATGGATGGATGAACATTAAACATGTACTTTAGTGGCCAATTTGAAGGTATTGACGAAGACCTTGAGTTTGAAAGTAGAAAAGAAGAAAAAAAATATCAAGAATAATTTGTGATATATATGCAGTAGCGAAGGCAGGTATTCCTTTGGTGACAAAACCAACTGACTCTGTGGACACATTCAAGGTTATTCCCTGGGATTTTCAGTGAATCTTGTGCTTCGGAGCTAGCAAAACAAACTGAAGCTCACTTGGGGGTGAAGAATCAGACAAACACTTTCTGAGCCTGAATTGTCTAATCCTTCCAACCAACTGTCAATATACGTAGCAGTGTGAGATAAAGCTGCTTGGTGCTAACATCACAAAGTCAAAGATTAGCTCTCAGGTCTGCAGAGTTTTATTGTTCAAGACTTAAATGTTGCTAAACTGTTACAGACAAAGAGCAGCTTTTCATTGACACATTATATTTGCATGTATGTTGAGATTATTTTTCTACAGCTTGTTATCTATCATAACTTTTGTTAGTTCCTGTTGTACAGCCTTTGCTGCATCTGATCCACTGAAGTTGCAACAAAGCTGTTCTTTTCCTCCCTCGTCTGCTTGCTGTGAATTTGTCCTTTTAAATCGCTAAAAGCACATGTCATGCATGTCTACAGAGACAGATAAGAGATATATCCTTCAAGACATAGTTTGTCAACCTGCTTTGTGTCTTTGCCATGGAGGAATGATATGCAAGTGAACAAGTCAGAATTCTTCTCCTTTTGCCTGTTCAAAGTGCCACTCAATCGTTTGACGATTGTGTTGATGTTGTGCAAATTGTAGATTCTAGTTTACCTCTGCCAGTCAAAAAATGCAGGGTCACACTTGTGTGTTGGATCTGTTTGTTAAAAGACAACTTTTCTGAGTGCAGATGTGGTTGGGGTTTAAGTAAGCCACGTATAAGATTTGCTCCAAGCATGGTGGTCACAGGTTTAATTTCACTTTATGACTTCATGTCTACCCTTCACAATAGTTAATAACTTATTTTCCCATAACATGTATTCCTATCCATTGAGAGAATAAATATACCCTAACATATAAAGGCAGTTTTTTTCTTCATCGCTGTCATTTTCAGAACTGGTTAAGGCTACCTCTCAATGTAAAATGTCATGATATAAACATTGTTGTGATCGGATACCATATAGATGAATTGAATTGTAATTTTATAATCCCTTCTCCACGGGGTATAGACATCCTACAAATTAAGATTGGAGTGAATTTGGGTCAGACTATGAGCCAATATTGATCGAATATAATTATCTTGTTTTATCATCTTTTCTTCACTAAAGATGTTGCCAAAATTATATTTTTCTGTACTGCTTATCTATGTCCACTTGTTTGTCAGCAGTTAACTATCATAGGAATTCTTTTTTTCAAAAATATAACAACTCTGAACATAATCTGGACCCCAAAAAACATTTGTAGACCAAGTTATGACCACTGCATCCTGGTTAATGCTCTACGTTTTGAGTAAAGCTGGACACCACAGCTGCCTCCTCTGTTTTAAATGGTCATGCAGCTCAAATTTAACACCTATTTCTGTCTTTCTACTGCAGAGAAAGCCCAGGTCCTTTGAAAAAACCTGAAAAGAGGTCTTTACAGCAGTTCTTTAAGGCCTTTATTCCTACTGGCATTGCTTTGAGTCTCTTTCATTTCCGTTCCTTCCCATCAAAATCTTTCCTTCCATCACCTCTCCGAAAGCCCCTCCCTTACTTGCTGCTCACATTCTGTGCGAGCAATACCTCTATTGCTTCTCCCTGTAGAGAAAAAAAAATGAAAGAGAAAAAAATCCATTATAGATTGATGTTGCACTGTGCTCGTCAGCCTTCCTCTCCTGTTTGGACCTCTGGGCTCTATTGTATATTGATACCCCAGTGGCATGGGGCAAAGTGCTTCACTCTCTCAGTCTAAGCACTTTGAAAATGAGTAAGAGGAAAGAAAATGAATTTGAAGGGGAAAAGTAGGAGGAAGTGGTAGGTAGACGAAAAAACACAGAAAAATGAGGGCTGAAGATGCACAAGACGTATTCAAAAGGACATGGATCATTTTCAACTTCAGTTTGTGTCAGCTTTGACCACAATTAATATATTTTCACATGGGGAAATTTTGTGAAATAGGACTTCCAGCTTTATTGATGAGTGAATGGGACTTCACTAGTCAACAGGGGTCTTCCAGGACTTCAGTCATCGGGAAGTTCATAAGCACATTATTTCTCACAGACGTGATAATCCAGCCTTTCCTTTGCTCTCATCTCATGCTTCTGTCAAAAATAATTTTCTTTCCATTTAATGCTCTGTTCTCTCTATCCATCCATCCATTTATCCATCGATAGGTACTTATTTATGTGGTATTTGTGTATCTACTTTTGCAGCAGTGCCTGCATGAGTCACACTTACGTGTCAGTTTACGTCTGCGGAACTCAACTACTGATCCCAGCTGATACCTGCAGAGGGGGAATCTGATGGATGTTCCTATTTGAAGTAGATAATTGAAAAAAAAGTTTGTGCTTACATATCTTTTCCACGTGGCAAGCACAAGCTACTGTCAATATTTGACAGTTGTTAATTAAACAGGGCATTCATTTCCAGAGATGGTGCAGTGATTAAGTAGTTAAGTACATCCTGCACCCTGAGTGTTGTGAAAGCTGTCATTTAGGCCCCCTTTGCACAGGGAGGGGGTTGAACAGTACAAAACTTAACCTTAAAGTTAAATCTATCTAAACACCTACTTAAAAATCTTTTAGAAAAAAAAATGAAAGAAGACCAATTTTTTGTACAGCTTTTAGTATATAAAAGCTGCATTTTTACAGCTTTAACAGACACTCTTGAGCTTCTCCCAGCATTCAGTATGTATGTTAAGCTCTACTCCAAAATTCCTGATTTAAGATTAAAATGAAACCTTTAATCTAACATTTTTCCTAAATTTCACTTTCCTTTCAAAACCATAGCATGGGACAATACAGTGTACGTACCATATACAAATTCCAGTGATATCTACATAATTTCTTCTAATGATGGAAATATATTACACAAATAGCAGAATATGATACAGTGAGGACACATTCACAGCTGACACAAAATGCTTGCTGCAGTTGGTATAGCTAAGGGATATACAGTAGCTTTCAAGTTTTCCAGGAACACACACCCAAGTATGAATTGTTGCTTCCATTAAGCAATCAAAAATAAAGATGGCATAATGCATCGCTTCATAGCAGTTTATCCAATCTGAAACATGACTGGATAAACTTTGACTTTGACTTGACTTTTGACTTTATGATTTATTGTGATTTAAGTCAATCCTCATGATTTTTCACTGCCTAGTCCTTTTTTTACACTTGTGATCACGTCCTAGAAAGTGTCAGTCTTTGCTGTCTTCTTGGAACACAGCTGTTATGTCAGAATGACGCTCTTAAAAACTATTTTTTTGTTTAGTTGAAATCAGTTAAAAACATGTACTTTGATTTTGATACTATTCTTTTTCAAATTGTGCAAAGTTTTGCTTGTTTGTCTCTGGAGGATGATTTCACAACACTGTAGCAAAAAAAAAAAGGATGCTATTTGCTAGAATGCATCAAATGAATGAGCAGTTTTCGAAGTGGCCCAAATGTATTAACACACAACAAAATTGTGCGCTTAGAAAATAGATCCTGCTGTGATGGATTACCAAGACAATGTGATAATGAGAAAATTGCTGGAAGTGTAACAGCGATTTTCAAGCAATCGATAAAACTCTTTGGCATCTTTTGAAACACTGATCAGTTAAGTAGAAAGGCAAACAAGAATGTTACTCTCAAAATCATATGGTAGTAAAACACTCATTGCGTTAACCTTTCATATGTTTTCTTTGTAGTTCTTCTAATCTGTATTGTCAAAATTGTGTCACTCATTAGATTTTAATAAAATTTGCAAAATGACCAATTTTATGAAAATCAAACCATTTACCTACAGTAAAATTAATGGAATGGTGCCTCTCCACAGCACCAGTAACCCACATGTCTGGCCAGCCGGGTAGACGCCGGCTTCGTAAGTTCTGTCCTGTTGAATAAAGCATCGGGATTCCCCACACGACAATGTGAGGTTCTTCACAATCAAACAATATAAACCGCTATGACTGATGAAGCTATGACCGGGGTTAACTCGGCCAGGGGCCCGAACTTCCGGATAGACGCCGGAAGCATGACAGCATGAGGTTTTCAAGTGAGTTTATTCACATAAATAGGTGGATATATATATATATATGGATATATATATATATGGATATATATATATTTATATATATATATATATATATATATATATATATATATATATATATCCACCTATTTATGTATATATATATATATAAAGCAGCTGGATAGTACAGTGGTTAAGTCAACTGACTTGAATGCAGGAGGTTGTGGGTTCGAATCCCGGTCGGGACAAACACTATCCAGTCAACGTGAAATGCAGAAAGGGGCGTGGTCTGGAATGCAGGAGGGCGTGGTCTGGAATGCAGGAGGGCGTGGGTGTGGCTTCGAACCCCAGACATGGCGGGCACTATCCAGTGAGGGTCCTTAGGCAAGACCCTTAATGCTATACGAGCCTACCTCAAACATGAGTGAACACAATAATGACAGAGTCATACCGGCTCGGACGTCGCCCGGGTTAACAAGGTCCGCGTCAGATGCTAGGGAACCAGGGCAATCTGATGAGAAATGGGCTACTGGAACAAGACACACATGGACAAGGGCGGAGAATACGGAGTTGTTGGAATGCTACTACACAGGTAATCCCAGAGAGAGGGGATATATGGGGTGGATGTGGGACCAATGGATGCTTCGAAACCCACAATCAAGGCTAACAAAGAAACAGCTGTTAGCCCAGTGTTCCAACATCCGTAACCGAAAACTGCTGTCACAACTAGAGATCGATGAAATACAACAACAATGCTACGGCAAGGGGGAGCCAGGACGCCAGGTCAGCGGGGGGATATCACCCCCCCCACAATCCATGATTGGGTACCAAGCCCCAAGAGACATAGACAGCCTCAATACAAGAGCTGCTGACCTGCGAAGGAGGATCGTGACCCAAATGGAAACCTGGAGCCTCCGACAAATACCGAAGCTAAGTTGTCAAGTACCTTCAGAAAATCTGCTAGAAGATGTGAATGCTGCAATAAGAACCATCACCACAGGGAATATAACTGAGACCAACAAGCTGATCCACAGTACAGCAACAGTAATCCTCGAGATGCTGGGATACAAGATCAACACAGGGCATAACAAACAATACCCTCCATGGAAGAGACGGTTAGAGGCCAAGATAAAGGTGACACGGAGAGAAGTCAGCCAGCTAGCCGAGCTACAGAAGGGGAACATGGTGAATAAAGGGGCACCCAGGAAATACAGCAAGCTCTCCATACCTGAAGCACTCGAAACTGCCAAACAGAGACTAACAGCTCTGGCTACCCGACTGAAGCGATACACCAAGGAGATTGAGGCCAGGAGAATAAACAAGACCTTCTCCACTCAACCAGCAAAGGTGTACTCTCAGTGGCAGGGAAATAGCATCCGGCCAGACCAACCAAGAGCTGAGGTGAAATACTGGAAGGGCATATGGGAAAGAGTAGCATCACACAACACCGATGCCCAGTGGCTAGTGGACCTAAGGACTGACCACAGCTGCCTCCCAGAACAAGAACCAGTAACCATCTCAATGGCAGACATCCAAGAAAGAGTGTCAAAGATGAAGAGTTGGTCAGCACCGGGCCCCGATATGATCCATACATACTGGCTAAAGAAGCTGACAGCACTCCACGAGCGTCTAGCAGCACAGATGAACCAGCTGCTAAGGGATGGGACGCACCCATCTGGAACTGAATAAGATCAACAGGACACTAAGAGCCTTCATCAAGAACTCAATGGGGAAGTGGAAGACAACCCTGGAGACTAACTCCAAGCCAATTGCCCAAGTTAACATCAAGTGCGGCATATACCAAGGGGATGCACTATCACCACTGCTGTTCTGCATAGGCCTGAACCCCCTCAGTCACATCATCACAAAGAGTGGCTACGGATACCAATTCCGAAGTGGGACAACAATCAGCCATCTCCTCTACATGGATGATATCAAGCTGTATGCCAGGAATGAGCGAGAAATTGACTCACTGATCCACACCACCAGGATCTACAGCGACGACATAGGGATGTCATTCGGATTAGACAAATGTGGCCGGATGGTATCAAGAAGAGGCAAGATGATCAGAACTGAAGGGGTCAACCTACCAGGGGGCAGGATAGAAGACATCAAGGACAGGTACAAATACCTTGGAATCCCACAGGCTAATGGCAACCATGAGGAGGCCGCAAGGAAGTCATCCACAGCCAAATACCTCCATAGAGTAAGGCAAGTCCTGAGAAGTCAGCTGAATGGCAAGAACAAGGTCCGAGCCATCAACATGTATGCACTGCCGGTCATCAGATACCCCGCTGGGATCATAAGCTGGCCAAAGGAGGAGATAGAAGCCACAGATATCAAGACTAGAAAGCTCCTCACCATGCATGGAGGGTTTCACCCCAAGTCCAGCATCCTGAGGCTGTACACTAAGCGGAAAGAGGGAGGCCGAGGACTAGTGAGCATCAGGGCCACTGTCCAGGATGAGACATCAAAAATCCAAGAGTACATCAGGAAGATGGCCCCAACAGATGAACTGCTCAGTGAATGCCTTAGACAGCAGAAACCTGAGGAGGAAGAGGAGGAGGAGACAACATGGAGGGACAAGCCCCTACACGGCATGTACCACCGTCAGATAGAGGAAGTGGCTGATATCAAGAAGACCTACCAATGGCTGAATAAAGCTGGACTGACAGACAGCACAGAGGCACTGATCATGGCAGCACAAGAACAGGCCCTAAGTACAAGGGCAATAGAGGCCAATATCTACCACAGTAGATCTGACCCAAGGTGCAGGCTATGTAAAGAAGCCCCAGAGTCAGTCCAGCATGTGGTAGCAGGGTGTAAGATGCTCGCCAGCTCAGCATACATGGAAAGGCACAACCAAGTAGCTGTGATAGTGTACAGGAACATCTGTACCCGGTATGGACTAGAAGTACCCAAATCCCAATGGGACATACCACCGAAGGTGGTTGAGAACAGCAAGGCTAAGATCCTGTGGGACTTCAGCTTCCAGACCGACAAACAGCTACTGGCTAACAAACCGGACATTGTGGTGATGGACAAAGAGCAGAAGAGAGCAGTGGTGATAGATGTGGCGATTCCAGCTGATGCCAACATCAGGAAGAAGGAACACAAAAAGATTGAGAAATATCAAGGGTTGAAAGAACAGCTGGAACAGATGTGGAAGGTTAAGGTTAAAGTGGTCCCCGTGGTAGTAGGAGCACTTGGGGCAGTGACCCCCAAACTGGAAGAGTGGCTCCAGCAGATTCCTGGAACAACATCGGAAGCCTCAGTCCAGAAGAGCGCAGTCCTAGGAACAGCTAAGATACTGCGCAGAACCCTCAGACTCCCAGGCCTCTGGTAGAGGACCCGAGCTTGAGGATGACACAGATACCACCCCACAAGGGTGAGAGGGACATTTTTTTATATATATATATATATAATACATGCATATTATACATATTATACATTATACATGTATATACACAGGGGATCCAACCCATCCAACTACTGGCCAATAACCTGTCTCTGTACAACATGGAAGCTCTTGTCAGGTATCATGGTGGCTGATAATGCACATGGTTCAATAAATGAGCGGTGCACAGAAAGAAATTGGTAGTAACACCAGGGGAGCCAAGTACCAGTTACTGATAGACAGAGCAGTGCACAGAGACTGTAAGACTGTAAGGCAGACCAACCTGTGCACCGCTTGGATTGTCTACAAGAAAGCTTATGATTCAATGCCACACTCGTGGATACTGCAATGTCTGGAACTGTATAAGATCAACAGGACACTAAGAGCCTTCATCAAGAACTTAATGGGAATGTGGAAGACAACCCCAAGGCCAAATCCAAGCCAATGGCCCAAGTTAACATCAAGTACGCCATATACCAAGAGGATGCACTATCACTACTGCTGTTCTGCATAGGCCTGAACCCCCTCAGTCACATCATCACAGAGAGTGGTTACGGATACCTATTCCGAAGGGGGAATTTCCATTTAACAATGGAAATGACCACAAAATGCATCTGCTTACACAAACACAAATAGCACAACACTTAGTTCTTGTCTATTACATAATTTTCTGAACACAAAAGTACAGCACAAGCACAGCACAAAGATAACTGATACATGTGAGGCTGAGTCAGGTGGCTGGTGACTCAAGGACAGTCTAATCCAAAACAATATAAAGATCAACGGAAATTTGGGACTCTTATCCAGAGGTTTGTTGCTGCGTCTGTTGGAGAGCCCAGCTCTGAATCCTCACCAACTTGCAAACTGCTGAACTTCAGTAAACTCTTTTTGGAATACAATTTGTCTCATCATTGAAGATACACCTCTCAACCGAGGTAAAGAACCTAAGAGGGTTTTGTTCAGAGCAAAACCGTAACAAAAAACAATCAGCCACTCCTCTACATGGATGACATCAAGCTGTATGCCAGGAATGAGCGAAAAATCGACTCACAAATTCACACCACCAGGATCTACAGGGACAACATAGGAATGACATCCAAATTAGACAAATGTGGCAGGATGGTCAAGGCTAACGTGGTCCCCATGGTGATAGGATCACTTGGGGCAGTGACCCCCAAAACTGGAAGAGTGGCTCCAGCAGATATCTGGAACAACATCTGAAGCGTTAGTCCAGAAGAGCGCAGTCGTAGGAACAGATAAGATATTGTGCAGAACCCTCGGACTCCCAGGCCTCTGGTATAGGACCCGAGCTTGAGGATGACACACAGATACCACCCTACAAGGGTGAGAGGGGCACGTTTTATATATCTCTTAACTTATGTATTTTAATAAGCTCATTGGAAAGTCACACGCTGTCATGGTTATCCAGGTCATGGATAACCATGACCTGGATAACTGAGAACCTACGCATGTGTGTATGTGTGTGTGTGTGTACGTGTGTGTGTGTGTGTGTGTGTGTCTGTCTGTCTGTCTGTCTGTCTGTCTGTCTGTCTGTCTGTCTGTCTGTCTGTCTGTCTGTCTGTCTGTCTGTCTGTCTGTCTGTCTGACTGTCTGTCTGTCTGTCTGTCTGTCTGTCTGTCTAAACTTACACTGGGTCATCTTGTGTAGTGTACAACCCATCCTACCAAGCCGATTCAGTGTCAACAAAATCAAGCTTCATTAGAATCCCGATAAAATGAGCACCAATAAAAAGAACACCACACTCACAAACACAACATCAAACACACACTCTGTGTAAATGGCAGTGAGCTGGATAAGTGTTAGCTTAGTACTTTTTAAGATGTGTAAGGTTTTTGAGATGCCGGTTTTCTGGCAAGCGCTTGAGGGAATAAGTGCTTATGTAGTATTTGCATGAGAGGGAAAAAAAAAATTGAATTTGCTGTCATAATGGCTTTCCTTGTTGTTCAGAGATTGGACGACATCCAATCTGAAAACAAACCAGCAAGGAGTCAGATAGTTTTGGTCATTTTTAAAATACACATTACAATAGGGCTTAGATGAGAATAGATCAATTGGTTAGTTGCTCATCAAGTATAAATCCAGATCCAGTGGCTGAACCTTATCCAGTAAACTGAAATTAAGGGTACATTTTTATGAAATGGGAATTTTGGGTTTTTGGTGGAGGTATGAAATGAAATGTTCATTGATTCGTCTTCGGATTGTAGACTGTTGATTTGACTAATCAAGCAGAATTCACCAAGGGATTATTGGAAATTAATTCTCCAGTTATGCTTAAACTTATCCGTGACCTGGATAACTGAGTACCTACAAAGACGTTATGCTGAAAGAGCACTGTATGAATTCAATGATGCCACTTGATGATGCAGCATGGTGTGACCTTCACAATGACATATACTGGTAAATGTTCACTTATTAACCCTTGGGTTAGCCTTTGGGTTCTGAAAAACACACACGCGCGTGCACACACACACACACACACACACACACACACACACACACACACAATTTTCATGGCGGTGTTAAACAGAACACACGTTTAAAACAGCTATGGAGCAGTGTTTATGCCCAATGAATATTAATCAAAACACATTTCTCATGCAGCTCAGTTTCACATTTTCATTTTTGAAAGAAAAAGTATCCATCTATCTATGATTCCATCTATCTATCTATCTATCTATCTATCTATCTATCTATCTATCTATCTATCTATCTATCTATCTATCTATCTATCTATCTATCTATCTATCTATCTATCTATCTATCTATCTATCTATCTAAAACCGCTGCAATGTTTGTGTGTGTGTCCTGTGTCTACATGTACACACAGAATGAACGGAGTTAAAACCGGCTGTTTTCTGATGTAGAACAGCTCCATGTCATATCCATGTTGAAGGCGCATTGATAAACATGCTTGACAGTTGGATATGTGTTCATCTGTTTCTTTCTTTATGAGTCATAAAGTTTATATATTCATTCATTCATTCATTCATTCATTCATTCATTCATTCATTCACGTTCCTCCCCAGTGTTTTCTAAAGCAGGGGACATAATGTCAATAAAAAGGAATTTTTTTTAAATTCTATTTTTATTCAGTTTATTTTTTTCGGACATGTTAATATAACAGACTGCACATCTTCATGACATTTGCAACATCAACAACAATATCCGAAAAAAAGGGGCTAACGGGTCGAAGCCAACAAACATCTCTCTCATTACAATATGTAGTCAACAAACTCAGACATTAAAAGTTTTCAACCAGTTCATAAATTTAATTTTGACAGACGTTCATACTCTTATCCACTTCCAGATATTAGCCTTTTACCCTAGAGCATAACCATGTTTACATTCCTCCTAGGAACACAAGGTTTGTTAACATCATAGATAGTCAAAACAAGAAGTTGACCTTGCCAGTGTTCTCAACAAGAATATAATAATAAAATTCAGCTCATATTCACAGTGTTTATACAATAATTAAACAGTTTGTTGAAGACACTTTAACAGTTTTATATGGTATTATATTGTCAAAGATATCAACATGCTCTTTAAAGTCTCAAATTTAATTTTTTGTTTTCATTTTTGTTGTTGTTGTTGATTAATCCATGTTTCTGACATTGATGATGTTGTTTTTTCAACTGTTCCATGTAATTAATACTTGACGTGTCCAGAATTGTTTAGAGCTCCCACTATTGAAATAATTCTGTTATACAGATCTTTGGTGTAGTAACAAACCACTAAAATATACATGTTTTGTATACTTCCTTATTTTGCTGATAGTTTTATTCACCGGCTTTCTGCAAAATGCCACACACTTTAAACTCATGCCAACGGATATTTTAGAATCCATTAGATGTCCTACTAGAGCAAACAAAGCCTCATGAAGCTTTGAACTGCAGTGAACTGATTCTGATGAAAACCTTCAATGCTTCATGACAGGTGCCTTTTCCTTCGTTAGCTCCTTTCCCAATCTCACGATTAGTTAGCTTTTTTCTTTCTCTAGTTAGCCTGCTAACATTCATCTACCAACACAAAGTCGTTACTTTACCACTTTGATTTTTGACTACGTTGGGTGCTCTTGGTTTATAATACCAATACATTTGTTTTCATATGTTAGGTATGAAGTCTGATATTATTGTTTATCATGGGATTTCCATGGTGTCCAGCTAGTGTGTGTGTATACATGTGTGTGTGTGTGTGTGTGTGTGTGTGTGTGTGTGTGTGTGTGTGTGTGTGTGTGTGTGTGTGTGTGTGTGTATATATATATATATATATATATATATATTTCTTGATGAATATTATTTATTTTACAGTTATTTTACAGTTGTGACAGCCGAATACTCAATCAGGAGGTGGGCTGATGGTTTGGGACTGAAACTGCTCAGCGGGGGGACAAACCATCATCCTCCACCTGCTGCCTCAGCTTGACGTGCTTTTTGTTCTTTACTGGTATTGACATTTACAGGCATATTAAAGTTAACTCAGACATATTCACGGGGAGGCATCATTACTTGAACCATTTCCATCTGCGTGGTTCCCTGCATGACAGTGTATGCAAGAAACCCTGCAGAAACCCTTTCCGACCATCAGTGGTTTGAGTTAACCAGGATCAAAAACTTTCACAAAAATTGCATAAAATATCATGTAGCAAATGTATTTTAGATTGTTATTTCATAATAAGAATACAGTAACAAACAAGGCAGTCAGAAACTGCAATATCCCGCAACTTACCCCAACCTACTTGCAGGGTAGGTCAGGGTACCCTAAAAGTAGTATCAGACTAGTGCATAGACTAGTGCATATGGAGAAGGCACATGTGAGTAACACCATAATTCAAAGCTAGTGCATAGGTAGATCAAAGCAGTAGCTTTGATATACAGTATGGCCTTACTCACAGTGGCCTTTTCCGTCGTCTTATCCCAAGTGTACAAAAGTTGAAATTTGACCTTGACCTAGTTTTCTTCAGGGCAAGGTCATCATCTCATTTTCATCCCCTTTGCAACCCGAGCAATCTGTTTTTTATCTCATCATTTGCAAAGATATTTGGTGGACATACTAAGGTACGAACGTGAGAACGAACACACAAACACTGACAATTACAATACATCACTACTTTGAAGGTTGATGTAATAAATGCTAAACTTTAAGATTTAAAGGTGCAATTAAAAAGCTAATGCATTTTTAAACTTTGCAATGCCAAGCCGACAAAAAATAAATACATAATAATAAGTGTGTATTTGTTTATCTCCTTAGCAGTTGATTTCTCTTCAAAATAAAACTGTCTTTCCCTAAAAAAATAATGAAATTATTATGATCTTGGTCATAAATTATTATTAAGAAAATTATAAATGAAAATCTATTATGATTTACCTATATATATATATATATATATATATATATATATATATATATATATATATATATATATATATATATATATATATATATATATATATATATAAATTGCCTACTTTGCCTTCTCCAGTGTTATCAAACATATTAGAACTTCTCCCTATGTGTCCTTGTGAGTAACACACTGCCTCAAGCTCAGAGATGTGGAAATTGTGACTGACATGATTTGATTCCATGCAAATCAAAAATCCATGCTTCCTGCAGTGAGAACAGCATTAAAACCATCTTCCACCCTCCATTTGTTGTGTTTATCTTCTTTTCATTCTCTTTTCGATACTCAGACATTTCATATTGGATAAATATGATTTCATTTTATGTGTTATTGCTCTGTACAGTAAACATCAATGAACTTTTGAAGCCAGAATACTTTAAAACTTTTCCATTGAAACAATGTCCCTTTTTTGTAACCATATTTAACTGACAAATCTGACCTTGTGCTAAGTGATGGAAACATCACTTTATGAAATCAGACCAATATTTTTTTTGTTTTTTTTAATAATATATGGCATGTAGCTCAGAACATTTTCAAAAGAAGACACCACTTACTCATTCTGATGAGGTCACATCAAAATTTGGAAATATTTCAAATGAGTAATTTTACCTAAAAGCATGAGCTACTGTCTTGAGTCGCTCTTGCTTATCACCAATATCAATCACAATCACTCAATGGTCATCCTCACAGCAGTGTATGACATAATTTTTAGACATTTTACCAATTCTATGTTCAGAATGTTTATTTTAGACACCCAGGTACTGCCAGTTACCTCCGTTCAGGTTTATCCCTGGCTCCCCCCACTCCTCACCAGCCAAAAAACAAACAAAAAAGAAATAAAAAAACAAAATGAATGGCTGAGACATTAATTTAGTTATTTAAAGTTAGTTATAAATTATTAAGATTCACGTTTTCATTTTGTGAACGTGAGCTGTACATACTAAAGGTAAAATTGTGTACTTCTGGACTACGATACTCTGTTAAAAACATTGATAGGCTAGAGCACAGAAAATTATTAATAGCAATACACACGATGAGTGATACACAGGATGCTGGCTATAAATTCACAGCCATCTACTTGATTATTTCTTTAATCTGGGGTTACAGAACCTAATAATTCTGCCTCACAGGTGAGCAGATGTCATAAATCTCAGCATCATTTTACTTTTTGCCCAGCACGAGATGATGAAAAACAAACTATCACTCTTCCTCCTGTTTTTAGCAGACTGTCGTTAAAGCTGGCATTGATAAGTGGCAGTCTCTCCATTAACAGCCCAGACTCAAAGGAACCATAAATCCTGCAGTGTATGTATGTGTATGTCAGTTTGCACATGTCTTGGGTGTGTTTGAAACAAGTCTATCTGCATAGAGTGCATGCATGTGGATGATGTAGAATCAGATATTCAATCATGACTACTACAAACAAATAAACCTTCTGTATGCAGCTTTGACACGGTATTTGTTTCACATACATTCCTCCTCCTCTCAATCTAGATATGTGCTCGTTGTGCGAGTGTTGACATATGCTCACGTGTCCCTCCGGATGATTAAAAAAGAAACACGATTACACAAACACACAGCGAGCACGTGTTTGGTGCAGCATTCATGTGCCAGAGTCATTTTCCAAAGTATGTGTTGTGAGAGATTGACGGCCCAGGCATTCACTGAGGAAGAATTACTGCCGTGGCGAGTGTTTGGGCAGGAAGTGCCGTTGTACTATTCCTACTCTGCCTGTAGCCCGCAGTCAGTGGCTATATGAAAGTATGTGGAGTTTACAGTGCTCATTCAGTAATATGTAAGAGCCATTGATGCACTCAAACACAAGATTAACTAAAAGCTTTACCAAAATCATTTCACAACAAACACATATGATTCCCTTAAATTCTAGTGGTGGTTGGCACTGACACTCGACATGCTAATGTCGAGTGTCAGTGCTGTAATCTGGAATCTAGTGAACGGTCCATTCTATTAGTCTGTGGAAACACACGGAGAAACTGGTATAAAGGCGAATGAAAGACCCTCAAAGCTGAACTTCCAACTTTTTCTGAATTTTCGAGAGTCACTGCTATAAGAAGGTGCTTGGTTTGCTGCATTGATTTGCAAATGTAGTTGATGCCTCTGGAGGGGCGGAGCGGCACAGTTTAGGTTTGTGTATTCTGTCTGACTTTAATGGCGGTGAGACACCGACGTTAAAGTCAGTTCTATGAGTAAAACATCATCACATTTGCCAGTAAATTAGCAGCCTGACATTAAAAACTGGTTAAAAAATTGTTTAGGACACACAGTGCAGCAGCAAATAGCTGCACCTCACCTCCAACTTGACTACCGATCGACTGAAACAATATTTAATTAATAAACAAAGACGAACGTCGGAGTTTAAATATCTGCTTTGAACTTCAGATCAGGAAATAATCTGCCCTGTTCGAACTGAGTGGTCCACTCGTAATGAATTTAACCAGCTTTTAATGTCAGGTTTTTTAATATGGCATGTTTTGGCAAATATGCCACTTTGTAATTTGACTTTTTAGATAATTTTGTACTACGGTATTTTGCAGTACTTGTATCAGTAAATCTGAGCATCTAAGGAAAAAACCCATGTGTATTGACTTCTTTCTAATACAGTATGGCAAAGTGATCAGGTTTCCTTGTCATTGACATAACAATTGGGGGCGTTCACAGTTGATTAAAGGTACTCTACAGTCATGAATGCTTCATCTAGTGGAAGGATGGAGCAAATATTTTTTTTAATATGCACCTTATAAACCGGTGTGCCTTATATATGGCACAAATTATAAAATAAACAATTTATTAAAGGTGCGCCTTATAATCCAGTGTGTGTGGGTGTGTGGGTGTGTCTGTATGTGTGTGTGTGTGTGTGTGTGTGTATATGTATAGATATACAGTATATATTTATATATATGCACACACTAGCAGGAACCAGTAGAAATTCCACGAAAAAACAATAATATCAGACTTGGTTTGTTTTCTTTTTATTCTTCGTCGTCACAAGAAAACAATTACCATATTACCATTTCTCTTAAATGTTGTTCACAAATCTGTCTAAATGTGTGTTAGTGAGCACTTCAGCTTTGCTGAGATAATCCATCCCACCTCACAGATCAAGATGCTGATCTGACATGATTAGTGCACATGTGTACCTTACTGTATACTGCCCACAATAAAAGGCAGTATAAGGTACAAGGAAGTCAACCACAGCCAAATACCTCCAGAGAGTAAGGCAAGTCCTGAGAAATCAGCTGAATTGTAAGAAGAAGGTCCAAGTCATCAACAGGTATGCACTGCCAGTCATCAGATACCCCACTGGGACCATAGGCTGGCCAAAGGAGGAGATAGAAGCCATAAATACTAAGACTAGAAAGCTCCTCACCATGCATGGAGGTTTTCACCCCAAGTTCAGCACCCTGAGGCTGTACAGTAAGTGGAAAGATGGAGGCTGAGAACCAGAGGGCATCAGGGCCACTGTCCAAGATGGAACATATCGAAAATCAAAGATTAGATCAGGAATGGAGAGGCACAACCAAGTAGCTGTGATAGTGTACAGGAACATCTATACCCAGTATGGACCAGCAATACCCAAATCCCAATGGGACATACCACCGAAGGTGGTTGAGAACAACAAGGCTAAGATCCTGTGGGACTTCAGCTTCCAGACTGACAAACAGCTCCTGCCTAATCAACTGGACGTAGTGGTGGTGGACAAAGAGCAGAAGAGAGCAGTGGTGATAGATGTTGCGATTCCAGCTGACCCAAACATCAGAAAGAAGGAACACGAAAAGATTGAGAAGTTTGAGGGTTGAAAGAACAGCTGGAACATATGTGGAAAATCAAGGCTAACGTGGTCCCCGTGGTTGCAGGAGCAGTGACCCCTGGAAGAGTAGTCCAGCAGATTTCTGGAACAACATCTGAAGCCTCAGCCTGAAGTAGCGCAGTCCGAGGAAGAGCTAAGATACTGCGCAGAACCCTCAGACACCCAGGCCTCTGATAGAGGACACACAGATATCACCCTGCAAGGGTGAGAGGGACATTTTATTTTATTTTGGGGTTTTTTTCACACATCTCAAATCTGATGGCCACATTTCTCAACTGAAATTTGTTTTTTTGAAGCACTTTGTCTGACAGATTTTAAACTAAAGTAGTAATTTTCATTAAATTATTTTTGTTGGCAGAGATTTAGAAAAAAAACAACACAAAAAAATACCACCACTAAAAAATAATATGGTGGCAGGGAACCATTTTATTGTCCCCTCTAACCATACAACCTAAAACAAAGAAACACATTCCCTTTAACTGAAATCTATGGGGCTGTGAGATGCGGATGTGATGCTCATGCACTATTTGTTTTCCAGTTTAAGCAGATCCCTTGTATATTTTTCCATTTTTCATTGATTTACCTGTGTTTTCCTCTGCGCTCTTGCAGTCATCAGTTTTTTCCTTGATATTAGCTTCTCCCTTCCTTTTTTTCTTATTTGTCACTGGGAGACAAAGAGTTATACTGTCTAATTACTTACCGAAAACACCTTGTGAAATTTGATAATTGATAATGCACACAGTGTGCATACTCAAACACACTCCCACACACACATGCTTACTCCAACAATTGTTGTGTCAAAAGGTTTTACCTAGTGTGTAATTAAACTCTGTTGAACATTCATTTGTTGAATGTGATAAACCTTCTTTCATTAATTTGATTACCAAGGACAAATTGATCTGTATGAATCACTTGCAGTCCACATATGAACTGCAACAGATTAAGCTGGTCTCCAAAAAATGGCTTTAATATTTGTCTCTGACAGCACAGTGTCGAAAGCAGAGACCATTGGTCACATACCAAAATCAAATCAAATGCCATGTGAGTAAATCAGTATATTTGCAGGTTATTGCAGGTTATCAGTATAATGTGCACTGCAAACACAACTGCAAAACAATACACACTACACCGTTATCATTCTTTCTCTCCTACCCTTTCCTATTTTTTGATGATTACAAGAAAGAAAGACTTTTTGTCAATATTCAGAAAGCAAGAACAAGAAAAAAAAATACAAAAAATTCACACATACACACTTAAAAAAACAAAAAAGCTTCACACAAAAAGGAATTCACAGAAATAAATAGATTATAGATAAAATAATGATCTAAACATATATAGATAAGTTAAACCAACCAACGACTGCATACAAACTTAACTGTTGTTTTGTTATCAAAGCAACATATCTGTTATCACACAGAGTTGTATTTTACAGAGTATTCTATGTGCGATGATGTGTTCATCTGAATGGTTACATTGGGTGACTTAATTGTTTGTTGTAAATTACAGAATAGGTGTGTCTTGGACTGTTTCAAGTAACGTCATCATGAACGATGACACCCCTGCTCTGGACAGAAAAGCCACGTCGGAACTATTGGGATTTTAAACCATGACCTTCCTGCTGAGAGGCAGGAAAATTTTGCACCCCCCACTCTCCACCCTCTTTAGTATTGCATGTGTGTGCATACACTTGGGGTGCGTTGTCTCCCTTGGAGGGCATGTCCCACTATTTTAGAATCACTGCTGTGACAGTGCTAAAGATATAATATTGTGTCCTACAAAATTGCAGGTAAGCATTAAACTTTAGCCACGGTTCAAGAATACAGCCATTTATGGTCATGTTCTGGCCATTTTTTCCAGATGGAGAAACAATGGACCAATCAAATTTAGTACAGTGCTCAACCAATGAAACTAGTGATGGGACAGTGTGAGAGAATGAGTCAGATAAAGATGAGAATGAGTTCCAGTTAGCCATGAATGTGAGGCAGTTACTGTATGACCAGTTCTTTGAGAGACTGGGAAAGGCAACGGTGCACTCAGATACCGCTTTAGCAAGTTGTACATGTGTTTTTCTTTGTTTTGTCATCTTTCAGTTATGCTATATTTCTCTTACCACAACACTTACTCTACTTTTCTCTGTCAGTACCATCATGCTTGTAAGGCTGACTCATCAACACATTACATGACCCTCTCTGATTTTGTGTTTTGCTTATGTAGGCATGACTTTAGACTTAACTACCTGACAAAGCCAAAGTGCAGTATATTCCAAAATGCTGGAGTGTGTAATAGCAGGTCTTCTCAGTCTCTAATACAGTGGTTAACCTTGGTTCGATCGAACCCTAGGGGTTCGGTGAGTGGTCTCAGCGGTTTGGCGGAGACGGGGGTCAAGACAGAACACCCGACACATCGTGTCACATCGTGTCGGGTGTTCTGTCTTACCTCCGCTGAACATACACAAATCATTGTGTAAGCTTGAATCAGTGTGTCAATTTGTGATGACAAGCCCCCCCTTAGCCATTAACTGGCTGCAGGTGATCATGCTACATCAATTAGCCTACCTGTGCTACATGGGATTTTGCGCACTCAGGAGTCGATTTATTCCTGTCGTGATGCTACGTCATCTGATTTCTTTCTTAATAATTATATTTTAGTTAATTTATAGTTTATTTAATTTATAGTAACTACATTGACCAAAAAAGAAAGTGGTCGGACGAATATGTGCAACGTGAATTTACATGTACTGTATAATGGAACGTGATGGGAGTCAGCGTTCTGCATGATTTACAATGTCAAGTTGAGCAACTATAGTCTTGCACTGGCAAAAATAAAGGAACACTTCCTTAAGCTGCATGAAAAACAACAGAAACAGACTTTGCTGTGAAAATGACATAAGAGTAGCACTTGCCAAGGTGAAGCCACGCATATCTGAAATGGTCTCTCAGTAGCAACAGCAGAAGTCAAACTGATTTGCAGATACGTAATTTCATGTGAGTTCATGCACTGTCTTGGTTTTGTTCTTTGAGCAAGGTCACATTAATGCACAATTCATTAAATACACCAGTAAAACATATAATTATGTCTTAAATTTGAAAATAAATAAATAAAATAAAATCCAAAAAAAAAAAATATATATATATATATATATATATATATATATATATATATTTATTTATTTATTTATTCATTTTTGAGCAACTCTAGTCTTGCTCCATAAGACTCTGGTCTTATTTTTATTTTATTTTTTACTACAGAAGGGTTTGGTGAGTGAGCATATGAAACCGGCAGGGTTCGGTACCTCCAATAAGGTTAAGAGCCACTGCTCTAATATAAGCTGTTAACCCATCCATCCATCTTTTTGATGTTGAGACGGCGGTAATCGTCTCGTCTTCTGCCACTTACCCACCGTGGGGGTTACGACCTGTTGCAGCCTATCCCAGCTTAGTACGGGGGAGAGGCATAGTATACCCCTGATGCATCGCCAGTGCACTGGAGCAATACAAAGCATCCATCTCCAGAAATCAAACTTTGTTTGATGCAAAATAAAAACATGAATTTCACAGAAACTGCAGATACTACTGTACAATTTGTCTTTGTATGGCCTTTGTATGCCAGTACATATGGACAACAACAACCACAACTACAACAATAACAGTTTGTATGACAACAAGAATAACTCGACAATACATCTTATAACACATACACACAGCTTCATACCCACAAGGGAGGAGAGATGTACAAATATTGTGGTCACTCTTATTAGGTTTCTTTTACCTTAGTTCCTATTTTAATTTAGTTGGGTCCTCCTTGATCATTTTCTCCACCCTATGATTCATAATTGCACACAAACCTGTACGCAGGCAAATAAACAACATTTCTCATAGCTACCACTTAGCTTTGTCACTTTCCTAGGGCGAGAGTGGGACAACATTGAATTAGTTCTATTTTATCGCTAATTGTTTTCTGCCTGAGGATTATTGCAAAGTCATTTGTGTGGAGCAAAAGCTGACACAATGGACATGCAAACGTCATTGTGTTTCATTCCTCAGACTTTATTTGTTTGCTGTATATGTAATGGAGTTATTTCTGCAATGCCAAGGAACAAAGGATACCATTCTTTTTAAGTTCCTCACCTTAAAGAGTTTTTATGTTGTTCATTTAGGCACTGTTTCCGGAGGATTACAATAATGACATAAATCACACACCCATGAAAGGAAACAAGTGATACTGTGAATTATTGAATTATTTAAATAAGGATTTAAGCATCATGTGCTTAAATCCTTGAACTAGCAAATGAACTAGCAAATGACTTAACTGACTTTTTAGAGATCAGTGTTATGCAGGATTATGCAGACGTATCTGTTGCCTTACAGGTCTTTAGTGTTGAACATATCCATATCATCAGGGCAGTGCATTTCATTTTAAATGGACTCTAGATAGCCTGTAGATAAACCAGTAGTCCCTCAATCTCTGACTAGCAGACATCCCTGTGTGTGTGTGTGTGTGTGTGTGTGTGTGTGTGTGTGGCACGCCCGCGTATCCATGGATATGTTTAACCCATAATTCCATGCCCCCAATACTCAACGAAGAAACAATAAGTCATATAACAATGTTCACACATTGTCATGTGCATATTGGATGAAAACAGCAACACAATTTAATCACCAGTTGAGTTGGCTGGTGTTCTATGGGAACTTATTAAGGTCATTATGGTCATCATTAAGGTCATTTTCTTTCCAAGTATTTGGTCATGGGGATTTTATGCATAAGAAAAATGTATCAAAATTCTCTCTAAATTCATCTCTAGAAACCTGGCAACTTTATAATTGCTATCGTATTATATAGAAAGGTTGATATGAATCAGATAATCTACTTTCTTACTTTGTCGTAAATGTTATAAACATTCTGACATGCACATAATTTTGGTACAATTAACTTTTAGACAACCTAAATAATCTTTCAGTGTGTCGTGTTTCATCAACATGTGCTACACAATGAATTATCTTCAACCAGGCTATATTTTTCTTCCCAAAGATAGATATTCTGAGTTCAAGTCTTAAGACACCACAGAGTGGCCTCCAGTTATTTCCAGTGCAGCTTTGTTCAGCTGCTATGTTTTGGGGCAGTGATTTAATGAGGGTGACTGTGGCATCTCTTGAATCCCATTGGTGATTCCAATGTAAGTACAGTTATGTATTGAGTGTTGTCTCTAAACCTTAGGTGTTAATTAGATTTTATCCATCCATCATCAACCACTTATCCGGGGCCGGGTCGCGGGGGCAACAGTCTCAGCAGGGATGCCCATACTTCCTTCTCTCCAGACACCTCCTCCAGCTCATCCAGGGGGAGCCCGAGGCATTCCCAGGCCAGCCGAGAGACATAGTCCCTCCAGCGTGTCCTAGATCTTCCTCGAGGTCTCCTCCCGGTAGGACATGCCCGGAAAACCTCCCCAGGGAGGCATCCGGAACAGATGCCCGAGCCACCTCAGCTGGCTCTGCTCGAGGCAGAGAAGCAGCGGCTCTACTCTGAGCTCCTCTGTGGTGACTGAGCTCCTCACCCTATCTCTAAGGGTGCGCCCAGCCACTTCACGGAGAAAACTCATTTTAGCCGCTTGTATCCAGGATCTTGTCCTTTCGGTCATGACCCAAAGCTCATGACCATAGGGGAGAGTAGGAACCTACTGTAGATTGACCAGTAAATCGAGAGCTTCGTCTTGTGACTCAGCTCCTTCTTCACCACAATGGACCTATACAGCGACTGCATCACTGCAGATGCTGCACCGATCCGTATGTCAATCTCACATTCTATCCTTCCCTCACTTGTGAACAAGACCCCAAGATACTTAAACTCGTCCACTTGGGGCAAGGACTCTCCACCAACCTGAAGAGGGCACACCACCCTTTTGCGGTCGAGAACCATGGCCTCGGATTTAGAGGAGCTGATCCTCATCCCACTCGAGTCACACTCGGCTGCAAACCGTCCCAGTGCACGCTGAAGGTTCAGGTTTGATGAGGCCAACAGGACAACATCGTCTGCAAAAAGCAGAGATGAAATCCTTTTGTCCCCAAACCGGACTCCCTCCAGACCCTGGCTGCGCCCAGAAATTCTGTCGATAAAGATTATGAACAGAACCGGTGATAGAGGGGAGCACTGCTGGAATCCAACATGCACCTAGAACAGGTCTGACTTACTGCCAGCAATGCGAACCAAGCTCTAGCTTCGGTCATACAGGGACCGGACAGCCCTTAGCAAAGGGCCCCGGACCCCATACTCTTGAAGCACTCCCGACAAGATACCACGAGGGACACGATCAAATGCCTTCTCCACATCCCATCAAACTCCCATCAACCCTCAAGCACTCGATAGAGAGTATAGAGCTGGTCCATTGTTCCACGATCGGGACAAAAACCGCATTGTTCCTCCTGAATCCGCGGTTCGACTATAGGTCTAATCCTCCTCTCCAGTATCCCGGAATAGACTTTCCCCGGGAGGCTGAAGAGTGTGACCCCCCTACAGTTCTGACACACCCTCCGGTCCTCCTTTTTGAAAAGAGGGACCACTGCCCCGGTCTGCCAATCCAGAGGTACTGTCCCCGACTGCCATGTGATGTTACAGAGACGTGTCAACCATGACAGTCCCTGCACATCCAGAGACTTGAGGTACTCAGGGCGAATCTCATCCACCCCCGGTGCTTTGCCACCGAGGAGTCACATGTTAGAGGTTTTGGAGATAAAGTCAGAGAGGCCAGACTGGTTTGGACATGTCCAGAGGAGACATTGAACAGTTATTGTAATGCTGATGGTAATGTTGAAATTATTTAAGACATTGAGTTTTCCTGTTGGTTCTGAGTTCATACTTGGTTATCAATCATCAATCATAAACTAAAAGAGAAAAGGTAAACAATTTACATCCCTCTCTAAATGTAATGATTCGCTATATTTCTGTGAAAATCTGTGTAGGTTCTCAGAGGAGATAGTGAATATATTGGTAGAAGGATGCTGAGTTTTGAACTGCCAGGCAGGAGGCCTAGAGGAAGACCAAAGAGGAGGTTAATGGATGTAGTGAAAGAGGACATGAAGGTAGTTGGTGTGAGAAAAGAGGATGCAGAAGACAGGGTTAGATGGAGGCAACTGATTCGCTGTGGCGACCCCTGAAGGGAAAAGCCGAAAGGAAAAGAAGAAGAAGAAGACAGAAGTCCAAAACAGAACACCACTCGTGTTCTGATCGGGGAGGCCGTTCATTCCAATCACCCCCTTCCAGGTCTCACTGTCATTACCCACATGAGCGTTGAAGTCCCCAAGGAGAACAACAGAGTCCCCAGTCGGAGCACTATTCAGTATTCCTCCCAGGGACTCCAAGAAGGCTGGGTATTCCGCACTGCCATTTGGCCCGTAGGCCGAAACGACAGTGAGACACCTGTCCCCAACCCGAAAGTGCAGACCCTCTCGTTCACCGGGGTGAACTGCAACATATGACGGTTGAGCTGTGGGGACACAAGCAAGCCCACACCAGCCTGCCACCTCTCACCTTGGACAACACCAGAAAAGTGGAGAGTCCAGCCTCTCTCAAGGGTTTGGGTTCCAGAGCCCAAGCTGTGGGTGGAGGTGAGCCTGACTATATCTAGTCGGTACCTCTCAACCTCCCTCACGAGCTCTGGCTCCTTTCTCCCCAACGAGGTGACATTCCATGTCCCTAGAGCTAAACTCTGTCTGGGGACTGGGTCATCGAGCCCCATGCTAACAACTGCCACCCAAATCACACTGGACCCGTCCCCTACGGTTTCCTCGGCGGGTGTGAGTCCACCGGAGGTTGGGCCCACGTCGTCTTTTCGGACTCAGCTCGGCCGGGCCCCACGGGCAGAGGCGCTTGCATACGAGCCCCAACCCCGGGCCTGGCTCCAGCGTAGGGCCCCGGTTGCGCCATACTGGGCGACCAGGCCCGTCACCCAGGACCTGTTTGCCAAGGGAGACCCTAGCAGGAGCATAAAGCCCCTGGCAACATAGCTCCTGGGATCATTCGGGCACTCAAACTCCCCCACCACGATAAGGTGGCAGCTCTTGGAGGAGTATTTTTTTTTAAAAATCTTTGTTAATTAGATTTTAAGAAAGAAAAAAACAAATAACAAAATGGAGTTCATTGGCATGCAGCCTTTCAAAAGTAATCTATTCAGTAATCAATGATGACTGTAGCAATTCTGAACTGTGAATGATGATTACATTTTTCCCGTGTTTTCACCCATATCTTTTTAATGGCACAAAAGTGATCAAATTCAATAAGTAAGGCATTCTGTCATCGTTCCATCTATCCATCCATCTATTTTCTTGTAGATGAGCTGATCCTAATCAGCCTTGTGGGTCACTGGAGCCTATCTCAGCTGACAATGCTTTGAAAGGTGGGGAATACCATGGAGAGAATGTCAGTTTATGGAGGGCCTTTAATGAAAGACAAACAAGCACACACCTATCTATCATTTGGTGTGACCAGTTCACCTCAGCTTCAGCTATCTTTGTTGTAGTTCATGTCCGGTCTGCTAAAATGCATACACACAAGCACTCACAAGCTTTTATTTATTTTTTGTTTTTGACGGCTGTTTTTTTTCTTTCTTGGACATTTCATCTGTTAAAACTTCATCAAGCCACAGCCGTCTTCTTGCTTTGATCACCTTTCCTTCCTCTTGTATCAGCTTGTCTTGCTCACTGCCGCTCCCTCGCTCTCTAGAGACACAGGTTTGTTAATGACTTCACTGCGGTTTGTCTCTCAGTTGGCGCTGACTGTGGTTCATTATCCCACCATCAGCATTCAGTGTCAGAGATATCTGATCTCCCCCCCCCCCCACCGGCTTTGCTGCGATGCCCAAACATCTTGTGATGTCACACGGGAATGCATGCAAAGTGGCAGATTTGTGCTGCACCCTTCACCAAGAGACTGACAAAGGGAATTATTCCTTCTATTGAAAAAAAAAATGCTTGTTTGAAATATTGATGGGCTGTGTGGTCGGTGGGAAGTCAAATTGTTGATGCCTCTAGTGATCCCTTTTTGTTGTTTAGCTGCTTGGTTTCTGGACTGGGATGTGGATGGAGTGACAAAAAAGTTGTATTGACAGTAATAATAACCAGTGGCAAATTCTAGGGTTCACTTCTGCATTAATAATCATGTCAGAAGTTTCAATTCTGTCTTCCACTGCAAAACTACATATCATTATTGCTGGTAACACAGTTGCAAGCTGATGTAGAAAAAATAACAGTATTTGAAATTGAAATTGAAAGCGCTGAAGGCTAAGCATAAAACTCCATCAAGGTCAGAATGCACCCTTGGGCAAAGTGACGTTGTACATTATATCTTACTACAGGGGAGGAAGGATGAGATGCTTGACAGGAATGAGGAGTAATTGCTTGTGAAATTCTTGCTATTAGTTTGGGGGAATCAAACAGGGTGTGTGGGAACAAAATGACATTTTTACCTTTGCTACCCGGTCAGCTTCTTTCTTTGCAAGTAGAGTTGGTGATGAGTCATATGCACAAACACACACACACACGCACACGCACACGCACACGCACACACACACACACACACACACACACACACACACACACACACACACACACACACAAGCGCAACAGCAACTGTGTGGATCCAAGGCTGAATTAAAACAACAGAAAGAAAATTAGCGCAATTCAGCAAGGACAATTTGTTTTCCCCTTGCCAAACAAATCCATAGGTGCATGACCTGGAACTGCTCTCTCTCTCTCTCTCTCTCTCTCTCTCTCTCTCTCTCTCTCTCTCTCTCTCTCTCTCTCTCTCTCTCTCTCTCTCTCTCTCTCTCTCTCTCTCTCTCTCTCTCTCTCTCTCTCTCTCTCTCTCTCTCTGTGTTTGTGAGTGTGTGTGTGTGTGTGTGTGTGTGTGTGTGTATGTGTGTGTGTGTGTGTGTGTGTGTGTCAATGTCCGGGGTGCTAGTTTCCTGTATTGGTCTTGCTATGATAGGCAGACATGGAGAGTTTTAGAGCTTATACCAGAGGCATCAGCCTCCAACCTTGACGACTGACATGTTATGGTTGCACAAGGCTCCATTGGGAGAGGGTGCACACTCAGAAATACACATGAAAATACACACACACTTCGTCACTCTTCACTTCATCTCCTCCTCTCAATTGCCGTCTTCCACCCATCATTTATTGGCTAATGTCTCCTCTCTACTAAGCCATCAAAATCTTGCTGCTGTATCTGTTTTTCTTGTTTCACCCTTTCCTCTTCCCTCCTTCCGGGGAAAAATCGTCTGTATCAGCACTATGCTTACCTTACACCCTGCGAACACACACGTACAGATGCACACAGACACACATGAATGCGCTCACATACTGACAGAGTGAATAAGATTTAAGAACGAATGACCTGATTTAGTCTCTGTCTGTTTACAGCTGTAAACATGTATATATTTGGGAGAAGATCACAAACACACATCCCGACATGAAAATGGAAATAAATAAATAAAAACCTGCCAGTGTGTGTTTATGTGTGAATCTCTGAATTGCTGCAGATTCTAATGATGAGGTTTCTCACCGTGACTCATTCTCACTGAACTCATGCTTGGAGTTTTCATATTCCCACATGGCAATGATGCTTTTCTCACCTCTCTGCTTTTCAAATTCTGCCCTCCTTCAACTTGCTTGTCAACACTGTCATATCCTCATTAAAATATATCCAATCTTTAACTGCATAGCCATCCTTCAATGACATTTCTGTCTCCCCCTCTCTCACTCCTGTGGGTAGCAGTGAGATAATTGGAAGCAAAGGCTCTTCATTGAGAAGGTGCTGAGAGCAGTCAGGCAGAAAGCTCTTTTAATCAACCTATCCATCTATCTATGAACATTCACATGTATGTTTACTTAAACATACTGTATATACTGACCAGAGTGGAAGCAGCCATGCACACACGTGCTTGTTTTTCCCCTCAGACGCCTTCATTTCTAGATTTATTTAACTTCTCCATGTGTGTCTCTTTCAGTTTTCTGCTACCCGCAAGCTGCTACCCGTCTTCCTCCCCCCGCTTGAGTTTGTTCTGCCAATCTGTTATTTTGTCTTGCTCAGTTGCAATGACACCTTGCATATTTTCCTTGATATCCCCCAATCCCCAATTGGCCTTTTTACATTATCTGGTAAGTATTTTTATTTATTTTATTTTATTTAGTATATTTCAATAATCCCCAAAAGGAAATTAAAAGCTCAATCTAGCATGTGGTTAGAAATCACACACATGCCACAGAGTTCCACTCAGAAATATTTAATATGCATTCACATGTGAGGCTTCTTTCTGTGTGTTTTCTAATAGTATCCATTTTTGTTTCTGGTAGCCTGTGAAAAGTATTTGAGGCCATATCTGGCTTATGCTGAGTGATCATAAGCCAGCACTTGCCATCATGTCCTCCATCAGGCTTCTCTTCTCTACACTGCACTGCTGAACCAAGATGGCTCCCTTCCAACTCAATTTGCGCCCAGTGAAGGGGCTATTTGCCTGAACATGTGTCCCATCGTTTAGCTGCTATTCCACCGTGACAATCTTACAGAGAGGAGTGAAATCATGCATAAATTAAAGTCCTCTTTACTTTTAAATCCAATTCATCTTTACCACACTGGTGTTTTTAAATTTTACTCCACCTCCAATATGTTACTTAAGGATTAAGTGAAACACAGAGGCCTCCTTCAACACCAGGATACAAAAATGAGGGATGCAATGGATTGTAAAGATTGGGATGCATGTTAGACTGCATGTGGGTGCATAAAATGAAGATTAAATTTGCACTCCAGGATGGAAATTTGAGGGTTTGTTAAAAGTTCCGTAAATAAAATCACCTTTTGTTAGAATCTGTACATCAGTCTATTCATAGCACACAAAAGCATATTCATCTCCATGCATAGAAGAATGAATGTGGCAGCTGGCAACAAATGAACAGTGGACAACCATTATTTAATTATTTGTATTTGTGTACAAACAGTGCCAGTATGTGGGTGGCAAACCTGTTTAAATGGATTACACAGTTGAACTTGGTAAATCAAAATCCAACCTATATTACTTGTTCCCAACTAAAAACAATTAGATTAACTTATCTTTTTAATTGGGTTTTGTTTTCCCAAATATTCATTACAGCATTTAATCAAACAACTCAAAACATAGTGATTCTAATTGCTGTAAATCCCAAGTATCTTCCTTATCATTCATTCATTCATCTGAAGTACCTGATTCTTCCGCTGTCGCGGAAGTTGCTGGAGGCTATACAAGCGGACTTGGGGAGTGAGGCAGGGTATACTCGGGCATGACGCCAGTACACCAAGGGAATCTCACTAAACCCGTAAGAGCTTACACCCATTTATCCTTAAAGGAAAATTATGTGGGTTATATAGGCCAAGTGATTACATAGAACAGAGACATTCAATGTTACACTGGTGTCACCATGGGTTATCTTGGAACATACAGCTAAAAACATAAAATTTTACCTGTTTGTATGTCAAGTAACAGAAAGAAGAAAAAAATACCATAAATGTTCTCTGACATGCACAAAAGCACAGATTGTAGGTTGCTAAACTTTTCAACTACCTAAGTGTTAACTGCCTTAGCTGAATGCTTGAAGTGCTTGACTCTGACGTAACTTAAAACTATTGAGATGACATGCTGACTGGATATTAATTGGGGTATAGCATTTTTATCTCACTAGATCCTCTCTTATGGGAAATGACAGTGACTGTCACCAGGTGTTAGCGACAGGCTAGCTGCTAAAATAATGTATCGGGAGACAGACAAACATCCAGCTGCATTGTTTTGTCAACTACACTAAAGACACTCTAATTGCACTGTGGTGCTATGTCTGACTGTAGTGAATGAAACAAAAAAAACCCTTTACTTTAAAAAAAAACAATATCATCAATACAAAATTTTTGTTAATGGAAAAAATGATCTTAACTCTTAGACCCCAGACCTATTTTGGCCGTTATTTGGTCTCTATAAACCACATTAAAAATTATTTAACATACCCATGCTTGGTATGTTTATCTTCAGCACAACTTCAGCTATATGGAGAGATACTTATTATTTCCCTGTAACCTACTATGTAGACATATTTTGGCAAAATAGACAAATTTGAAAATGGAAAAGTTGAATTTTATCGGACATAAAAACCAAAAACATGCTTTGCCAAAGGCTTCTAAAACAACTATATATACGTAGTTTGTGTCACTTATGCCACGCTTTAAAATACATTTTCAAAATAAGACACTGCCATGTGAAATGCACAAATCACGGTACATGTTTGCATCACATGACAAAATGCACAAATCGCGAGACATGTTCAAATCATGTGAATAAACACATCCCCGCTTGTACGATGGCGACTCTATGGAAAGAAATATGGGCCCTGCCATCTGATTATACTAATAAAAGAAGACATTTGAACCACTTGTCTTAAATTAAATGTAAAAAATCATATCTCCATCCATCATATCATGGCTCCAAATAAAAACTGGAAGACAGTTTCACATCTATACTGTCACGTAAACATGTGCACCACAATCCACGTGACAGACTTTATTTGTTATGAATTGTTTAAAAACATAATTTGATCTAAATGCGGGGGCGCGTTTCTAGTACAATAAGGGTTAAGCAACTTTATCTTGAAATTCTAATTATGGCTCCGTTTTTACTTGGTTTCTGTTTTTGTCTACAGATGAACACAAAAACTGTGATGTTTGTAGGTTATGTAGTGATCTGTAATGAGAGTAGGCAGGAGTCTGAGGAAAATTTAGAGAAGTGGAGGTTTGCATTAGAGAGGAGAGAAATTAAAGTGAACACAAGTCAAATATAGTACATGTGTATAAATGGTAAGTAGAACAGTGAAAAAGTAAGAAAAGCAAGAGTGGAGATAACAAAGAGACAGGAGTTTAAGTGCTTGGTGTCAACTGTCCACAGAAGTAGAGAGTGTAAAAGAGAGGTGAAGACCAGTGGGCATGCATGCATGCATGAAGAGTGAGCTGTGACAGAAGGGTATGAGTTATGTCTTGCAATCGCATTGACTAATCTCTGCCTGTAGTAGTGAAAATGACTCAGCTTTTTCTTGAGCAGATATATTTGTTTCATTGGAAGTTGTTTGTTTAAATTTTATTGAATAGGTATTTTAGAGCTTCTATTTCAGACCATAAGCAGCAATAAACAAGAACCAAGGCAGTCAGAGACTGCAACATCCCACGACATACCCTGACCTACTTCCAGGGTAGGTCAGGGTACCCTGTAAGTAGTACCTGACAAGTGCATAGCTTGACCTTTCAGGGTAGTCAAAGCTACTGTATGCACTAGAGTTGACCATAGATCAAAACTAGTGCATAGGTAGATCAAAGCACTAGCTTTGATCTATGGGCTTACTCTCCCTCGTCTTTCTATCTTATCTGGTTCCTGAGTGTACAAAAATTGAAATTTGATCTTGACGTAGTTTTCTCAAGATCAAGGTCATCATCTCATTTTCATCCCCTTTTCTGCCCGAGTAATCTGTTGTTTGTTTCATCTTTCTATATGTTGCGAAGATATTTGGTGGACTAACGAATGGACAAACGAACGGACAAACACACAAACACTGACAATTATAATACATCACCACTTTGAAGCGGAATGTAACAATAACCGGGGGAAGATTGGATTTGGGGGGATATTATTTTAGGACATTAAAGCTTGATGTTGTTTGCTTAACTGATATCTACCATTAAAGTATACATATCTATTAATCTTTCATAACTTATAACTTAACTTATAATAACTTAAAACATTCTACACAATAAAGTGAATCAAATCAAAGTTTAACATAACATGAAACAAATAACTTTGATTTATTTGTACTGTTTTTAACAACACAATTAAGCCCAAAAAACAGCAACACTTTCAGAGACTTAAACACCAGTAAATCTTGTAAAATATAATAAAATAAATGTGAATGCTATGTGAATAGCATTTTGTTTTCTTGTATAATGTACAAGTATGCATGGAATTATTTTCTTTTCACAGTGTTGTCTTAAGTCACTTTAGCTGTGCATATACCATGGTTCCATCATTTCTGGTCTGCTGTCATAGCCCGGGACTTATTTCCTGCACATTGGCCGCAACATAAAAGAATATGCATGCCTATCTGGTTGGCTTTCATAGTATGTCATGGATGCACCTGTGCTTGTCAACACATATTTTAATAGTTTCATATTTTAAATGACGGAAGTACCACATATCAGAAAATCACAAATTGTACATGTTTTTGTTTAGAGGACCAACATGTTGGATGTAATGGAGAAATGGAATGCAGTAATATTTAAACATTTTTTTTTCTTTTTTTTTTTTTTTACGGGAGACTACAGATTACTTAGTTTTCCTAATCTAAGAGTACCTTACTGTATATCTACGGAGGCAGCAGGTCCTCTGCGTGGAAACACTGTCATGTTTCAATAATATCCTAGAAATAAATAAACCAGATTCAAGCTCACTAAAGGATCCACTTGTAGATTTTGAAGAACCATGATCGGTTCTACTGAAGGTTACCAGAAGCACACTTAAAGAGATCTCTGTTAAATGTTAAAATAACCTGCTATTGGATTCCCAAAATTCCCTAACACATATATTGTTTTCAATACCAGCATTGTGTAATTGCATGTGGATTTTAGTTAAATAAAATCCACCATATATAGAAATATTAGGATGTTAGGCTGTTGATCAACATTGGAAAGTTGGATACCTCCCATCCCCCTTCTCTCTCTCTCTCTCTCTCTCTCTCTGTCTCTCATAAACAAACATACACTTGGAACTTTTAACTGATGACGAGGAAATGTGGGAGTTCCCGGTATGCTCCTCACTTCCAGTTTGACCCTCTTGAGGCTGATGAGTGCCTTCATACAGCTGTGCCTCTTGCTTAAGTGTCCAAGGGAGAAAAACAAACAAACAACAACCCACAATTTAATGTGCACTGTCTGCCACAAATCATTTGTTGCACTTCTTAAATTACCGACTACTGTAGGGTGAACAGTTGTAAAGGGTGAAGGAAATGGTGCTAATATACTGTACATCTTTAGTTTTTACCAACATTATGATGATAGATGTTATGGTGCTGCATGGACTTTGTACTTGTATAGCACTTAACATACATTGTGAGTAATGCCTGAATTCCGAATGACGGCAGAAGCACATCAACTAGAGGATGTGCAGAAAAAAAAAGGAATGCAAAATACAAATTTCAATTTCAAGTAAATGAATAGATGGGAGGCGGCACGATGGCTCAGTGAGTAGTGCTGTCGCCTCACAACACGGCGGGTCTGGGTTTGAGTCCCGCTCTGTGCGGAGTTCGCATGCTCTCCCCGTGTCTGTGTGGGTTCTCTCCGGGTTCTCCGGCTTCCTCCCACCTCCAAAAGCATGCGCTTTAGGTTGATTGGCTGTTCCAAATTTCCCATAGGAGTGAGTGTGTGTTTGCATAGTTGTCCGTCTTTGTGTGTAGCTCTGTGGTGCACTGGCGTCGTGCCCGGAGTGTCCCCCGCCTCACGGCCTATGCCAGCTGAGGTAGGCTCCAGCTCCCCGTGACCCGCTATGGTGGATGAAGTGGCGGAAAATGAATGAATGCATGAATTAATTAATTGATGGGAGAGGAATGGTAGACCAGTAGGTAGCGCTGTTGCCTTCCAGCAAAGACGTTCTGGGTTTGTGTCTTTTCTGTGCAGAGTTTGTATGATCTCCCCATGTCAAAAACATGCAATGTACTGTAAGTGAAATTCTCTATCTAAATTGAATATAGGTGTGAGTGTGTGCAAAAACGGTTGTTTTTCCTTCATGTGCCTTCACAATATGTTGGTAAGATGTCAAGAGCGTACCGTGCCTCTTCCCTGTATTCAGCTGAGATTGACTCCAGCAACACCCATGAACGCAAAGCAGGAAAGTGGCTATACAAAAAATGATTACAATTGTCTCATGTACATAAAAATGAGTGGATGGATGGATGGATGGATGGATGGATGGATGGATGGATGGATGGATGGATGGATGGATGGATGGATGGATGGATGGATGGATGGATGGATGGATGGATGGATGGATGGATGGATGGATGGATGGATGGATGGATGGATGGATGGATGGATGGATGGACGGACGGACGGACGGATGGATGGATAGATGGATATCTGACAGTGCCATTTTGTGTAGATTTTTCTCTTGGTACTGTTGACTTGTTGGAAATCAGTTATACAATTAGCACATAATGTACTATACATACTACTCTGAAACTTTTGTCCAAATTAGCACCAGCTCCATAATTTCATCAAGACAGGTGCAAGTGAATAATTGTGAATCAATACTGTTTCTGATATTGCTCAAATTAAGAATTGTATTTTGGATTTCTAATGAAAACCAGAATTGAAAAACATCAAGTCTATCAGTACTTTGGCAGTTTCCGAAGGACACTGCTTGAATCAATAACAAAAATTTGTTTTGTTCCAGCATATGAGAATCATTTGACTCAGAGTTGGAAATATTATTATTTCTTTTATTATTATTATTATTATTATTATTATTATTATTATTATTATTATTATTATTATGATGATGATGATGATGATGATGATGATGATGATGATGATGATGATGATGATAATGATGATGATGATGATGATGGTGGTGGTGATTGTTGTTGTTGTTGTTGTTATTGTTGTTGTTGATCTGTTTGTTCTACAAAGACCGCATTGCTTCTGTTTTACTGGAGATATATAATTGCTTTAAATCTGTCATCACTGACTGAGACAAATATGTTGTCATCTTGGCATTTTAATCTTTTGTGGATGACTCAGAGCCTCGTTACACAAAAAGTTATCCTTGAATGCTCAAGAGAACTGCTGCCTTGATGGAAGTGGTGTTCAAAGCAGCTGTGGTGTTGATTGGGATGGTATTTTTTTGTCTGACCCCCGTTGTCCTTCTGTTCATTTCTTCTCAGGTTAACGGGGTTCCAGCTTCCTTCGCCCATTGTGAGCACAGGCTCCAGGCTCACATTATGGCTACTTTCTGACTACGCAGTCAGTGGGCAGGGATTTAAAGCAATCTATGAAGGTAAAATAACATCCATGTTATTTATTTCCATAGGAGGGGGGGAGTTTTTCTTTCATTGTAACTCTGGATTTGTGCCACAAGCAAAACAAGTCCTTCTTGAGATCTGACTCATTTTCAGCCTGTTTTGTCGGAGTTCAAAGATTAACATGAAAAGACATCAGTGCTACAAAAGTTATCAAAGACTAACAAAAGCTCGAAAGAAAGAAAGTGAGAAAGGAAGAACGTGGTGTTTACTGTGACCCATATTTCAAAACAAAATGAGCAGTTAACGCTGAGTTCATTCATTCATTCATTTTCTGCCGCTTCATCCGCCGCATCGGGTCACAGGGAGCTGGAGCCTATCTCAGCTGGTATAGGGCGTGAGGCGGGGGACACTTCAGGCATGACGCCAGTGCACCACGGAGCTACACACAAAGACAGACAACCACGCACACACACTCACTCCTACGGACAATTTGGGACTGGCCAATCAACGTGAAGCACATGCTTTTAAGGGTGGGAGGAAGCCGGAGAACCCGGAGAGAACCTATGCAGACACGGGGAAAGCATGCAAACTCCACAGAGAGCGGGACTCAAACCCGGACCCGCCGTGTTGTGAGGCAACAGTGCTACCCACTCTGCCACTGTGCCACCTTTAATGCTGAGTTAATTGTATCAAACATATTAATTTAAAGCCATCATTGAGCCTGTTCATAATGTTTTGCCTTTTATCAATGTAACGTAAAATCCTTTATGCTTTATGACCCATGGTGTGATGATATTAATGGTGACACTGTTGAAAGTCACACAGGAAGAAAGGGTTAGCTTAGGGAGGGGAAGAAATACAAGTGACTAATTTGGTTAATTACCTGACAGGAGTTTGTCAGTCATCTTGAGATATTGTGAATGTGAAGATGTGGCTCAATGGAGCAACATCAAGTGACTCAGGAGGCCTCAGACTGCATCACATGACTTGATAAAATCTAAGAAAAAAGAGCAAAAAGACTGTGTTAATTCCAATGGGAGACATTTGGACTCTCTTGAACGGAACCAAACCTGTCAGACTTGTCTAGATTCTCGTCATAGATGATGTAATTGTCTCTTGCTGCAATTTTAATTTTATTTAGAAAATATAATATTTGGTAGTGAGAGTGTATTTACCTGTTTAAGATTCTGGTTTCTCTTCCTTTTTTGCACCACATGCAGCCACATATAATAATGCATACATTTTAAATGTATTATCACTTTGGCACCAGTGGATTTAGCTGAAAACTTGTTGATTACTACGGGAATTGAATTCAAGATCACGATTAGCAATCACCCCTTACATGATTATAGTGGGACCATATGCGCTGACACATGTCATATACGAAGAGAGAAGCACATATTGTGAAAATGTAGCATTGGGTAACAGATCCTTCACACCTTCATTGCAGTTATCTTATGTGAACCATTTTGGCAATTTTCTCATGAGATCTATGAACTATAGAAACCCCATAAGGGCTCCTTGGCACAAAGACCAAAGCTGATCCCACAATGTCCTGTGCCTGGACCTCTGTAATCTTTAAAATGCCTGAAATATTTACGTAAGCGATAAAAGAATAGTTAAAGCTGTGAGCTAAAATTTTCCAAGCTAATTTCCACAATGGATCTTTTCTCATTCTTTACATCATATGGCATCTGCTGCTCTCAAGATTAAGCTGATAACTTTCTTCAACTACAAGGAACCTGTCTACAAGACTACCTTGCATACAGTCCATTTGGCCAGAGCCACTGCGGTAGCTAATCTGCCAATTACTTTATTGGCCTGAATATAAGACGACCCTGAGTATAAGACGACCCCCTCTTTTTCAAGACTCAAGTTTGAAAAACGATTTTTTGAACACCAAATTTAATTTTTATACGGAAAATAATTACAGTACATCTGAAACAAATGGTTATAAAAATATATTCAATATATTCGATCACATTGCAATTGTGTGCCTCATTATCACCATCATCTTGAAGTTTGCATCATAACTACTCCTCAGCTGCTGGTTAACCTGGCCGATCTTCGACCCACTTTTCTCCAGATTGTCGCTACGTTTCTCCATTTTCTGTTATCTCTTCTCTTATTTTCTTCTCTTTTCTTTCTCACCGCTATTTTTATTTTTCTTCTTCATCACAGGGATTTGCTTTGGCCTGGGGAGTTATGTCCAGCATTCGCTTTAAAGATATCTGGCGCCATCTAGCGTTGTGAATGGGTATAATGTCTAGACCCCTAAAGTAAGACGACCCCCACTTTTTCGGTCTTATTTCAATGCAAAAAACACAGTCTTATATTCGGGCCAATACGGTATTAGAAAATGTGCATTATAGTCAGCAGGAACCACAGGACACAAACTATGGTTAGATGTTACAAATCCCTTTGCCTTAGATTACAGACTATTGATAGATGTGCGTTGAGTCCATTGAGTGCAGTCCTGTTTCTACTAACTTACTACTAACTTATATATGCAAGTGAATTGTCTCAAAGTGAGTAGATATGCATGGAATCCAGTGTATTATCATCAGTCTTTGAGATTTTGTAAAAAACAAACAAAAAAACCCCCCCAAAATGTCCTGTTTATATAAAATAGTAGAAAATGGAGATTGTCGGAAGAATAGGGCTCAATCCTTTGCTGGTTGTAGAACTACCAAAATTTTGTGCTTTTACGGGCACAAGTTTCAAATTGTTGCTCTTTTTTTGATATTTAATTTCATGTAGACTGAACAAGAAACCACAGGAACTCATTACATACAGTATACTGTCTTCTAAATGGTGGAATGGTTGTACTCAACTTTATCTCCCGATAGGAACCTCATGGTTTGTTCCTGTGCCTGGTGTATCCCCATGCAAATGTCAAATGTGTTTGGGTCTGTCCATTTCCTCAAATTGAATTTGTTGTTTTCTTTGTTCTTAGCCAGTGTGGCTATTATTTATTAGAAAATTTTGTGTCCTACAATCTGTCTTTTTAGTGTTCACCATCCACCATTTTGGTGTGAGACCATCTCATCAAGATAGCTGCTCTGTTTCAGCCCACACTGCAATAAGCCCAAGTGCTGCACAGTCCATCTCCCCAACACAATATGTAATGGTCGAGACCTCTCTGGAATCCCTCCCATCTCATCACCATGGCAACCACCAGAATCCTCTTTTTCATCATCTTTTTCTCTTTACAAATTCTTCATGTTTGATCCGTAGCAATGGAGAACAACATCAATGGATGCAAAGGAAGTTAGGAACACTTGCTGAGCTTCGGAAAGAGTTGGCCAGGGACACAGGAGAAATCTCATCTCTCTGTGTCTTGTCTATTTCTTGCATTGCACCATTGCCTGTACTCTTTTCAGTTTTCATTTTTAGTAGCCTCCTCCCTAATGTTATAATTCACTCGCCTTCTCTCTGTTGAATATTAAAGTACTGTGATGATTATTTAGTCATGTGTCGCCAACTTTCTTCTCCATCTGTGTATTAGTTGCATATTCAGTGTGCTTCCCGAATAGGTTAGCCAAAAAAAATAAATAAATAAAAACATCAGACGACTTAGGAATTGTGTCTTCTCAGCATTAAGTCACTGCAGGTAATTGAACAGACGTACAGAAAATAGTCAAGTGCTTTAATACATATATTTATAAACCCGTCTTACTTATATTCATATACAAATTTATTCCTCATCATACGTATAAATTTTGCATTGAAGGTGAATTAAAAATGTATTTAAGCAACATTCTGGGAGTAATACGTCAGGGCCGCGGGAACTCAAGAAAGACCTTTTGACATAAAATGTAAATCAATGGACATGGGGAGCAGTTTGAGCAAAGGGTAAGTCACCACAGAGGTAGAACACAAAGGTCAGTTTGAGGACTGGAAACACAATATGCAGAAAAGGGCTAAGATACAGCAAAATCCATGTGAAAATGCACAAAATATATGCAACAGATAGAAATGAAACACAGTAACAGTAAATATAGAGCATGTGGCACCCATGGACTCATTATTTTTTTGGCCACCAAACTATTGCTCAATAAGTGCCAGAAAATTGCTCAAATTTAAAAAAGAAATAATTCAACCAATTGTCTGTTGGAACTTACAAAACAAACACATATTTTTTCAGCTTTTGCAGCAGGTAAAATGGCAACAAATCCTTCCATGATGAACCATCACCAAAGCATTTGATGGTAAAAATTATATGCTGGGCATTCCAACTGTAATAATAACATCTTTAGACACAAAACTAATATATTCATTTATTTTTGCAGAGCTTACAAATGAAATATCTGCTGCCCGCATAATACCATTGTGAAATCCCACATCCTACATGTGTTCTTGAATGGCTCAGATTCAAGATTTAATTGCTAATGAAACCCTGAGCCGCAGATCTCTATCCAAAAAGTAGTTTGTATAAACCATAAGACAGCTTATAAGCATTTTCTCTCTCTTTTTTTTACCAGAAAGGCCTGATAAGGAGAAACCTCAAAAACAAAATATAGAGTCAATGGGGAGAGAGGACTTGCTATCACCTCCCTCATAGGCAGTGCTCAATTGTCTCTATAAGCAATCACATTCTTAAAGTATAAAGGGCAGTAGAGGGATTCTGTCCAGCAACACAACCATCAGAGCTGGTATATAATAGAGTCTCTACCTCAACACAAAGCCTCAAATCCCTCCATTCCCTTCTTCAAACATCATAGTAGCATTAATGAGTGTAATGAAACAAAGTAAAAGCATTTGTGAGTCTGGAGACAAAAAGAGAAACAAAACATCCTATTAAAGATGTGATGCTGTTTTATATTATCTTTCTATAAAGTCTAGTGAACAAATTGTTCAGGGTTTTTTTATGATCATGCTCATGTGTTTATGTCTTCATTTGAGCCAAGTTTTCCTACTTGAACATTTGAGTGTGGTCTGAAAGGTTAGGGATCAGAGGCCAAAGCCAACATGATGTTAAGCTTCTGGCGGCCACAAATTCATGTAGATGCTTGAATAACAATGTGGAACTGATGCAGTGGAATGTATAGAGAAATAATAAATATATCAGTTAACATCTGGTATTTTTTACAGCTGAAAATAAAAGCACATTCATACATAACTTTACATAACTTACTACTACTACCACTACTACTTATAATAATAATAATAATAATAATAATAATAATAATAATAATAATAATAATAATAATAATAATAATAATAATAAATAAATAAAACAATAACAACAATCAAAATGATAATAATCTGTGTCAATAGTTAGAGCTGATAAAAGTCAGTTATAAAGAGTAAACCTGTGTCAGAATCAAGCCTGCTAAAATAATTGGTTGCTTTTTGTCTTGTCTATTTGTCTGCATTGGAAGAAAATAAATTCCTTATTTTCATTTTTTTTTCACTATAAATCATAAGCCATCAGCGAAGGTGGTTAAAAAGAAAAAAAAAATCAATCATGCGTGAATGTTTTCTTATTTATCTCTTATATTTGTTCTTGCACAAAGCAATAAGATGAAGATTAAAAAAAAAAGAAACTATAAGACTTGTGAAATGTACATTGACAGCAAAGTCTTCCTCTTACCCACCTGAGTGTGTTGATGAATTGCATTTGATCTCAAATTGGATGCATGTGCCAGACAATTTGCAATTACCATATGGAAATGGTTCAACAAACCAATACAAGGGCGTCAGACTTAAGTGCTTCGTGCAAACCGCAAATCAGCAAGGCACTGACATTTGACAGAGAAAAGTCAGAGAAAGGCAAAAAAGATTAAAAAGTTAGAGCAGTTACACAAACACACACACACACACACACACACACACACACACACACACACACACACACACACACACACAGTACAGTATGTACTGCTGCTGATGACTCCCACTCAACATCCAACTCATAATTGTATTCTTAAGCTATTTAAGACACAAAAAATAGGTCATTGCATTTAAAATTAGCTGCAACCAAGCAACTATTTCTCACCAGTCTCTGGTTTTTCTCATGGCAGCTTCATCACATGTTAAAGTGACCATACATTTGAATTATCCATGTGTTTCATGGAACGTGCAAACATCTCTGTTCTGTCTTCACTGCTGCCATTTGAAATGACGGATCAAATTGATCTATGCATGTTATCTTGATTACCAGAGCCATTCTAGAATTAGTTCTGTTGGATGAGCTTGAATCAACCTTTGTGGTAACATTTTTGTTTCAAGAGATGTGTGACTGAAAATCCCCATATTCACAAAATGGATCTCCAGTCCAAAATGTTTTGATTCCCTATTTTTCTTCAAGGCAAAGACCAGGCACGACACATATTATCATTGAATCCATATATAATGTTTCAATTATTCCAGTGATACATGCCTTCTATAGAGACTCCCAGCAACTAATAACCTTTATGCTTCCTTTTTTGAGACTTTGGCAGATGTTGATGAGGCCCAGTGTAATTGCTGCACAAATAAAATAAATGTTCATTGTACCAACGGGTTAATTTATGTGTACTAGATGTGTTTGTTATCATGGAGCAGGGATAATGCCACACTGACAGGCAAATTTATTGCAAGCAGAAGACAGCATTACTCATGAAAAAGTGCTTCCTAGAAATTGGACTTTAATAGCCGGAACTTAGTTAATATCAAAGGGAACATCAACTATTGTGCTTTTTTCTAAATTTCCAGTAAAACATGGACTATCTGGCACATCTTTGTAAACTGAGCTTCTTATCCGGCAGACACTTCCTGTTATTAGTGCCTGGCCCAGTGTGTCTGACCGTTAAATGCTTCTTACACTTAATTAAGGCTGGTTGTTATGTGGCAGTTCTCCCTCAGTCTAATGAAGACTCAGCTCCCATCCACAAACACTTGCCCTCACGTCAATATATACACACTACCAAGTCTAGCACTGCACAGACTGTTTAAAATGTGTTCTAAGGATCAATGAACCAATTCAGTGGAAACGTTCAATGATCTGTTGATCAAATTATCCAATCAGTTGGTTGATTGCCATTTATTTCAGTGTATCTCATTTTCAAAAAGGCAATGTTTTTAACTTGTGAATGATCAAAATATTTGTACAGTCATCTGAATAGTGAGTGGATTCAAACACTGTTTCTGTTGACTTAATTCAAGTGTAATCATGCATCACATTGTTGTTAACTGAAATTACTGGAGCGGTTCAGCACAGAGAGCGATGTTATTGAAATCCTTCCAGCAGTTTATTTTCCCTGCTTCATATTATGTTAATATTTGATACTGAATCCCTTTTTTGGGATTATATTCCAAAATGTTTTCATTCATTTTCTGTATCTATGTAGAAGTGACATAAGCCAAGTGAGCTGTTGACATTTCTTTTTGCCCTGCAAGTCATTTCCAAACACGTCTACTCTGCACAGACACTGATATTTTCTGGGTCTCCCCTATCAAATCTGTCTGGGTGAATGGGTAGCAAGACGGGGTTGAGTCTGAGGCCATGCCAATTTGTTGTTCTGCTCTTCAGGTGAGAGAGGGACAATCCGGCTCCCACTATGTATGCAGACACATGGACACATCTGTACCGAGAACATTGCAACACACTCATTTACACCATTGGACACAGCAGTGCATTGTCATACATAGCAGCAGCTGCAACACAGCGGAGCATGGACTTAAAGGTCAATCTGAAGTCATCGATTTCACTTCAGTTCTGCTAGTATGTGGTGCCACAGAAAAGCACAAGAAATGAGCATTTCCATTTATTTACCCAGTTTTTTGCAAATTCGTCATTGGAAAAAATTACGAGTTTTTCTCACTTTAAAGGAATCTGTGGCCTAATGTAAACATGTTATCTCTGATGGCATTATAATCATTTAGGAAATTAAAATTTAAGATGTACTTATTTGTTATTATTATTATTATTTTTTATTTTTTATTTTTTATTCTTTTGTTACTTAGTCTTCTGGAATTTACTGAGAAGATTGAAAATAAATAAAAGTTAAAACAAGAACCAAAGCAGTCAGAGACCGCAACACCCCACAACACCCCTGATTTCAAAATTTTACCCTGACCTACTTGCATAGGTCAACGATCAAAGCTAGTGCCCTGACCTACCTTCATAGATCAAAGCAGTAGGCTTTGATCTATAGTGTTACTCACACTGGCTTTCTCCCTTGTTCCTCTATCTTATTAAATTCCTGAGTGTTCAAAAGTTAAAATTTGATCTTGACCTAGTTTTCTCAAGATCAAGGTCATCATCTCACTTTTACCCCCTTTGCCACCCGAGTAATGTGCTTTTTGTTTCATCTTTCTATCTGCAACGGCTGTGAAGATTCCAGTATGGAAGTCATCGATTTGATTCACATGTTTGATTTGGCAAAAGTTTTACGTCGGACGCCGTTCAGTTTTTAATACATCCCGCTTCAAAGGGGTGTTGTATTGCCATTGTCAGTGTTTGTGTGTTAATCCGTTTGTTCATTCGTTTGTCCACGAAATATCTTCGCAACCGTTGCAGATAGAAAGATGAAACAAAAAGCACTTTACTCTGGCGGCAAAGGGCATGAAACTAAGATGACCCTGATCTTGAGAAAAGCAGGTCATGTTCATATTTCAACTTTTGTACACTCAGAAACCAGATATGATAGAAAAACGAGGGAGAAGGCCAGTGTGAGTAAGACCATAGATCAAAACTACTACTTTGATCTACCTATGCACTAGCTTTGATCTATTGTCTAACTCACATGGCCTTCTCCATTTGCACTAGTCTATGCACTAGTTGGATCATGGGTCTTTTATTAAATGACCCTGACCTATGAAAGTAGGTCCGGGTAAAATTTTAAATTCAGGGTGTCACGGGATGTTGCAGTCTGTGACTGCCCATTTCCTTGTTTTTTCTTTGCAAACGGTAGTTTTTCTATCGGAGATGCTCAGTGGGCCTCGACTTGAAACTTTTACCCCAGTTTTTCTATTTCCCTGGAGGTAAACTCATCAGAATCATCAAGGAGTAGCTCCATAGAATTCCAGGTAAATGATGTAGAAATCTGATCAATGAATTTGAAATTATATTCTCTTAATGACATCGTGCTGCAACCTCAGACTTGCATCAGTAACAAATTTGTTTTAGTAATTCCCAATGTAGTTGGCTGCATAGGTATCCACATTCCCATTATACCTATCAAGGTACATATAGATTGACTACTGTTTCAACATGTTAAAGACTGCACCAAAGATAAACTAACATCTGTCCAGATCATGCGTGATGCTGCACACTACATTTCTGATATGGAGACAAAGTGGTCTGCGTTGGTTCCTCACTCACGGATGTATGATGAGTCTTACCTGAGCAGCAGACTCTAATGTGGTCAGTAACCTCAAGATTTACACAATATTTCACTTGTCTCCATTGTTTAATCCACTCTAATGAATCCACTATACATTAAAAGAGAGTTTGATGGTTTTTTGTTGGGGGACACAGGTTACCCATGCCAATCGAGGCCGCTGACCCTTTATTCTGACCCAGACACTCAAAAAAACTTTAACTTGGTTCACTGCAGGATGAGAGTCTGGGTGGAGATGATCATAGGTTCGCTGAAAGCTCGTTTCCACTACCTACTGTACGTCACCTCAGAATGATTCCTGCTATCCAGGATGGCAGACCAGTGACAGACACCATCAGCCAGCATCTTTTCAGAGTCACTATCACGGGCAATAAAAACATACAATACACATTTCCTTTGGTCATCTTTATTTCCTACAAATACAAACTAACAATAGTTACAATAGTTATCGTCACAATAATTAACATGCTCATAGTTAACATGATTCATCTGTGACCATCACCCACCTCTAACTTGTGCTCCAGTATTTACAATATATGTCCAGATCTGCCCGCCTAATCTGGAGATTCTAGTAAACCATTTCTATTTTCTGTATATTTTTGGAAAGTGAATTCTATAAACTTCTTAAGCAGATAGCTGGGAATACATGAAGAAGACATTAAAACATACATTTGCATATGAATTCCACAGGATGAACCACTGGTGTTTATTGAGCAACTATTTCACTGTGATAATCAATGCAGTCGGGAGCCCTCTGCTACCATGCTCTGTTAAAAAAGGATGAGAAGGTGTTTTAATACGTCAGTGGATGCTAAATGTCACACTGTATTGCACCATTAATTTATTTATTTTTTTATCAATTAGTAACTCCTGTGTGTATCATGTGACTAAAACACACAGTAAATTAAACCTGGCATGTCTTAAAGCAGTTATAAGCAGTACATTGCCAGATATTGATGTAATAAGTAAAGCAGTTTTTGCTATTACTGTATCAAGGAAACCATGCAAAGGACCTAGATGCCAGCTCTTGATTTCAGGTAATATGCAATTGTATGAATATTATTTTTCTTACATGTTTTTGTAATGTGCATAAGCCGATTTACTGTTTATTATACGTAACATAAAAATCGTTTAAATAGATTTCCTTACTTAACAGAACTTGTCATAGATGAGAGCACATTTATGTGAGTGACAAGAGCATTATGTTGGCGAAAAAAACAACTGAACAGTGAGACGTCCACTTAATATGTACTGTACAGTATTAAACATAATGAGGATGAGGATGATCCCTAATGAGATGATGCAGAAGTCTGATCTGCATGAACAATGTTTTTATACTTCATTCTCAGTTCCAGACATGTGCGCTTCTCCCCCGCTGGATTGCACCTGAATAAAATAAATTAATAGACTATTATTCAAGCCATTTACCTACGTAATTTTATCGTGATTGCAACGGTCTACGTTTAAACTTACGGTAACACTTTATTTTAAGATACACCTATTCACCATTAATTAGTTGCTTATTAATATGCAAATTAGTAACATATTGGCTCTTAATGACTCATTATTAAGTACTTATTAATGCCTTCTTCTGCATGGCCTTATTAAACAACCAGTAAGCCATTAACTAAGAGTCTTCCCTCAATAACCTCAGAATTCTTGCTTATTAGTATTAAGTAAGGAAGTTGTTGTATATGAATTACGATCTCAATATGCTTTGCTTAGTATGGACTTAATAAGGTTGTAGTACCCCAGGAATAGTTATTCTCCCTTAATACCACTTAATGAACATAACAAAACACAAAATTACAAATATTAAGTGTCCAAATAACTCTAAATTAAGTCTTTGTTACTAAGAATATGTTCCCCATACTAAAGTGACATCTTGATCATTACTAATTCACTAATAGTTGAACACTTATTAACCAACACATGTTCCCTAATGTAAAGTTGCCTCCTTTTCACAATTAGTTAATATGTTATAGCACATAACTACTGCAATAAAGAAGTGATGGGTTACATCTTTGAAAAATGGATCTATCTATACAGTAGGTTCCCTCTCATTCAGTGGTAGAATAACAAAGACAGCACAAGTACAAATACCTCATTTATTAAACCGCTTACTGGTTGTTTAATAAGGCCATGCAGAACAAGGCATTAATAAGTACTTAATAATGACTAATTAAGCGCCAATATGTTACTAATTTGCATGCTAATAAGCAACTTATTAATGGTGAATAGGTGTACCTTAAAATAAAGTGTTACCAAACTTACGCACTGACTCGACCAGCAATTTCGTCCCACGCCATCTTCGTCTTCTTTGCAGCTGCAACACTGTTGCTCTGTCTTCTGAAAATGTCCTCAATGTCTTCATATGCATAAATTAAAATATGTACTTTGACTGCCATAAAGCACTGCGGTGTGTGTCCCGTCTGTTGTCATGTTGAATCGTCTAATCGATGCTCCATTGATGATGGCTTTTTTTAGAGTTGTCGCGCCTGTTAAGCTGCAGATCAACTTACTTTGGGTTACCAAAACTAACCCTGAAAAGCGTTTGTGAAACCAAATCCCTGGTTTTCCAAGTTCAGGGTAAGTCAACCCAGAACCATGTGTTTCCCTCCAGGTTTGTGAACCCTGCCTTCGTGAAACAGACCCTGTGTGTCTTTGTGTGTGCTATCCCTGAATGACTGTGTTATGTGTGTGTGACATTGTAAAGAGCCAAACACTTCGGTGGTTTGCAGGAGAGGAAGTGTGTCCCACTGTTGGCAACCCAACTGAGGTGTCAGCAATGTGACAAAGGCAGAAAGTGACAGACAGACTGAGGCAAATACTCAGGCAGTGGGCAGCATGTGTTGACAATTTTGTGTATCTGTATTTGTACCTTTATTTACTATATGAACACAGATGTCTGTTGTGCAGTCAGGAAGAATGAATATAGAGGTTTTACCTGGACATCTGTCTTTACTTTGGCATCTGCGAAAAGTCCTCTGTGCTCCCCACTGCTTTCTCACTGACAGACTGACAAGTCCTACCTTAGTTGTATCCTGACAGAGAGAGAGGCAGATTGGGAGGAAGACAAGGGGGAGACACAGGAAGAGAGACATCAAGTAGTGGAGAGGGATTTGGTGAAGAAATGGGACGCTCAGGAGTGTGTGGAAATGGAAAGAACCAAAAAACAGAAACAAAGAAAGGACTGCTTTATTTGCGAAGGATAAAGTCAAGGGTGACTCATAGGAATGAGGTAATGAATGAGGCTGTTATAAGCTCCTGGCTTCACCCTGTATAAGATTTATCATTGTGAAAAGCAGGTCAGATGAGCACAAGTAGCACCACATGGCCCATTTGCTGCATTGTTACTCATGCACAGCGCTTTTGCCTTGCCACAGCCGTGTCGTTTTTAGTCATTGCTCTCATCTCCCTTCAAAGCACTGGGAAACCAAACTGCTCCCTGACACTGCACTTAATTTTTTGGCTTTACCGCATAAAATGTCAGGCTGAACACTTTGTCTCCCTTACCCATCCTGTTCAACTTCTCCAAAAGGTTGGCAGTGTTGTTATTCCTGTGCTGTTTATGTGTGGTATTAGCTTGGCACACTAATGCTGCCACTTTATGAAAGTGTGTAATTAAATGGCTCGGTTCGTCTCTTGTAAATGTCATCTGCCCAGCCCCTTGCATTATAGACTGTTATGCAATTAATTGTAGTCTGAGATAACTTCCATCATGCACCGTCCAGCACCCTGCAAGAAGGAAGGGTTATAGTTCATCATCTGAAACTGTGTGGGTTAGCAGTTCATGTGTGGTGTACACATGTGATGCATGGTGTCTTAACTAAAATTTTGCTAGTTATATGACTTGGTCAAAGGCAATCAAGTATTATTAGCTCTGTTTTCATAGGTTTGAGCTCTGAATTTTGTAGAGCTGTGAATGATTTTCAGTCATTCATATTATCCCAGTTTAATGCCAGATTGTGATTGCATGCATGGACATGCCAACCTCTTTTGTCGATTCTCCAATGACACATTGAAAATTGTCAATCTCCTTGGCCAACATTGATTTTGCCTGCTGAATGGACAGCTTGTGCTGGTCTTTATCCGTTGTTGATTATTAACTTTGATTAAACAGTAAAATTTGAAATTTTGTTGTCAGTGTATAAAATTTACTCTGGAACATTTATGTTTGAATGTTACTCCCCCTACTCTGTCTTTTTCTTCAAATATCTATTATGCTGGTGATTTTGATCTTGTCTTCATGGTCAGATTAAGATTTTCCTTTTCCTCCCCCTATGATTTAGCATCGTAGTGTTTTTCTGTTCCACCCCTCTGCATCTCTCCATATAAATCCTCTGTAGATTAGTGCCTGTATTGTCCTTGGATTAAAATGTCATTGTTTAAGACTTGGGAGAGTGAATCAAACTACTCCAGCAATAACTGTATTGACCACATGGTTTACGCCTTCCCTCTGTGTCAGAAACATTTCTCTGTGATTGTTGGGATTCCAGGTTGAAAAAAAAAGAAGAAGAAGAGAATATCAATAAATATTTACTAGCTTATTAAATCCCCTTTCGAACAGGCAAATTGGTGTGACATTTGATCCAGAAATTCATTGGAAAAAGGTTGTTCTGATAGATACAGTACAATCATCCCATATTTTGATTCAGGTATCCTGTAGTCATTTGCTTCTGTTTATTGCTTAGTCCTAGTTATTTTGAATAGAATGTAACTTTTTAGCAGAGTAAACTGTATCTACTGAAGTCTCCATGGGTGACTTAAAGAAACATATATCAAGAGGCAGCTGTGAAATGCAATACATCAATTAGTGATTGCTTTGCATGCATGTTGCCATCCATGATGAAATACGCAATAATTTTATGAATAGGAACCGCTGCATTTGCTCTCCTTGCTTTAATTATTATCAACTCAAGCGACTCCTTCTGAGCTTTATGTTTAATTATTTTCCTGTTTATTATGCTGCTCTAATACACAACAATTCATCAGGGCTGACTTATTGATCAGCCATTGCTGATTCCCCCCATTCATCCCTTTCAGACTTTATTGAATCTTCACTAGTTAACCACCTTAGTGTTAAAGGTCAAATTGAAAGTCTAGTGTAGGAATGCAGTCACAGGTACTCGGAGAAATTTCAAGGTGTTTTACTTCAATTTTTATATATATTTATTTTATGAAAATGAATGCATGGTTGTTAATTGACACTCATTGTATGATTGATGTTACGAATACTCTCCAGATAAAAAATACAGATTGTTTTGTATCAGACTCAATGAAACAGACTTAGTTTCGTACTTCGGAGAGTGTAATGAAATATGCCACTGTTACAAAGTATGATATGATACCAGCATCTGACATGATAACCTATTTTGTACCATGGCATTAGAAGGCTGAATGAAATATTCTAGTGCTATAAAAGTAGTTGTGACATAAGCAGAAAGTTTAACACCTGATGTGGCACCATAACACTTGGTGCGACAATATAACGTTATATTATTCAACTGGAGGTAAACTATAATGATGCCACAACATGTGCTATGTAAAGCTGTTTAAGTCAATCCACTGGACGTAAAGAAATGTCTTGAAGACGTTTTGTTTCTCATCCAAGAGACTTCTTCAGTTCTGGATTGACTTAAACAGCTTTGGATAACCATGACCTGGATAACTGAGAACAAACACAGACAACATGTGCTATGGCAGCAGCAAATGTGTTTGTCAATGCAGCGAAATACCTTCAGCAGTCACCCAAAAAACTGGACTTGGATTAATGTGTGTTTATTCTTGTGTTCATGCTTGTCCCTGTTCCTCACTGTCTGTGTTTGCCCCACTAGCTCTCGCTCAAGCTCTCGCTGAAAACGCATCATCATTGAAGCATAAAGTAAAGGCACACCTGTTTGTTTTGTGTTTGTCAGTTACCCATCATTTGGCATTGCTATGTGCTCTATTTGAGGCCTCAATTCACAGTGCAAGTCAGAGTAATGAAGCAACGGCTTGGAACAAACCCTGGTGTTGTGTCAAAGGCAAGAGTCCTAGGGGCAAGCCATCTTTGCAAATTGGGGAAAATCTTTTGTGTTGGTGGGATTCTTCTTCATTTTATTTGTACTATACCACATATGGATTTTTAGTTCTTAAACAGAGTGTTTTGAATGCCAATTGTGAAATCACATGGTTTATTTATGGAGGAAAGCCATCAAATGCTAGTTGCATGAGCTGCAGCCCAGCCTTCCATTTGCATGTCCAAACGGAAGTTGGTTTGAATAATATGTGTGGTCATAATCTTGTCTTCTATACTAGATGTATTAATGTTTGTAACAAATCAATGTTTCCCTGTGACCCCAACATTGAAAGGAAAGGTAGAGGGTGAATCAAACATCAGCTATAAAAATGATATCTCCAATAAGCCATACAGCTGTAGTAGATCAGGAATCAAAGAGACAACCTTTGGAAATATAATGCGGGATTCAAATGAAACAATGGAGCAGTAATACAAGTAAGCATCTACTTTTATACCATGCCATCCTTATCCTTTTTGTATTGGAAAGGCTAGAGGAACACCCAAAATACATTACAAACTGCACCTGAGTATGCAAGTACAATAAATGCTGTATCAGTATCTGACCATATTATTATGATGTCTCTAGAAAATAAAATAATGAATAAATAAATACATAAAATAATAAGTCATTAGCCAAATTTGTCTTATTTGTCTATTGTTTCTCTTTCTTCTGATAAATTACACTCAAAATATGGGTCAGGGAAAATCAAGAGAAAATAGATTAGTGTGTGTTCTAATGGATTATCTCCTTGTGATGATGCTGTTGACTGGGACAGACTGGAACTGGATTTTCTGATTACATGACTCATCCCATATAAGTACACCTCAATAATTGGTCCAATGTAACTAGCTTAAAAATTACAAAGGACCAAAATGAGGTTCACTTTAATAGGATTGCAGGGTTGTTTTCAAAAGCTGCTTAAAATGAGTTTCCTTTTTTACATTTTAAGTTCTTCCTTATATGGAATAAGGTTGAGGTACTTAATTTGACCTTTTGACCATGCAGGTCTTATTGAAATGACTGCCATTGAGATTAAAGATGATAACTCACAAAGCTAAAATTAGTACCTTTGTGTTATCAAAATAAGATGTTGTTAAACATAAAATCACAAGTCGTTATTACACAATATAAAGACTTTCAATGTAACCAAGCTTTCTTAAGTCATCAAGAGTAGTGAATACATCAGTATCTAACTTGTCCAAGTTCGTTTTTCAGACTTGAATGTTTTAAAGATTACATTACAAAATACAATGAGTGTTGATAAACTGTCTTTGCTGTTGGTGACATTGAAATGGTCATTACTAGAGTTGAGCCGGACACTCGTTTCAGACAAATATCCAATACAGATAAAGCATTTTTGTCAAGTACGAGCATGATACGAGCAAAACTCGTCAATACTCGTGCTCATTCATCCATCCATCCATCCATCCATCCATTCATTCATTCATTCATTCATTCATTCATTCATTCATTCATTCATTTTCCTCACAGCTTCATCCGCTTATGCTGAAGGAAAGTCCTGACTGTCTTCACGCTCTGTCTTCACGCTGTTGCTGTCGTTGTAGCTCACGTTGCTATAATTATGTTTTCTAAATCTTGCCTCTATTTCGATCAATTTAAGGGTACTTGGTGAACTTGTTTCTTGTTTTGTTTAGTTGCACGTATGTGGTGCATTTGACCAGACAGAGCTGAAAACTGCTTGTGTCGCATTGCCTTCACTCCAGTTTTTTTTTTTTTTTACCTGCTTGCTCTTAGTTTGACACTTTGTCACTTCAGTTCAAATTAATATATTTTACACTGTATAGATATTTCAACTGTTCCATAATGTGCAGACACACACACACACACACACACACACACACACACACACATACACACACACAGACACACACATATGCTCTCTCTATTTCTCTTTCTCTCTCGCTCTAAAAATTGATGAATTAAAAAGGAAAAGAAAAACAATAGAAGTATGCTCATGCACCACTATCTGTATCTGTTGAACCATCTACATTATCTGTATCCATACTTGTACTCGGAATGGGCGAGATTTAAACAGGAAGTGGGTGTGGTTTGACCACAAAGGGGTGGGACTTAAATTGGTACATTATTTAGATAGATAGATAGATAGATACTTTATTAATCCCGGAGGAAATTGTATATATCCACTGCTCAGGCATTATATAACGAATAATACTGGATAAACACCAGGAGAAAAAGAAACACTGACATCACAGGACATACCGCAAGACATACACTACACTAACAAGTTGAGCTGGAGCTGGTTCTGTTGGCACCACTCCATGAAGTCAGCCACCAATGCCCTGTACCCCCCCCCCCCATCACCCTCCCAGATACATGCCACTATCGCAGTGTCATTGGAGTACTTCTGTATGTGGCAAGTATCTGAGTTGTGCTTGAAGTCTGATGTGCAGAGGGTGAAGAGAATGGGGGAGAGAATGGTCCCCTGTGGTGCCCCCGTGCTGCTGGTTACCATAGAAGACAAACAGTCCCCCATACGGACGTACTGGGGTCTGTCCGTTAGGTAGTCCGTAATCCAGCTATTTTAAGTCTGAAATTACTATGAATTGATCAGAATTTGCAATATTTATTGTTTATTTTAAAAATATTTATAAAAAGCCATCTGTGCGGAATGAAACACAGACGAATGCGTGCGTCTGTCCCGCTTGACAGGTCTTGTCACGTGAGAGGATATCCCTGTTACCCCTAAATTAACCGCCTACAGTGTTCTGGATTAAAGTCAAGGCAGAATATCCTGAGTTCGCCCAAAAAGTATCGAAAACACCTCTTCCATTTCCAACCTCATGTCTTTTTGAAGCGGGATTTTCTGCAGTGACCGTTAAGAAAACCAAACTGTGGAGTAGACCGGACGTCCGGAACACACTTCAGGTTTCATTGCCTCCTGCTACCCCTAGATCAGCGGTCACCAATCACTAATTCTTATTATTTTGATTCTTATTATTTGGTTGACTTGTTCACCCTTTTATTGGAAATGATCAGTATTTCTCCTACGTTGAATACTCTGATTGTAAGTCGTTGTATTTCAAAATAAACCTCATCAGTGCAGTCACTTGAAACACATTTTTAATATAATTATTTCTTACAAGTATTTAGTTTACAGAGATGTTGATTATCAATTTATGAAAAAAAGGTTGTTTATGGTCTGTTGATGTCTGCATTTTATATAAAACCACTGCGGATGATTTATAATTAGACTACAGCTGCCCTGGCGTCATTAACGATTATCGAGCAAATGAAGGCCGGTCTGTGAAAATATTGTCTTTGTTAAAACTGGCCTGCAGCGTAAAAAAAATTGGGGACTGCTGGTTATGAGGATTTTCCTTCAGCACGAGCACCAGTATTGACTAGTTTTACTCGTGTCATGCTCATAGTCGTTAAATGGAAGATAACATACATAGCAATGAGTCTGGTATGGTAGAGAGATAAAACATGGAGGTATCGTGCTGTAGTGTATTCTAAGAAAAGATGCGTCTTTGTTGTCTCATAACACTTCCCATTTCACAAAGTCTCTCTCTGATGGGCCTTTACTGTTTCCAAGGTAACCAGCAATGCAGGAAGAGATGATTGGTGGAGGCAAGTAACAAGACAAAATGTAGGGAAAGAAAGCAGTATAGTTTGAAGACTTTGACTTTTTGACTAAACAGGAGAACCGATAATGGTGAAGTTGGTCTGAATGTACTGAAGAGAACTGTGATCTACCTTTAAGTTTCCAGTGCTCTACATTCATTGGTAATTATTTTTTGTCACAGACCCCTGCACAAAATTGAAAATTTCTTATATTGATTGTAGCAATGTGACTGACTTTGGATTATATGTAGATAGGTTTGGAGACAAAACAGCATGTCCTATATCTAATTCATAGATAGATGAAGGACAAACTTTGGCACTTTGAGGCCCTGTTATGGTACACATGTTCATACATTAGAACACACAGACCATACATAAACCTCTCAAAGGTGAATGGCTGTGCTCAAAAGGCATATAGTGGAGGCTTTAAACTTGACAAAAAGAGGGAAGAGATTCATATAGGTGTTTACTCGTCCATCCTTTCCTGGACAGCTGAGCACCTTTACTCGAGAAGGTAATGCATTGTTCCAGGAGAAGTTACAAACATGTACCATTCAGACACAGTTTGAGGAGTCTCAGTTCTGGCATAAACATGAACAAAAAGCTTGATTTGGAACATTCTACATAGTGATAAAGACTGGTAAATCTACATTTTATGTATAATTTATGATGGAAAAGATTAGATTTTGCTCTGTTGTCTGTTGCCTAGTTACTTTTGTATTTCTGAGTAATGATGAGTTAAAGTTTATTTTTTGCACCCATTAAACATCATGATCTTTGAAATTCCATACATTTTAATCAATTTAATATTGGTATGTAGAGCATATGGCAGGATTTGCCATGAGTGCATTGGAGGGCATGCTGCAAAGAGCATCACTGGCCTTCAGCTGACTCACTAATATACTGACAGCTCTTTTTGCCTTAGGATGAATGTGGATTTGTCCAACTTTGTGCTTATGGGTTTTTATGTTTCAGTTTATGGGTTTGTCCCTTTCTTTTTGTTATTTTTGTTGGAATAATGACACTGGAAGGATAAGCATGAAAAACCTGGCAGGTATATAGAATCTTCAAGGCAGCCAGACTCAAGGCTGTAAAGAAAATAAATGATCTCCTTCCCCAGCTCTGCTGGCCCTGTCTCTCATCTGTCTTTAGGCTTTCCTTGAAGTCTCTTGTGATACCAGATTCCTTTTAATTTAGTCTTATATAGTGGATGGCTAATTGGATGGGGCATCATTCCTTATTTGCAGATATTGGTTCCTACCATCAATTTTGTACAAGCTTTCTTTCACACCTCAGCATGTCCTACACAGCAACTGGTGTGTGAGATTGTGTGTAAAGTTTCTCCGAACTCCTAAGGAAATTCATCATTTTGTCTTGTTAGACTACATATGTTTTATTTGTACCTACATTACAATATCAGTCAGGTAATATTTTGCCAAAATAGCATTCAGGCTCATTATATAACAGTAACTATGTCATACACACTAGCTTTCACGTATAGATGCAAAAGATATGATATGAACTTTCCCCCTGGTGATCTAAACCTAAAGTAGTTGGCTTTTCTTGTCCTGAAATGCTGAGTTTAAACAAATCATAACAATGAACTATTTTTTGTTAGAGGATATGATGCAGTGATTATAAAATGGATCATAACAATTTTAGGATTCGAGCTGTGCTTTTTATAGTTTCACAAACCATTCCATACATCTATTTATCCCCCTAAGTGTAAAAGAAGCTCTTTGCTGAGTTGATAGATAGACCAATAGACCCATAAAAGTGAACTCTTAGGTAAAGGGGAAGGTACAACTTCCCCCTTGGCACACACACAAAAATTCCACAAATGGAGCATGGACACACAGAGAGCGAATGCTGTTGATGAAAAGCCACATTTCACACCTTGCCAAGATGGGACACTCCATATAGCAAATATTATGAATTAATAAAACTAAAGTGATCATAATAAACTGTATTTAGACATGGAGCATTTCATTAACAATGAGTACTGACAGGGTACTGACAGAACTACATTTGTACCACACAGCACCAATTAATTTAATATCGATCAGTTCCAAGTTTTACTGCACTTTTCAAAAACTCAACACAGATAGGAATATCTTTTACAGAAAAGGTGAAAACAGTCTGAACAACATGGACACAAGAAGAAATGCCTCATCAAATACAAATCTTTATAAATGCTGAAGTTTGCATATTGTTTGTATCTTATTTTTAGTAAGTAAACATGTACACACACACGCACGCACGCACGCACGCACACACACACACACACACTGTCCATTGCTATTTCTCAGATATAAAGCAGAGATAGTCTCTGCTCCTCTTAGACCTATTAAGCAGAAATGATGGGAGTTTCCAGCTTTTGTCCGGCCCATGTGTGGGGAACATGAAACATTGATTGAATTGCTGCTGGATAAAGCAGAAACTGCTTATTGAGCTAAGGCACCTATCCTATTTGGATCGATCTTGCAATGTCACCTCCAAATGGCTTGCAGGAAGATTGCAAAGAAGAGGGAATAGGTGCAGAAAAAGTGGGATAAAGATGCATATTAATGATTTTGTATTGCCAATCTGATGTGAACTGGTTTGTATTTCTTAGCTGCACACAAAAAGGAATCCCTACAGAGTGATCTTCTCTTCTCGCATCCTTCTTTTGCTGTCTGCAAACTAATTTGGAACTAGGTGCTGCAGAATGCAGCTCCTTCCTATTGATAATGGTGTTTCCTCCAGCATCCCTGCAACCATTTATTCATTACCATCTGTCCATGCAGATCCTTGTTTTCCTAAGCCCATCATGTACTTCAAGACAAGAGTCACTCTTTTTCTTGATCCAACACCCCCCCCTCCCTTACTTATTTTGTCAATTCAAACAAAGATGCAACATGGAAAACAAATTAAATAGAAAAAAAGCCCACATTATGGAATGTTTCACAAAACAAGTCAATTAAAAGAGCATATTTTCTGACTGCTATATTCATTTTATACCGTGGCACCACTGTACATTTCAAGGAGATTTTATTTATCAATACTTTTCCTGTTGTGTCACACTGTCTGTCATGCATCTCCAGCAGCTGTTTTTACATGGCAAAAAAACTGGTGTTCATTCGGCTGCATTGATGCAGGTCAGACTCCCCAGCTGTCATATTCCCGTGTTTTTTCAGTCTATTCCACATTCTTCTTTATCTGTAAACATTCCTCTTCCCTTAACCTCAGCATTTAGGGACTTTATTCAATGTCCTCCTAAATTAAGAGACAATGGATTAATTTGTGCTTTCTATGTCACATTCAACACATAGACAATGGAAACAGTCTTTTAAACCAATCCTCTAACTCTAGCCAAATTCATTACAACTTTATTTTGCAAAAAAAAGTTGTTTAAGAGGGCGGCACAGTGGTGCAATAAGTAGTGCTGTTGCCGCACAAGGCGATTCCCGAATCAAGTCTGGCTCTAGTGGACTTTGCATGTTCTCACTATGTCTGCGTGTTGTCGAGAAATGAATGAATGAAGGTTGTTTAAGAATAATTTTGTGACAAATGGCAATGAAAGTATGCAAGGGTATATATCAATGCCCTTTACTGGGTAAGAGAGGAAGACAAATGGAAGAACAAGCTGGAAACCTCCCAGGAAGAGAGAGCATCAGTCTTATTAGGGTCAAAAGTCACTCCGTAGGAGGCACACTTCATAACCATCTTTATCTGTGCTGTCCGTTCTCCTAGTGTCCAGAAACAAGAGGGCATGTGAAGAAAGAGGGAGGCAATGCATGAATGTAAGCAAATGATGTAAGGGATAGAGGTGTGATGGATGGCAGGGACTCCTTGCTCTAAGTGTGTGTGTGCTTGTGTACACTTGAGTGAGTTTGCATGATTCTAATGTTAGCCAGTGGAGGAGGATGAATTGATGGACGAGGACCATCCTTTGCAGTTTCAGCAGTGGAAGTACTTAAAGCATCCAGGCCCCAGGGACCGACCATGTCAAAGTCCCCCCCTCCATCCCTGTGACTTATGGGCTTGTCATGATGAACAGCCAAGGGTTGCTGTTGTAGATTTGAGCACTGGGGGTGGGGGTTGGAATATGCATTACCTGTCCATGGGATGACAGAAGCCCCTTAAAGTACTTTTTTTTTTTTTAATGAAGGCTGTAATCAAGATCAACTTTGGATGTATTACAATGACTATGTGAAGGAATTAATAACGAGTAACGTCAGTTCACCCAACCAATGTTTAAAATTATTTTGTCATGGTTTCTCTGAAGGTTGTTTTTCTGTGTGTGTGTGTGTGTGTGTGTTTTATTTGTCTTTGATGTTTTACATGCCTCTTTTTTCATACTCACCTTGTTTAGGGTTTAGCCTCAGGGAAAGCAGGTTGACATTGTGGTAAATGATTTGAGAAAGCAGTGTGCATGTTATTTAAACACCACTGCTTTGGTTTCCCAACTTGAGCTTTATAAAAGATACTGAGCAGGTTCACCGGGACTATTATACATAAATACACACATTACCGATGCATGAATTAAAATTTGGTCTGGTACAAAATTCTACCACTATGAAATCAGCTCTGATGGGGAATAGTTATTTTGTTTGAACAAAGGACTAGAAAAAATTGCCCACTCTTGCTCTTATGGTTGCTGCCTTTGAATCTTATATCAAATGACACCATTTTAAATAAGAGTTTTTAAATGTGATATCTATTAGTGTTACATAAAAACATGGTAGTGCTATATGGTTTTTCATGCAGGGTTTTTTGTTTTCTTTTTTAAGTATTTGCCACTTCAATTCTCCAGGCAGAGGGCTGTTAAGGGGACTGCACCAGTAATTGCACTTTAAGATTTAATTTACTGTCCAAACTAACAACCTGAAATGGAGGATGTGATGAGGAAATCACTTACACGCACGCACGCACACACGCACGCACGCACACACACACACACACACACACACACTCAGAGCATATGCGAGCTTATGCTAACACATCTACACTCTGAAAGTACCATGCCCTCAATCATGTCTAATCCAATGAAATCAGTCATCCTGTTCATCTTTCCCTTGCTTTTTCTCTCTCCCTTGCTGTGTTTCCTTTTCTGTCTTCCTTTCTCCCCCTTTCTCTCTCTCCCTCTCCCCCTTCTCTCTCTCTCTCTCTCTCTCTCTCTCTCTCTCTCTCTCTCTCTCTCTCTCTCACACACACACACACACACCCACACACACACACACACACACAGACACACACATTTATACATCTCACTTATAGTATCCATAATCTTTCTAATCTTCTTCACCCCCAAAAAACAGGCTTTTCTCACAGTGGACATTTTAAACCATTGTGCCAGAGTACCCAGTTACTATAATGATGTCTCCATTACATCTGAGGTGTGCCAGTAATCCATGGCAGTAAGCCAATTTGTATGATATCAAGAAGTTGGTGCTGACCTGGTGAAAGGAAATGCACCCAATGTTAGTTTTCTAATTGCATCTGTTCATAACCGGTCAAAATGTGCACTGTGAGAATCTACAGCATCCATCAAGTCACACATGGTCACAACAATGTGGTTGACCAGTTAATTAAATTCCACAAATGCCCCTGTGGGCATGCGGAAACACTGAATCTTCCATCCCTAGAGTTAATAAGACACTGAGAGTCCTTATGCTACTACTAGTAATTGTTCGGAACTTATGATACAGCGATGTCTATTCAGAATAAAAGCAATGACTCAGATGAGTCTACACGAGACAAGTCAGTCATCATAGTTTACTGTAGAATAATGTTAAAGGGAGATTACTCAAATTATATCCATGTGCTTTTAAACGTCCTATGTTACACAGCTGGCAGATGTTCAACTACAAATTTCTTGCCCCAAACTGATCCCAGTTTGGGGCAAGAAACTGGGGTCCTCTGTATCTTCGATTGAAAATTGAGGAGATGAACTTCTGGTCCAATCTGGTTTGTTGCTAGACCAGATTGATAGGTCCAATCTGGTCCAAAGATTGGTCCTATCACACACAGGCTTGGGATGTGTCAGTCACTCCCGTTGTTACGTCACGACAGTCGCTGATCTGAAACAAATCGTTTTCATGGAGTTTCACACAATTTTCAGTTTTCCTGGTGATACAGGAAGCATTTGTTTTGCAGATTCTAGGGAGAACCATTATGCATATATATATAGATATTAAAAATGTGTTTTTCATATAGGACCCATTTAAAAAAAAGTCAGCACTGAGTAATATATGGAAGATTTTTTGATTGGAGAGCAGGTTTTCAGGTTCAGTTTATGATTGGAAAAACTTGGTGTGAATGCACTGATTGGGTTGCAGCCAGAAATGCAGCATGCAAATGCAACCTCCTGTCCTAAGTGAGGCATTTCTGTTTTCTCCTCTTGAAAGCCTCTTTGGAGCAGAAGAGGAATATCACAGGTGGTGGAAAGGACATTGTATTGGCCAGCTTACCAATGCCAAATTCCTCCATATTCTTGTGTATTTGTAGTGTGGAAATCCATGTAAAAAATAACAACATTGTGACTCAATCCAATCAAAAATTAATTAAAGGAAATAAATGAAGGCAGTGTTTTGTTTTGTTTTAATTCTTACAATTAATTCAAATTCATTGCAAATTTTAATATCATTAGCATTTTGGTAAAAACACAGTGTCACGGTTCGGCGTGGCAGTGCTGGTGTGTGGCAGGGGGAGGCCAAGCTTGTGGGTGGAGCCACGGCTCCACACCTGTTGGTCCTCTCCACGCCTGAGACTCATCCACACAGGCTTTCTGATTATCACACCTGAACTTGCCTTGGTGCTAATGACTGTAAGGGTTTTTAAGCCTGGCTCCATGAGAGCTCAGTGCTGGTTTGTTTGCTCATGTTTGGTTCTGGGAAGTCTTTCCTGATTTTGAGTTTCTTGTCTGTAGAATTTTTAAGTTTGTTAATAAATCATGGATGGAAGATTTGCTTTTGGTGTCCTGCACTTGGGTCCATATTCTGCCTCACGTGACACACAGTTCAAATTGCTTATAGCGCCTTAAATTTCAACCAAACACAGCATTTGTGGACACACACACACACACACACACACACACACACACACACACACCTACTCACGCACACACACACACACACACACACACAAAGTTGTTGACCCTTCCTTGTAAGACCTTGCTATTGGGAAGTTTTATCTGTCTGGACTGGAGAGGAGCTAAGACCAACACAAATAAAATAGATTTTACTAAATAAAGAGCACATTGGAAGCAGTGGGTAGCACCTCACAGTACGGGTTTGGTTTCTTTTTTTATGATTATTCTTTTTAGGAAGATTTTCTGTTCTCTCTGCACGGGTTCCCTCCGTGTTCTCCCAAAGACATGCAAGTTAGTCAAATTGATCATTCTACATTATCTGTATGTTTGGCCCCTCAATGCACTGGCAACATGTCAAGGGTTTATCATGCCCATAGCAAGCTGAGACTGACCCGCAAAGTGGTAAAGTGAGTATTGACAAAATGATTACGGTCCTCTCATGTCCAAGAAAATGGATGTATGGATATGGACATAATGTATGCAGTCATTTAGAAGCATCTTAATGTGGGATGTACTTTTTTTTTAACTTGTTCTTCACCATATTCACTTTGAAATAAAGAAAATATAGAATAATATAGTTTCCTAAGAGTTCACCCTGTTGTTAGTGTCATTCAAAGTGCGAATGAATGTTGTGGCCAGATTCCTCGCTGTGTAATTGTATACCTTGGACGGGGTCATTTATTATTTGGAATACAGGTAGATCAAATTGATCCAACTTCCACACATTGTTGAAATCATTATTTTATACTGTAGTGTCCTATCTTCAAAACTGTTCAAGTGTTAATGCCCACCATTATCCTTGAGAATCCTAGAGTATTATCCAAGAGTGACTGATGCAAGTGGAAGTCTGATGCATGTAAGGGAAAAAACAGGACATTTACACTTCTTAAAATAAACTCTATTTTAGTATGCATACTGTGCTGGGATTCATATCTAGATCATGCTTGTGGCACAGTAACACCTACTGTTAGTGAATGGACAGCAAAATATTGTGTTTTTAAAGTAAGTCATTGCTTATGACTTTTGCTTTGTCATAACGTCATTTCATGTCAGCTAACTCCTGTGTTTTTCTGGGTTCTCTAGCCACTGTCAGAACTAACATGATGCGGTGCCTCACACATTTCCACAAGTTGTTTTATTATTGGGTTTGTGCTCTCCTTTTTCTCCAGCTCTACCCAGCTACACTTGTGGAAATCCTGGAAAGCTACTCAATGGCCAACAGCAGGGGTCCACATTCAACATTGGAGACAAAATCCGCTACAGCTGTAGCTCAGGTTATGTGCTGGAGGGTCACACCACCTTGTCCTGTCTTGCCACTTCAGCTGGCACCGCTGCTTGGGATTTTCCCCTTCCCTACTGCAGAGGTATGTGGGAGGGTCAATTGTTCATGATCACACATCTGTTTTTTTCTTTGTATTTTTATGCCTTTTGGTTAGCTGGACCAAAGTGGTCATCTTGGGGTCAGAGATTTGGCGCCAAACACAAAAAGCCCAGCTACTCATTTTAATTTGACAGGTGGGGGACCAGCGATGTTGTTTGGTCTAGAGACAGTGTCACTGAGGAAAAGATAGGAGACAGAGGTGGAGGTAGCAGAGATGAAGATGTTGAGATTCTCTTTGGGAGTGACCAGGATGGATAGGATCAGAAATGAGTACATCAGAGGGACAGCACATGTTAGAGATTTTGGAAATAATGTCAGAGAGGCCAGACTGAGATGGTTTGGACATGTCCAGAGGAGAGATAGTGAATATATTGGTAGGAGGATGCTAAGTTTTGAACTGCCAAGCAGGAGGCCTAGAGGAAGACCAAAGAGGAGGTTTATGGATGTAGTGAAAGAGGACATGAAGGTAGTTGGTGTGAGAGAAGAGGACGCAGAAGAAAGGGTTAGATGTAGGCAACTGATTCGCTCTGGCGACCCCTGAAGGGAAAAGCCGAAAGGAAAAGAAGATGTAAAACTTGAAATTTTGCTGCAATATTTGCTGTCAAAATTCAGCTTTCAGGTGTGAGGGTATGAGTTGAACACAGAAAACAATCAATCAATCAATCAATCAATCAATCAATCCATCAACCAACCAAGATAGAGTTGTCAGGTGTTAGACCCAGCCCCTAAGGTGGGGATGTGGTGCCGGCTGCATTCACTAACACCAAGGCTGTTGTCTTCTTTGCTTGCTCCCCACCTGTCAAGGAGAAACACAAAGACAGCAGCAGCATCTTGCAAGCATGTGAAGCTTCAAAGAAATTAGGAAAAATTACAGAAGCTCCAAAAGTAACTGATGTAGCACCCTTTAATGGGTTACTCTGCTTTTTGCGGATGTTGTACTGTTGGCCTCATCAAACCTGGACCGTCAGCATGTGCTGGGCCATTTTGCAGCTGAGTACGACGTGAATGGGATGAGGGCCAGAACCCTGAAATCCAAGGTCATGGTTCTCAACTGGGAAAAAGTGGTCTGCCCTCTCCGAGTCGGTGGGGAGCCTTTGCCCCAAGTCGAAGAGTTCAAGAGTCTTGTAGTCCTGTTCAGGATTAACTGAAGAACGTAACATGAGATTGGCCGATGGATCGGCACAACGCCTGCAGTAATGTAGTTTTTGCACAGGTCTGTCCTGGTGAAGAAAGATCAAGCTCTGGATTTACCGGTCAATTTATTTTCCTACTCTCAGCTATGGTCATGAGCTTTGGGTCATGTCCGAAAGGACAATATCCCAGATACAAGTGGTCAAAATGAGTTCCCTCCGTGGAGTGGCTGCACACACTGTTAGAAATAGGTTGAGGAGCTCAGTCACAAGGGAGGAACTCGTAGTAGAGCCGCTACTCCTCCCTCTTGAGTGGAACCAGATGAGATGGCTTGGGCATTTGTTTCTGATGTCTCCTGGGGAGGTTTTCTTGGATATTTCCTACTATTAGGAAGCCTCGAGGAAGACATACACCATGCTAGAGAGACAATGTCTCTCAGCTGGCCTAAGAATACCCCGGAATCCACAGGTGTCTGTGGAGAGGGAAGTACGGGCATCCCTGCTCAGACTGTTGCTTCCATGACCTGGCTCTGGATAAGCAGTTGAAGATAGCTCATTTATACTACAATGGCTTAGGATAGAATAAAATGTATTTAACGGTCCACTTTTGAGCCTGCATTCTATTGTTGGATATAAAGAGAATCATTCCTAATTATAAACAATAAAGTTCTAGGGCTTTTCTTAATAATTTCTTGCTACAAATACAAGTATGCTGCATGCCACTGACACCAACTCAGGGGCAGAAAGGCAGGGGCACTGGAGAACTAAATGATAACCTCTTACAATTCCGTTGCCATCCATGTATATGTCAAGAATACAATCTTTTCCAAACAAAGTTGATTTCCTGATGAGCTGAATCAATTTCCAACAGGAGTTGAGGAAATGTGCCATGTTTTGTCTAATGGATAAAACAATGGGCAGTTGGATTCAGACAGTTAACCATGGAGCTTGGTCACTGCCGAAACTGGATTTGGAGCTGCACCTTTTTTCCTTAACAGAAAGTGATGTACAGACACTGCTGTCTGTATGGAATCATCACATCTTATGTCCATAACAGACAGCATTAACATTTTCTGTACAAACCTGTAATTGTTATTTTTCAACAAATCTGATTGGACCCTTTTTATCTGCTTAATCTTGTCTGTTATTTGTATTTCACTGTGTCACTTTTGCATAATCAGTTTAAAACTGATTATATACTGTATTTTGTAAAATAAAGTATGGATTGACACTTTTAAAGTTGACCTCACTGTTCAATTTGTCAGCTGTTACTTTTGATTTGTTTTATTATTAGTTATGTGTCAAACATCCTAAAGCTGATAAAAGTGCTTGAATCTGATCATTGACAGGAAAAGTGAGGGGCAACTAGCTCTGACTTTTCCTATTAGCTGTTTCCTGTAGGTCACCATGTGTACCTACAGGAAACATTTACAATTTTCCCAATTATATATGTTCACTCACCATGACAGGCTATTATTCCACTTCAGAAGGAAGGTTTACAATAACATTATTCATAACTAAAGTCCACAACAAGTTACTTAGCCATTCCAAATCATCACAGAAAAGTCAACATGATAAATCAATTTTTTCTAAAGTAAACGCAGACAGTTTTACGTTATCCTTTCAATTTATTAAGTCTTCATTATATTCACAGTATATAATGATATCATGTACAGACAGGGATGTATTCATCAACTTGTCTGATGCACTGAAGCATACATCCTCAAGGCAGTGATTCTAGTTGTCCAGAAAATAAATGCATCACTCACAGCTCATTTAGTGGCTTAAAATAAAAAAAAAGTCATTACCCCTTGGACTGACATGCAGCTTAAATATATAGCTCAGGAAGTAAAACTTATTCTGAAGAAATGACTAATGTGATTTAAAAAGAGACATACAATGAAATAAAATGTTCGGAAAATATTGGGAGGATATCCTTCCATCCAGCATTGATGATAATAAATATTGCAAATTTTTTTTTTTAATTTATTGCACAGACTTCTACATAACTTTGAAATGATTTTTGTTATAGTGACAACTTGACTACCATGATAGGACCTAGAAGGGTTGAGGGTTGAGGTACTCATTTCAGATGTGTATTCAGTACGGATAACACATTTTTGACGAGTACAAGCACGGTACGAGTAAAACTTGACAATACTCATGCTCGTAAAATCCTTATAACTGTCTTTACACTCTGTGATTGGCCAGTCACACACAGAGCCCGCCCCTCCCTGCAGAGACTGCAGCCAGAGCAGAGTTCAATTTAAGATTACTTGGTGAACTTGTGTCTTGCTTTGTTTTGTTGCACGTATGCGGTGCATTTGACCAGACATAGCTGAAAACTGCTCATGTTGCATGGGTCAATGCCTCCACTCGTTGATTTTTTGTTTTGTTTTGTTTTATTTTACCTGCTTACTCTTAGTTTGTCACTTTATCACTTCAGTTCATATTAATAATTTGTAACCTGTATAGATACTTTAACTGTTTCGTAGCGCACACACGCACTTGCTCTCTCTCTCTCTCTCTCTCTCTCTCTCTCTCTCTCTCTCTCTCTCTCTCTCTCTCTCTCTCTCTCTCTCTCTCTCTCTCTCTCTCTCTCTCTCTCTCTCTCTCTCTCTCTCTCTCTCTCTCTCTCTCTCTCTCTCTCTCTCTCTCTCTCTCTCTCTCTCTCTCTCTCTCTCTCTCTCTCTCTCTCTCTCCCACAGTCACTAAGTCACACAGACACAAAAAACACCACACAAACTTTAACTCTCAGCCTCCCAACCACTAAAACTCCCATAGGCAGTGATTTTGACTGCTTGGACAATTAATGGTAATTTGGACATTAATCCAAATTATCATTAATTTGAATTAATGATAATCCACATTAATGATAATTTGGATTGTCATCTAGGAATAAATTGGTGGAATAGACATCAGGACACTAAATTAAAACTATGAAGATTTAATGTTTTATGTATTTAATTGACACAACATAACTTGATAATCATTATGATTGAGTTTTTTTATTTATTTATTTGAATCAAGATAACTGATCTGCAATTACACATTAAAACTTGAATTGTGAAGTAAAAACAAATATATCTCTGTGAAATTAAAACAATTGTATCCAGCTTCAAAATATATTGGTGTCATCATGAGACCACAACAATAAAAATGATAACTATTATGAACATTCAGTAATGCTGTGATGGCACTGCTGTTACAACGCCATTTTTTTTTTTTACTTATAGCTCACAAACACTGACATTTCCCCCAGTCAACACAGGTAACTTGTGTTGATGGGGGGGAAATATTACCACTGATAACTTCTTCACTTCTCTTGAACATTCCAAGGCACTAAAGGCCAAGAAAACCAGCCTGGTTGGTCAAGTAAATAAGAGTAGACAAGAGCTTATTTCATCTGTAGAGGAGCAAAGGGCCCTACACACTAAAGAGGTTCTGAGATGTGACAGTGCAACCCTAACAGTCTACCAATGCTAACCAAGGAAAATGGTCTCCATTCTAATCACAATCCACACAGCTGTCAACATCACAAGTGGCCATGAGGCTAAACTGGAGACTGTTACATACTACAACAGAGCAAAGGCTTGATCAAATGGGGAGGGAATATTCAGTGTAAGCTCCTACATGATGGTCGCCATTGGTGGTGTTTCGTAATATTATTAACCTGGCTGTCATAAATATTCGATCCTGTTCAAGAAATGCACCAATAAGATGATGTCACAGAGGAACCTCATAATGCGACTCACAGAGGAACTTTGCACAGGACACATGAAAGCAAAAGCCTGACAAATGATGGTGCAAGAGGCCCATTTGGAGAAACAATAGATAGAGAGGAGAAGGCAGTGCCAAGTGAAGAATGTGTAAGAAAAATAAAGCAAAGGATAATTGTGTCATAAGGTAGTGGGAGCTGCACAAGGAAGGTACAGGTTACCCGTGTTGACTGTGAGTTATTGGGAGCCATATGCAAACCATCTTGGTATTGAACCTTAGTGTCTTCAGCTGGCTGGCAGCCATCACGACATTTTGGAATGTTCATAATAGTTAATAATTTTCATTGTTAAGGTCTAATGATGACACCAACATATTTTGAAGCAGGATACAGTTATTTTTTTATTTCACAGTTACATTTGTTTTAATTTCAAAGTTAGAATTTGGAGGTGTAATTGAATAGAAGCTATGTTGGGTCAAATAAATGAATATACAGTAAACATACCATAAATATATAGATAAAGACAGTGGTGTACTCACTCATCCCTACTTTTGTGTGTGACATAACATTTTCTGTTAGTAAGTTTTCCATCAAACGAAATGCATGCATGGCACACACATATGCAAGTTTGGTCTGTTTATGTGGATTTGCTGTATCCATGTGACTTATAGTTTGTGTCCCTGTGCCTGCTGAGCATAGAACTGAGACGCTGTGCCATCTGCAACCAGGCCAGGAGTCAGAAAGCCTTGGAGTACATTGGAGTACACATGGTTGGGCTACATGTGTTGGCACCAGGAGCCCAGCCACTTAATCACGTGTAAACTCCAAGTACAAAAAGACTACATCCATTACGTTGTCTTGTTATGCATTTGTTTATAATCCATTTTTTTGCAAGTTTCTGCTTTAAATCTAAGAAATTCTCAACAATTTTGCAATCTTCTTCCCTCTGTTTTTTTTTAATTATCTGCTAAAACATTTCTGCAGACACAAAGAGTTTGTTAATTTTACCCTTGATGACAAATCATTAGATTAAGACATCTTCCAGAAAAATAAATGAAAGTACTCAAGCATATGATTAGTATACCATAAGCTATTATTACACACAAATAAGGTTAAGAAACATACAATCTCCTCAGTTGACTATGATATATGAAATGCAACGTAAATATCTCGTTCTTCATCTTCAAGCATATAAATATTGCCTTTATGTGTAACAGCAGAGGTCATGCATGGGGATTAATATTTTGACATGGTCTCCGTTCTACCAACACTGTAAGATAATAGATGACAGTTTGATGGCACACATACTACTATATTTCACTGCTTACAAGTATAGAGTAGACATGCTTAGTTGGGTTGGCAGCAAGATTGCTAAATCTCCAGGTCTTTGCATGTAGCTGGATGGGAGCACAGGTCTTGGGCTAGAATTGACTGCTTTAAAAATTAGTTGTGGATATGGATAAAGGGGAAGATCTCATTGTTTTTCCTTCACTTCACAAGTGTTTTCTTTAATTTAAGACATAAATGTTGATGGAATAAATTTGGAAGTTTTAGGCAGTTTGATCTGTAACTTGGTGCAGATCAAATTAAAATTCAATGATCCAATTTGAAATTCATGACAATAAACGGGCAATACGTGTGATTTTAGACCTGGCTCTTTACTGTGTAAACAATGGCGACTTTCTCTGCTGTTTAATGACTCTACTTCTACCATTAGCTGTTGCATAATTTTGAAGTAAAAAAAAAGACTCAATAACTAAGATGTTCTAAACCCACAAACTTTTCACTGGTGTGTAAAGAAATTATACTTATAATGCATTTTTATAACCTACATGGAATGGCAATGTTCTCTAAATTTAGATTGCTGTGACACTTCCAGGAATAGAAGCACACCTTCCTCCTGCTGAAAACCATGATAAACTGTCAGCCTGGAAGGTGCTGTCCCACCATGGGAAGCATCTTGAAACTTACAATTGACTGGGGAAAAAAATTAGTACATTCTTGCTCCTCTACTTATTGAGGTGTTCAGTAGTTTTTAGGATTTTGCTCATTCTGTCTGCGGTTTAGCCATTTTCTATTTTCAAAAAGGAGATTGCAATGAAGAGAGTCAAGGTGAAGAAGAGTTTGGAGTCAGACTTCTCTTCAAGTGTGAAGAAACGGTCTTGGATGGAATATCAATGCACATCCTCATCTTATCTACTGTCTGACTTCTACTTCCTGTCACTCCCACTGCAACACTCACCTGTCACCCTTTTTGCATCTCTCTCTTTTCTCATTGTCCACCCTCCCTCTGCACCTTCCTCTCACATATCCTCGCTTGTCACCTGTCATCCTCTTCATCCAACTCTTCTGTCGTGGTTTCCCTTTTTTTTTCAAGTTCACACCTCACAAGTTTCTGCTAGTATGTACACTTCCTTGCTTTTCCGCTTTGATGACAGGTAAGATAGATGACGGACAGAGCTGGACACCTCTGAGCTCCACTTCCTCCTCCACCTCTATTTGAGACACCAAACACTGTTAATTAATCTCAATCTAAACATAGAGGCAAACATTTGATGCATCCCTGCTATTCTAGACCATATTCAGGAATACACATTTTGAGAAATGCTACAAGGCAATTGCATTTCAGGTATCACATGACACTGTTTAAAGTTGGAATGAACATATCAGAGGCTGGGTAGCAGAATTATTCTGACAGCACATTTGATGCATGCTTTTATTTTGTAATGGACCCGTTAAAGCAGTCTTAAAGAGGGATGGGCTGGTTTGATTAACAGAAACCTGAATTAATTAGAATTGAATCACTTCCCCCTGTTTCATTAGGTTGCATCACACACTGTACCAAACTGATGAACAACTCTGTAGGGCATTTTGAAATCCTATGACTTTGTCTCGTTGACCCAAGGCTAAACTCTTTCCAGAGTTTTATGCTGCTCAATTTTAAAAGCTGAATTTTGGCTCACAGCAACATTAATTGACTAACTGTTGATCAATGTGCACATTTATTTTTAATTTAGGTGATGCTTTATTGCTAAAAAGCAAGTGTTCTTCAGCAGATACTTAAGAGCACCACTGTGAATAAGGCATGTATGTAAATTAATATTAATATCATATTTTTTGTTAATGGAAATGTCCTGAATTTCTCATCACTTTCAACCGATATTGTTCAGCATCACCAAAAGTAGTGACCCCTATTCAATGTTCAATGTGGACCAACTCAAGATGCCACCACACCTACTCAGCATGTCTCAGCTTTAGAATAGAATAGAAAGCCTTTATTGTCACAATACACAGTATAATGAGATTTGAGAGACATGACACACAGTGTAACACCAAGCATAAAAGCTCCAATGTTTCATTGTCTCCTCAGTTAATGGTCATCCTCTGTGCTTTTTCTTCAAATAACAGACTTCCTTTTGCTAAATCCACCCAGGTTGTTCGCACATGTGAACGTATTAGTGCAATGTCACACCTGTTCCAACATGCTGGTGCACTACATATATATATATATATATATCTGTTTTGAAGTTCTTACTACCTCCACAGGTGTCACAGAGGTGGAACAAACTGACACCCCATTTTGCTTTCATTACCTTCAAATAGAACAGAGAAAAAAAGGATGGGAATGAAAAACGCTGACTGAATGGGGAAATTCATTGTACTCATTAAAAAGGAGACTTTTATATCTACAGAATGAACAGGTCCTCCTGTATTCTACAGTTGGCAAGAATGGACAAAGTGAACACTAGCTCAAGAAAAAATATCATATTTATCATGTGTTCAGCATCTGCTATAGGGAAGGATGAGATGAGAGGTCAGTTGGTTGCAATCTGACACCACACAGCCAGATGCCTTTGAAACTTACACACTGCTCTTTTTTATAGCGTACTTTATTATGGATCTTTTGTAATCTCACTGTTGCTATGCACTCTATTCTTAGCCACAGAACTGAACCAGAAATCAGCCACAGTTTAATGTAACAATACATTTCATATGCTTAGAAAAGATAGTCTAAGAATACTAACTGTTACTAAACATGTTGAACAGTCCTTAAACAGAGAACTTCTAAGGATCTGTTTGCAGGGGAATATTACTTGCAGGGACTGTAAGATAATCACAGCTGTTTCATATCTGGACCTCAGTTTACAATAGCCAGTTAGAATTACTACCAACAGATTGTCTCTCTGCACCTCAAGTCTGTCATTATCTTGATTTTCATTTTCATATTAAATAAGCCTTTCTCCATTCCTGTGCTATCTGCAGCAGAAGATGGGTGTGGTGGGACACTACGGGGCCAGAGCGGGGTCATCACTACTCCCAATTATCCAGATGAGTACAACAACAATGCTGACTGCACCTGGACTGTGCTCGCAGAGCCAGGAGACACCATCGCCCTGGTTTTTTCTGACTTTCAGTTGGAAGACGACTATGACCTGTTGGAGGTTAGCGGTACTGAGGGCTCTTCACAGTGGTGAGTAGTCAGCATGTAACACTTCATTTGGAGTGTGAGAAGCGCTACATCACCTGCTGCATCACCTGCCCACAGGCACTTTTGCAGCTGCAAGAATGAGCTAGCTTAAGTATGGTTAGAAGTGGATCACTGTATGGGGATGGGTATTACAATTAGTCCATACTACTCTGCTATATAAATGGTCTTGAGTAGCAACCACAAGTGCATTTTGCCAAAAAAAAATCACTGTTATCTATGGTTTCCTGTCAGCACCCATCTGAGCTGACACTATTTAAAATGCATCACAGACAAATGCCTTAAATTCTCCAATGCTCTCAGCACAACCAATAACCTTGGACATTATGGATAGTGATATTGATACTCTCGGGGCTCATTAATAGCTTCATTTATATCATTTATGACTTGGCTGTGGTGCCCAGCCCATGTGTTGGCTAGACTTAGTGGTTCTGTATCTGGACCACAAGTGTCTGAAATGTCTTTAAATAGCAACTCAACCATTGATGCTATCAAACATCGGTTGCTAGTATCCAATAACTGAAAATAATAAATGCAGGGATTTAAAATAGCATTTATCTGGAGTGTAAATTGGGTGTAATTTATACATTCAATTTTGGTCAGACACTAACTCATTCACCCAGTCTCACGCAAACACAGCTCTAATGATGAAGAGGTGGGATATTGTGGTGTCAGTGTGTGTCTCTCACCATCTGTGGCAGTTCCTCCTTTCTCTGACAACTCTCTCAGCTCAGGAGGTAATTAGTGAGCTCCATTAGCACCGCCAGCCGTGTAGTGTTGTTTCACCATCGTGCCTCACACACATTGACTCCGTTTCATGCACATACACAGCCCATATGGGCATAAATGGACATGTGGACGGAAGTAGTGACGCTTCCAACCAGTCTTCCATGTATTTGTACTGGAACTTGTATAAACAGATGTACTCTTTCATGCTCTTTGTGCTTCTCTGTGTGTTCCTCCTTCACTTGCAAGGTCAACGCCAGCATCACAATGTACGTGACTTGAGTGCATGCTATATTCAAAAACTAAACATACTCCACTTCCTTCAGATTGAATTAAATTTTTTAAAAAAAGAGAAACTGATTTGGTTTTAGCATCATAGTGGAGATTAAGATTTGATGAGCAACATAAAATATCGTTTGCAATTACTATCGTAAGCTGTAAGCAAGAAGCAACACAGACAACACAGAAAAGATAGAAAAATGATAATGGAGTTGATGGGAACCAGGTTCAGAAAGAAGACATGAGAAGTTCTTAGAGCAATATTTCAGTTTTTAAGCAAAAATACTTTCTTTGAGAATAACTTAATTACCATATTCACAGTCTTAAGAAAAGCCTAATATCAAAATCTTTTTAAATCTACTTAGCCGAATGGGGATGAAGGCTTCCAAGACAACTACAGACATATGCCTGAACTTCTTCTGCACATTTTTTGAAGTCATCAGCTTTCCTGTCCCAATCTTTGATCTGCTTGCTGTTGTCTTGTGAGGTACACAAATCTCAACTGAGTCTGTCATCATTGTGGCAATCGTCACCAGAGAAGCCCATAGTGGTGCACCTGCAACATTGCTGTGTTATCACAATGTCTGAGAGTAAACAGAGAGATGTGAGTCCAAAAAAAGGGGGAGATTTTGCAAGGGATGCAGAGTACAAGTCACAGATGATCATGTATGTTGCAAGGAAAAGGCAGTGCAGGGGACAAGGGACAAGGTGCAGACATGCTTGCCTGCCTCCATTGCTTAATTTTGCTCTACTCATGCTTGTATAAGTTTATTCATTTAGGGTTGATGTCAAAAGTAACCAAAAGTAACGTGTTTCAAAGCTCAAGTCTAATCACAACACAATAGCTTTGATAAATAGTATGGTGCCTATAATTTTATTCTTGGTAGAATGGGGACAGAGGTGTTGAAAGGGCCAAATGGGGAGAATAAGCAGACACAAAGGGAGGATGAGAAAGAGGGCAGGACCTTTAAAGAGGTGGAGGGACATGAACTAGATAGTGAAAGGAATGAAGACTTCTCAGCTGGTGGCCAATTAAGAGAGGTCAGCTAGAACCCTACGATGGTGCTGATCTAAAGCGCACATGATTGTGCTCTTGCTTTAACTTTCACCATATAATTGGACTGGTCTGTAATATAATCTCGGTGGTTGTTCAGGGATAAGACATATATATGTTTATACTTTCTCACTATTTCAAGGAAAAACTCGTTCTGTCATAAAAGACATTTAGCTTGGACCTGGATTCTTGTTTTTTCTAATTAATTTCTTTCTCCAGGCCTTTATTTGTAACCTAACATTTAATCTATTCCCCGAAGTTTGGAAACACTTGTTGATGTATACTTGTTGCCTGAATAAATGGCAAAAATAGAAATGTGTGAGTGAATTTGTAGAGTGTTGAAATCCCATTAGCTTACTGATGACTGAGTAACTCAACATTGGGGAGGTCCAAAGTCAAAGTTGATTGATATCTGTTGGACAGGTTGAATAGTCGACTCCGTGAAGGGGAGTCAGAGATCATCATCAAAACCATGCCTCCCCGACCAATCAACCACTACTCAAACAAAGCGGGTCAAGTTTTGGATACTGCCCGTACTCCTGTGCTGTCTGTTGGTGTGTTAGTGTTTTGTTTCAAGGAAAATAAACCAGATCACTAAAAAGAACACCACTGTTTTGGATATGCAAATCCATTCTCGCTCACCTGCCTTAATGTTTAACGCACAATCCAGCACTTTGATAGACAGCCCTGCGGACTTAGCATTCTGAAGAGGCAGCAGGAGAAGACAGCATGAAAGATTGTCTTCAGGAGCTAAGATGTGCATGTGGATTGAATGTGGCAGCTAAGAGGGCTGAAAAAATGGCTACTGAATTATGCTTTTGCTTGACATTACCCTGACAGGACTTCTCCAGTGTTTTTTACCCAGGGGAACACATTACTCTGCCATTAGACTGTTTGCTTCCGCATTGATTTTCTTCCCCATAACCATCCACTTTGAGGGAGTTTAAATAATGCCCAACACTTGCCTGTTGCCAGATGTTCATTTTCCTGCTTTCTACTAAGTGGAACCCAGAGCCTTTTGACTAATAATTTTCTTTGGTGCTCAATTGTTTTACAAAGCAATGTGATCCATTTTTCCTTGGAGATGTTAAAAGCAACTCCGATACTGTAAATAGGACAATAATTTTTAGAGCGTGAATTTAGTTAAAAGGAATTTTTATTTTTTGCACCAGATATACCAGACCAATGTCACAATATTGGAGAAATGGGTGTGTTTAATGTCATTGATGATACCATTTCCAAAAGGTTAATTTTTTCTTTTTTGTCTCTTTTTCTCCTAATGGGTAAATGCAAAACATTTTTTTCTTGTTTGGAGAGCTGCAATACTCATGGGTTTTAAATCCTGCAGACTACATCCTTTCTCTTCTAACCATGCCCCAAGTGAATGTGAACACTACATTTAGCAAACCTATGGATTGTTCCTTCCACACTGAATAGTATCATCATGTCCTGAGTCATAGAAGAAGCACATCTGTGTTTGTGAGAGTGAGACAGAACAACTGCTGAAGGAGAGCACAGAGCACTGAATATGTATTGATCTATTGTTAGGTTTACTCACCTGAGAGTGAGTGAATGGTCTTCAAAACTGCTTTATATGACCGGAGGCTTTATCCTGTGGGAGTAATGTGCATATTTCATTTTTATGGAGATAATGCCCCAACTTGTGCTTATTTCATGGAAGTTGTTGATTATGCTACATAACTACTGACCATTTTTTGCCTGGCAGAACATGAATATGTCATGGCAGTGCTCTGCTGAAAAACATAATTTATTTTACATTTGAGCAGAAAAACCATTATTTACATCAGGTGCTCAAGTACTGGCACCATATGCAGAGCCACTTTCCGTATGTTTTGAAATTGATACTGGTAGTACAGTAGGCGTATGAACATTGAATATATTTTGATTTCCATTGCATATGTTGTGTTTCTCATAATACCAAGTCTTTGAGTATGAGTAATTCACGACAGCATCATTAGTTTGGTTAGGGTTAGTGTTAGGATAATCTGACTCTAGTTTTCCTCTCCTTCCAGCTGTTTTTCTCTGGCCTTGTTCAGACTAGTCGCCTATATCTGATTTTTAGCCCATCCAGATTTATGTCACATATCTTGTGTGTAGTCTGAACGATGCCAATTGGATTTTTGCATCTGCAGTCTGAACAGCTCCAAACATTCCGATGGATATGGAGGACCATGATGTCATATTTGCGACACGAGAGGGAGGCGCCAGAAGTACAAGTGTCGCACATTATGGAACGGTAAAATAGGGAAGAAGAAATTGACAATGTCTGGTGTGTGTGTTTCCTCCACCTCTAACAGACAGTGATACCGCAAATACGCTAAGGTAACAAAACTTCACGTTCGTCGTTGTTGTTGTTACTGCCGTCGCAATTATATGACCTCACACATTACGTGCACTGAACGACGACTCTGCCCCAATGTCGTTGCTACGGCAACCTGTCTGAACAGGGCCTCTGTGTTGTCCTTCCTGTAATGTCATAAACCCAATGAAAGTTTGTAATTTTTCTTAAATTAGGTATGCTTTTAGAGTAACTTATCTCATAACCTATGTTCACTATATACCGTTGATTAAATTTTTACCCTAACATCAAGAATGACAGGTATGTATCACAAGCTTTTATTCAGTTATATCTAGAATTCTGTTTGAGAAAACACACGGCAATAACATTTTCTTTATTTTTTTCTTTATTTTATTTAATATACTTTTGTGAAATTACAAGCGCACTCTAGTCAATTACCTCCGGGATTAATAAAGTATCTATCTATCTATCCATCTATCCATCTATCTATCTATCTATCTATCTATCTATCTATCTATCTATCTATCTATCTATCTATCTATCTATCTATCTATCTATCTATCTATCTATCTATCTATCTATCTATCTATCTATCTATCTATCTATCTATCTATCTATCTATCTAGTCAATCATACGCACATACATAATGTGTACAGGCCCTGTAAACCCCCCTGCTCCGATTGAAAATGAGCTACTTGTAGAGGGGGACAGCGCCTTGCTCAAGGGCGCCTCAGCAGTGCTCGGGAGGTAAGCTGATACCTCCTACTCTCAACTCACACTCCAGGTGGCTGACCGGGAGAGGGAATTGAACCGCCAATCTTGTGATCATTGGACGACCCGCTCCACTGCTGAACCACTGCCTCCTCCTACAGTATAGGTCAAAACCCAAGCAACCTGGCCAAATACACCGGTCACTTTATTAGGTACACCTGTCCATCTGCTCATTAACACTTAATTTCTAATCAGCCAATCACATGGTGGCAACTCAGTGCATTTAGGCATGTAGACATGGTCAAGACAATCTCCTGCAGTTCAAACCGAGCATCAGTATGGGGAAGAAAGGTGATTTGAGTGACTTTGAACGTGGCATGGTTGTTGGTGCCAGAAGGGCTGGTCTGAGTACTTCAGAAACTGCTGATCTACTGGGATTTTCACTCACAACCATCTCTAGGGTTTACAGAGAATGGTCCGAAAAAGAAAAAAAATATCCAGTGAGCAGCAGTTCTGTGGGCGGAAATGCCTTGTAGGTGCCAGAGGTCAGAGGAGAATGGCCAGACTGGTTCGAGCTGATAGAAAGGCAACAGTGACTCAAATAACCACCCGTTACAACCAAGGTAGGCAGAAGAGCATCTCTGAACGCACAGTACGTCGAACTTTCCTCTGGAAAGGAAATGCAATTTCCTCTGGGATTAATAAAGTATCTATCTATCTATCATCTATCTATCTTTGAGGCAGATGGGCTACAACAGCAGAAAACCACGCCGGGTGCCACTCCTTTCAGCTAAGAACAAGAAACTGGGGCTACAATTTGCACAACTCATCGAAATTGGACAATAGAAGATTGGAAAAACGTTGCCTGGTCTGATGAGTCTCGATTTCTGCTGCGACATTCAGATGGTAGGGTCAGAATTTGGCGTCAACAACATGAAAGCATGGGTCCATCCTGCCTTGTATCAACGGTTCAGGCTGCTGGTGGTGGTGTAATGGTGTGGGGAATATTTTCTTGGCACTCTTTGGGCCCCTTGGTACCAATTGAGCATCGTTGCAACGCCACAGCCTACCTGAGTATTGTTGCTGACCATGTCCATCCCTTTATGACCACAATGTACCCAACTTCTGATGGCTACTTTCAGCAGGAGAATGCGCCATATCATAAAGCTGGAATCATCTCAGACTGGTTTCTTGAACATGATAATGAGTTCACTGTACTCAAATGGCCTCCACAGTCACCAGATCTCAATCCAATAGAGCATCTTTGGGATGTGGTGGAACGGGAGATTCGCATCATGGATGTGCAGCCGACAAATCTGCGCCAACCGTGTGATGCCATCATGTTAATATGGACCAAACTCTCTGAGGAATGCTTCCAGCACCTTGTTGAATCTATGTCACGAAGAATTGAGGCAGTTCTGAACGCAAAAGGGGGTTCAACCCGTTACTAGCATGGTGTACCTAATAAAGTGGCCAGTGAGTGTACATGACAGGGCAAACTGAAAACTTTTCACTTCAACTCAATCTATAGCCTGCTCTGCTTTAACAAGACTGAAAAAAATGCATACAGGTTGAAATTAATCATCAGGGTTCTGTCTGGAGATTCAATAACTTTAAGAATAAGAAATGGTATAAAACTACATATAATTTGTCAAGCCATGACATTAGGACTAACCTTGGGGCTGCTTGGCTGATGTTCTTAACCTAAAATACCCTAGGCTTGAGCAATAATAAGTGACTGGAAGAAACCAATAGTTTTGCCAATGAGCTTTGCCTGTAACTACAAAACCAAACTTTTTTTTTGGTTTGTTTGTTTGTTTTAAATACATTATAGTCATGAATGTTGTTTTCTCACAAAAAACAATATAAATAGCAAAACACTGAAATGGTATGGGGAGAATCAACTATAACTGACTTTGCTAAGAATGCATATGAAACTAAAATGGATCAAAATCTTGTTGGTATCAACTTTATGGTATCTGCAATACTATCCCACACATTCATATTCATATGAATATGAAACCATATTAGATATACTAGTCTGTGCTCGACCAATAAAGTCCTTCTGTCCATGAAGTATTTTTGTCAGAATTCATAATCAGCAGATCTAATATGTAGCTTACACGTGATGAAAAGTTACGAAGAACTTTGTACTGCCTGCCGAGAAATACTTTTGTGAAACATTATCTGCAACACCTGGTGCTGTACTACAGATTGACTCACTCAATAACTCAGGCTAAAAGCAGGAACAGCAAAAATGGGCCACCCTTATCCTTGTATCTTATTTGGTTTCTCTCTCTCTCTCTCTCTCTCTCTCTCTCTCTCTCTCGCTCTCTCTCTCTCTCTCTCTCTCTCTCTCAAGGCGAGGCTTGCTCAAACTCAGTGGAAAGGAGATGACTTTGTTACATGTCAGTAATTGTCATTGATCATCTGTGTTAGTTTGACAAAACAGCAGGTTCAGCAGTTTTCTAGGAAATATTGAGTTGAACCTATATACCGGCTTCAAGCAGCATCAGAGGTAATAGAATAGAATGCCTTTTAATGTAATTATACATAAGTGTACAACAAAATTATTTGACATCTCTTTGTGCAAAGGACTTGGTTTCAAGTATTAGGTAAATATAAATACAAAACAAGAAAAACAAAAGCAAAACATAGGCGTAAGATCAAGCAAATATGAGAATATATTTACAGTGACCCATCAGATTGTACGATATACTGTGCAGCAGAGGGCTCAGTAGCAGCGATTTGACCGGGGCATTGTACAGGTTCCTAACTGGGACAAACTGGGACAATCAGTTACTTGGCATCCTGTGTTCAGTATTTTAATTGCACTTGAATAAAACGTGTTGGTTTTTCTGGTGGTCCGGGCCTTAATGGACCGTTAGCTCTTCTCAGAGGGCAGCAGCAACAACAAGCTGTGGGCGGAGTGTGAACTGTCAATGGTGATGCTTGTGGCCCTACTCAGACATCTGGTGTTGTAGATGTCCGACAGAGGACAACTGTACACCTACGACCATCTGTGCTGACTTCCGGACCCTTTCCAGAGCCTTCCTATCAGCCTGAGAGCAGCTCTTGAACCACACCAGCATATTGCTGGTGATGATGATCTCCACAAAACACCTGTAGAAGGACAGCAGCAGGTCCTGGGACAGGTTAAGACTTCTCATGGACCTTAGACAGTAAATAGAAAGCCTTTATTGTCACAACACATGGTATAATGAGAGGCACTGTTGTGCCTTTTTCACGAGGACATTGGTGTTGGTGCCCCACTTAAGGTCCTCTGAGATGTACATTCCCAGGAACTTGAAGTCACTGACAATTTATGTTGCAGCTGTTGGTTGGGGCGCAGTCGTGGGTGTACAGGGTGTACAGCATTGGACTTAGCACACAGCCCTGGGGGTCCCCAGTGCTCACAGCCAGGGTTGAGGAGTTGTAGTCCCTCAGTGTGACTGACTGCCTGCGGTTCATGAGAAAGCTCCCGATCCATACCCAGACTGTGCAGTTTGGACAACAGTCTGCTCGGAACAAGTATGTTAAAGGCAGAGCTGAAGTCCACAAAAAACATCCTCGCATAGCTGCTGGGGTGTTCAAGGTGTTCACATACTGTGTGGAGGGCCGTGCTGATTGCATCACCAGTGGACCTGTTGGTTCTGTAAGCCAACTGGTGCTGATAAAGGATGGGAGGCAGCAGAGATTTTATGTGCCTCAGGACCAGCCTCTCAAAACACTTCCTCACTGTACATGTTAGAGCCACAGGTCTGAAGTCGGTCAAGCTACTGATCGACTTCTTCTTTGGGACAGGTATGATCGTGGCAGATTTCAGGCAAATGGGGACTGTGCAGGTGGCCAGTGAGAGGTTGAAAATAGATGCAAAAACCTCTGCTAGCTGTTTCGCACAGCCCCTCAGTACCTTCCCCTGGACGTCGTCAGGACTGGTAGCCTTCGATGGATTCACACCGCCGAGCACCTTCCTCCTCCTCTGTGCTCACAGTGAGGGCCAGGGTGTCAGCTGGCAGCAGCATGGGGACATCCTGCTCCTCTCCAACTTAAAACCTAGAGAAAAAAAAGGTTTAGGTCTTCTGCTAGGTCTGAGTTGCTGGTGGTGAGAGCCCTGGAGTGGCTCTCACCACCAGCCCTGCCAGGATGCCCTACCAAGCACATCGGGGGTTCGCCTCCTTGAGGTGTCCCTCAACCTTTCTGGTGTAAGCTGCCTTCACCCGCTTGATGCCCCTCTTCAGGTTTGATGTGGCCAAGCTGTAAAGCTCCATGTCTCGAGACCTGAGGGCAGTGTTGTGCCCTCAGCAGCTGTTTACCTTGCTGCGCATCCACTGCTTCCTATTAGGATAATGCCTAACCAGCTTCTCCTCAGTGACATTATCCATGCATGTTTTACTATAAAACAGGACAATGGACGTATAGTTGTCCAAGTCACTTTGTGCAAATGTGCCCCAGTTGGTTGACTTGAGGCAGTCATGTAGTTGTGGGATGGTATCTTCAGACCAAATCTGTAGGGTCTCACCTCAGCTGGTGATCCCTTTATGAGGGGCCTGTATGCCAGGGTGAGAAAGAGAGACAGATGGTCCGATTTTCTAAGGTGGGGCAGGGGGGAGACCTTGTATGCTTCCTTGATATTTCGATAAACTTTATCCAGCACGTTATGACCTCTTGTTGAACATGTGACAGGCTGATAAAATTTAGGAAGCACAGTATGTTTGTGTGTACCAGGTGTCTCTTTAGATATGTTTACTAATAGCAACACCATTGGAATCCAATCAGTTGCTTTAACTCGTAGACCCCTGACCTATTGTGGCCGGGTTTTTTTGTCTTTATATACCACATTAAAAACGATTTAACATATCTATGCTTGGTGTTGTTATCTTCAGCACAACTTCAGATATATGAAGAGATACTTATTATTTCCGTATAACTTACTACATTGACATATTAAGCCAAAATAGACATACACAGTCAAATTCAAAAATAGAAAAAAATTAAATTTTATTGCATATGAGCAAAAATTGTTACAATAGCAGACCTGCTCATCCGTAATCCGCATAACAAATGACAAGCGGAATGACAAGAGTTTCTCTTTTCTTTAAACCGGAGCTCGCCACGCTCACCTGAACACTGGTACATATTACACTTGTCGTACTCTACCAAACAAGAGCACTACATCTACATGTAACCACTTCCGGGCTCGATAGGAAGTCCCAAAACAAGAGCGTCACAGAATTGTGCTTAAACCCCCACTCGCTCTTATCTTACCACATCAAATAGGGAAAACAAAAACAACTCATTAAATCAAAAGTAAAATACCCACGACATTCAATGGCCAAACATATTTCTTGAAAACATTTTCAACTTCAACAATACCAAAATGAATGTTCAATTATTAACATTTTCCCTTATGAAATGGGTACTGATGTTAATATGTTTGCACCTTTGTCTGTTCACTGGATTCTTGGCTAGTGCTATTGCACCTTGGTTGTCTTCATACACCTTTGTTTGTGTATACTGATAATTGTCAATACCACTAAGCAATTGCTCAAGGTAAATACCTTTCTGTATGGCTGATGCTAAATCCATATATTCTGATAAAGCCACTGTTGGTTGTTTTGTTGTTTTCCAGGAAACCAAAGAGCTATTCTCATTTAGACTGGCACAATACCCTGACGTACTTCTCCTATCGGCTGAATCACATGCTCAGTCAGCATCATTGTAGACTCTTAGAACTAGTTTTTCTTTGTCATTTCTCTTTAAGTACAATCCCTTTTCCGTTGTAACTTTGAGGTCTGAACACATGTTTAACAGTGTTCCAATTCTCCACAGTTGGTTCAGCAAAGTGCTGAGAGAGTTTACTGACCACAAAACTAATGTCTGGTAGAGTGCATGTGGACAAGTAAATTAAGATTCCTACTGCCTCCCTGTACTTTCTTGTCTCTTGCATTTTTTCTGCATCTTCTGTGAACTTCTGTGAAGTTTTGGTTCACAAGGTGTTTCTCTAGCCTTACAATCTTGCATGTCAAATCTTTCTAGAACCTTTTTCACAAACCTCTCTTGTGATATTTTCACTACACCATCTGCTTGTTCAAAGTCAGTCCCTAGGAAATGTTTCAGTTTCCCCATATCTTTCATTTTTAACCTTTCAGTAAGGATCCGTTTCACACTTTTCATCACTATCTTACTGTTGGCAGCAATGATGAGATCATCAACCCAAATAATTAGTATTACTTTCTCGCCATTTCTTTCCCGTGTGTAAACACATGTATCAGCGGGATTTTGAACAAAATAATTTTCAACTAAACATGTGTGCAGCATTGCATTCCAATTCCTCCCAGATTATTTTAACCCGTAAATGGATTTCTGTAGCTTGCATACTAGTTTTTCACCCGTTTCTGATTCCTTTTCAAAACCTTCAGGTTGCTCCATATAAATTTCGTAGTCAATTGGAACGTGCAAGTAAGCTGTTTAACATCCATCTGGTGTAACACTAAGTTATCCTGGACTGCTTTGTGCATCACAACCCTTACTCTCGTGATGTCAGCTGTAGGTGAGAATGTTTCGTCATAATCAGTACCCGGTTTCTGACTGTAGCCGTTTGCTACAAACCTTGCCTTATATTTGTCAGACCCATGTACTTCTGTTTTCAGCGCATAAACCCATCTGCCCCCCACTGTCTGTTTGCCTGGTGGCAACTGTGTCAGGGTGAAGGCTTTGTTCTCCTTGAGAGATTGCATCTCCTCTCTCATAGCAGCTTTCCACTGTATGGGGCACATCGCACACTGCCCTGTAACAAAAGTCCATGCAAGTGTTTAGATTGTCCGCTGTGTCACCTGTCTCATAGTCCTGCAGGTGAGTCGGTCTCCTTTTGGCTCTTGGTGGGTTCCTTCTGTTTACAGTATCTGTGACTTCACCTGGCTGCATATGTTCAATCCTTTTAGGTGAAGTACTAACACCACCACTCTGAATTTGCACGTTTTGAGGTTTTTCATCAATCCTCTCATCAGTGTTATCAACTATGGTATATATATCCCCATAAGCTGTTTGTGACTCAGCTGTCTGTGTTCCCTTTTCATTTGTCGCTTAAGTTGTGAATTTCACCAACCTATACTTTTGGACCTTTTCTGCATCTGGGTAGTACACTAGGTACGCCGGGCTGTTTTTGTCATAACCCATGAAAGCTCCTTGCTCACATCGGGATTCCATTTTGTCCTTTTTTTGCTTGCAAGCAACACACGTAGATCCAAATTTCCGTAATTTGGACAGGTTGGGTACATTACTTGTAAACAGCTCGTATGCTGTTTTCTTTGTGCGCCTATTGTAGCACCTATTCCTCACATATGCAAAGGTCTGAACAACGTAGTTCCACAAGTTATCAGGTAACCCGCTTTCAATCAGTAGTCATCTACTCATCTCATAAAGTGTTAGCCAACCTCTTTCTGCTGTACCATTTTGGTGGGGCAAGTAAGTCTCGTGTCTAATCCTGTTTTTGGTTAACATTGTCTGAAAATTGTGACATATAAATTCAGTGCTGTTGTCTTAACGAATACACTTGACTTGCGTATATGGGGCTGCGTCTGCCAATCATTTTTTTGTGGCCTTGACCGTGTCACTCTTTGACCTGAGAAAGTACACGAACATAGTGCCTGAATAATCATCTGTAAAAGACTGCACATATCAATGCCCTTCCATGCTTGGAGTGTAAATGGGGCCTGCTAAATCAGTTTGTACTAGCTCTAGGGGCTTCTTTGCCTGCCTATCTGGCTCCCTATTTTGAATCTGTGTGAATTTTCCTTGTGTGCACACCTCACATGATTGTTTCAACCCAGGTGAACCTTCCTTCATCTCCATACCTCTCACCACTCTTTGTAAATTTTTAACATCCTCATAATTACAATGACCTAATATCTGATGCCAGGTCTGTACATCATGGCACACTTTACATTGGTCAGCATAATTCTCAACAGCTGGTAAGTAATACAAGCTACCACTCTCATACAAACCTGCGACCATCTTTGGTAAGTATGCGACTGTCCCCTTTCTCGAAGATCATCGTCGCACCTCCGTTGGTTGCTCTTGTCACTGAGAAGATGTCATGTGGGTATGAAGGCATGTAGAGCGCATCCCGTAGCTGTGCTCTGCTTTGCTGTCCATCGCTGTCTAGCAGGTGGATCACTGCGGTGCCTCTTTGTTGGGCCATCCCGCTACACTTGCTTCTGTCTGCTAACTCCAAGGAGTGAGTGCTTGGCTGGAACAAGTGGTTGAAGCTCTCAAATTTGCTGATGTCTTTCACAATGTGTGAAGTTGCTCCCACATCCATCACAATCCGTTTCATCTTGACAGTATCCGGTGCTCTTTCTTTCTGGATGTACTTGGCCATGAAGAGGGAATCACTGTCACCGTCTTGCTTCTTCGCGAACTTTTTGGCACCATCTCGTTCATTCTTCTTGCACATTGACTCTGCATGCGTGGCATTCTTACAGTAATTGCACCACACTTTCCTGTAGCATTTTCGCGCCGAGTCCCTTTGTCCCACACTTGTAACACGTGATGTCCGCATCTTCATCTTTTCTGTTGATTTGACCTTTGCCCTGTCTTACGTGCGTTTTCATCACGTTATCTGTACTGGGTTCCATTTTCTCAGACTCTTCATAAACTCACACTCTTCTCCTAAAGTCTGCAAATGTGACATTGTCCTTGTTCTGTGTCACATGCATGGCTAGTGGCTTGAATAAGTCTGGTAGCCCGCCTAGCACCATGGCCACGATCAGTCCATCACTCAGGGTTTCACCTGCTTCTCTTAAAGTTGTAATGATATTATCTACCCTTATCAAGTAGTCTGTCACAGTGTCTTTTTCACACATGCGTAACTTCATAAGCGATGTGTACATGTTTATGATTTGCGGTTTGCTTTTCCCCGTGTAATGTCTGATTAGCGAAAGGCTCCTATCATCAATTAGCCTTACCAATTTGGCGTAGCAGTCGGTATTCTTTCACTGGTCATCATCGTTTGGCTGAGCTGGTTCTTGCAAGATAGTCCCATAACCTGTTACAATAGCAGACCTGCTCATCCGGAATCTGTGTAACGAATGACAAGCGGAACGACACAAATTTCTCTTCTCTTTATTATTGACCCCCTCCGGATGGGGGTCTGGGAGGAGATGAGGAGCTGCTGTGTGATCAGCCTCACGGAGACCTGGCTGAACAACAGCATGCCGGACTCTGCTTTCCAGATAGATGGATTACAGCTGTTCCGAGCGGACCGGGACCATCGATCTGGGAAAACACGTGGGGGAGGACTGTGTGCATACGTGAACAGGGGTTGGTGCACAAATAGTGAACTGGTTAAGAGCTACTGCTCCGAGGCGATAGAACATGTGACTGTTAAATGCCGGCCGCACTATCTGCCTCGTGAGTTCACGGCGGTGTTCGTCACTATTGTTTACATCCCGCCGGGTGCTAATGCTAACGCTAACGGAAACGAAGCGTTACGTGAGCTGCACGACACCATCAGCTCACTGCAGACCAGGCACCCGGAGGCGTTTTACGTGGTAGCGGGGGACTTTAACCACGTTAAACTGACGGACACACTGCCCAGTTTTCACCAACACGTCACCATCCCCACACGTGGGGACAACACGCTGGACTGTGTATACACCAACTTACGCGGCGCATACAGGTCCCTCCCCCGACCACACCTCGGCCTATCAGACCACATCTCCATTCTGATGGCTCCAGGATATCGTCCCCTGGTGAAATCCCTCAAACCCACGAGGAAAACTGTCACTGTGTGGCCCAAGGACGCGGCCCCGGTGCTCCAGGACTGCTTCCAACACACAGACTGGCAGATGTTCAGGGAGGCAGCCACACAGGGGGGAGAGGTGAACCTGGACGAATACACTTCCTCTGTCCTCAGGTTCATCTCCAAGTGTGCGGACGATGTGACTAACACCACAACGATCACGGTCTACCCGAACCAGAAGCCCTGGCTGAATGCAGAGGTGAGAGCTCTGCTGAAGATCAGGGATGCTGCTTTCAGGGCGGGGGAGGCAGGGCACTAAGGGCAGCAAGGAGGGCTCTGGATAAGGGCATAAAGGAGGCCTAATCTACCTATGCTCAAAAGATCCAGGGTCACCTGACCTCAGGGGACCCACGGAGCATGTGGAAGGGCATCAAGTGCATCACTAACACCAGGAACGCACAGGGCCCGACAGACCCCTCCCTAGCAGACATCCTCAATAAGTTTTATGCGTGCTTTGAGGACCCCAACACCCCCCCAAGCACCAAACTAACACCCCCCCCCCCCGATGACACACCCCTCAGTGTGACCACAGAGGATGTGAGGAGGACCCTGCAAAGGATTAACCCTCGCAAGGCAGCAGGCCCAGACGGCGTCCCAGGGAGAGTGCTGAAGGACTGTTCCCACCAGCTAGCAGAGGTGTTAACAGACATCTTCAACACCTCACTGCAGCTAGCAACCGTCCCCAGCTGCCTGAAGTCCGCCACCATCGTCCCGGTCCCCAAACGCCACTCGGTGAAGGAGCTGAATGACTATCGGCCAGTGGCCCTCACCCCGATAGTCATGACACACATCAAGGACTCCATAGACATTACGGTGGACCCCCACCAATATGCCTATAGGAGGAACCGCTCCACCGACGACGCCATCTCTGCTGTGGTCCACACATCCCTCACCCACCTGGAGAGCAAGGACTCTTACATCCGCCTGCTCTTCCTGGATTTCACCTCCGCATTCAACACCATCATCCCCCAGACCCTGGTGTAGAAACTGTTAGAGCTGGGACTGTCTGCCACCACAGGGAACTGGGTCCTGGACTTCCTGGCAGACAGATCACAGACTGGCAGGGTCAACAACACGGTCTCCTCCCCCATCACCCTCAGCACCGGCTCCCCACAGGGTTGCGTGCTCAGCCCCCTCCTGTTCACCCTACTGACGTATGACTGCTCAGCAAAACACCCGAGCTGTCATATCGTAAAGTTCACAGACGACACTGTCGTGGTGGGACGCATCCAGAACAACGATGAGTCCAGATACAGAGAGGAGATGGAGCACCTGGTGCACTGGTGCAGACGCAACAACCTCTGCATCAACGTGGGGAAGACCAAGGAGATGGTGGTGGACTTCAGGAGGAAGAGACACTCCCTTCCCCCCCTGCACATCGGAGGAGCAGCTGTGGAGGTGGTTTCCAGCTACAGGTACTTGGGGGTTCAACTCACTGAGGACCTCACCTGGAGCTGTAACACCTCCTACCTGCTCAGGAAGGCCCACCAGCGGCTCTACTTCCTCAGAAAGCTTAGGCGTGCTGGACTGGGGGGTCCCATCCTGAAGGCTTTGTACAGGGGAGCGGTGGAGAGCATCCTCACCACCAGCATCACGGTGTGGCACGGCAGCTGCTCTGCAGCAGACAGGAAAGCCCTGCAGAGGGTTGTGAAGGCTGCACAGAGGACTGTAGGGGGTGGCCTACCTACCACCACAGAAATCTAAATAAGTAGGTGTAGAAGGAGGGCCACCCACATCATGAGAGACCCCACCCACCCAGCACACAGTCTGTTCCAACCCCTCCCCTCAGGCAGGAGACTATGGAGCATCTGGAGCAGGACCACCAGGCTGAGGAACAGCTTCTTCCCAGAGGCTGTTAGACAGCTTAACTCCTGTGGTGCTCTGTAGTCACCCTCAAGACGCCCCGAGTGTCACCACAGACACACGGGGATCTGGTGCAATATGGTGCTTCATCAGGTGCAATGGATGGAGCACCCACATACTTACCCACATACAGCTGCTACACTGTAAATAGACTTTGCTGTTCGAACACTTTTCAATTTACACTTACTATTCTTAACTTTTCTCTTTTCTCCTATTTATCTTACATTTTTAACCTATCTTTTCTTAACTTATCTTATTTAGCTTATTTATCAAACGGGCTTACTGGGACCTCCAGAGACCTATTCCGTACTGTCATATTTAAACGTGTGTCAGCATGACAGTAAAAAATCTGATTCTCTGATAAACCACAGCCCGCCACGCTCACCTGAACACTGGTACATATTACACATGTCGTACTCTACCGAACAAGAGCACTACATCTACATGTAACCACTTCCAGGCACGATAGGAAGTCCCAAAACAAGAGCGTCACATAACCGTGCTTAACACATGCTCATGGATCTGGTTGTGAACTCAAAAAAGGTTGCTATAGGCCTCTAATATAGTTAGATACAGTTTGTGTCACTTATGCCACTCTTCAAAGCAGTTTCTGTTCAAATTGAAACGCAGCACCATGTCACGTAGTTAGTGCTCCTAACCATGTAAGGAGTACGTGGTTATGAGTGGCAGAGCTAGGTTTGCCACTCATGTCCACCTGACACAGCTGGGCCACAGCTCAATCTGGAAGTCGTTGTGGGTCCGAGGCTTCACCTGGTGTGACTTACTGATTCCAATATGGAGGAATTCGGAGTTGGTAGTGGCAATATAAACAAAGTGCAAAAACACTGTGCGGTACTAGTGGTACAGTGCGGTACCGGCGCACATTGCGCACGGTAGTGCAGTTGATAGCGGTAGTAATTTGTGCACACGGTACCGCGACCTCATCAGCGTGCACAGTACCGCTAACGACTACCGCTAACAACCGTTAACAACTCTATGCACGTGAGAGTAGTATTCCAGCTTGTACAATGGCGACTATATGGACAGAAATAGCACCTGCCATCTGATTATACCACTAAAAGTAGCCATTTGAACCTCTTGTCTTAGATCAAATGTAAACAATCATATCTCCGGTTTTACGTATCAATTGGGTCCAAGTAATAACCAGAAGAGAGTTCCACATCTATACTGTCGTGTACAGATGCGCACAGCAGTCCATGTGACAGACTTTCTTCGTTACGATTGGTTTAAAACCATCACGTGATATGAGTGCAATAAGGGTTAAACAATCTAACAGACAACAATGGCTGATGATTTGTGTATACATTAGCACTAGGGGCTTGCAAGTGTAGATCTGAGTGTTTTACTGGTTTACTCTTGTCTTTTAAGATGAGAATCAACCATCATTTTGTGATGAACCCCTCTCTACAGTAAAGAATTGAGAGCCAGAGTGGCTATTGTTGAGGCCTGTGATTGTAATTCTGTCATGTAGAAACCTCAGTATTACAAGGGGGAATCATCATTGCCGTCCTACCTTGATAGCATGTTCCACAGAGCCTTGTTGATCCTTCATGTCAAAGGACCTTGTCAGTCTATGTGATCATGCTATCTGTCTTCATGGCATTGTTTGTGACATTCCATGAAATTCATGTCTGCTATAACTCTCAATGGAAAGGAGAGAGTCTGTAATTCTGGTGTAAGTTGCTCGCAAGGACATAACCACAGTTTGCTTTTTGTTGATGGGAACAAAGACCCTATGCTTCCTCTTTTTTGGATATTATGAAGAAATTTAGATTTCTCCTCAAAATGTATGGAATGGGAATTGCAGCCCTTGACTTCTGTTTTGCATTCACTTTCCAGTTACTATTTTGAGTTGTTTTCAAGGTTCTTCATACTGTGTTGGAAATGGATGGATGGATGTATGGATGGATGTATGGATGGATGGATGGATGGATGGATGGATGGATGGATAGATAGATAGAGAGATAGAGAGATAGAGAGATAGGGAGGGGATGTTTATGGATGTAGTGAAAGAGGACATGAAGGTAGTTGGTGTGAGAGAAGAGGATGCAGAAGACAGGGTTAGATGGAGGCAACTGATTCGCTGTGGCAACCCCTGAAGGGAAAAGCCGAAAGGATTAAAAAAAAGAGGAGGAGGTGTTGGTACTACTTTCTGAGTGCTTTTTCTGTGTGCTTTTGTGTGCTCACTGTGCTGTATGTATTGCGACGGAGAAGTTAATTTCCCAAACGGAACCTTCTTAAGGGATCAATACAATTCTACTCTACTTTACTCTCTACTCTATATATCCACATGTAACACCATTGATCATTCATAAAATTTCTCTATATAACAGGTTTAAAGAAACAATGCATGTGACCGATAATGAAATGAGGGAAGGATAATCAGAGTAGAATAGGAGGGAATCTGAAAGCAAGAGCAGGCTAACCGGTTTGTTATGTAATATATTGTGGGCCGCTTTATTGGGTGTGTTTATTATTATTATTATTATTTTTTTTAAACAGTAGGTATGCTTTCCTGTGAATGTGTTTGTGTGGGGAGCAGTAGTGGAATGTCCCTCCTCTTGCAATTAATCAAGCAGAGGCTGTCTTTTTTGTTTGAGGTGACACCACGTTGACCTGAATATATTTACAGAGGAACCTCTGTGAACTATGGTGAACGTGCTTTGACCGGCAATTACAGGCTGCACAGCAGTGTGTCTCCATAAAAACTCCACTCAGCTGCATCAATAAACATGGGATGACAAAAGTTGACAGGCAATGTCAACCTTCACTGTAAAAAGCCCAAGCTGCACTTTTGAACATACAAAGTGACGGTAAGTGTCTTGATTTAAAAGTTGTTGGGGTTTTTTTGACAAGATGGTTTCAGACATTTAATGGTATTGTGAAATTACAATCTGATTCTTTATTGAAATCATAGCCTGTGTGCCGTAAAAGTTCAATAACATATTATCTGTAAAACTTTTTGGCTTGTAGAAAGACTATTAAATAATGCTTTTATTTCCATTTCATGTATATTTGGTAATTGCTTAAGTAACTAGCCTTTTCGTTTTTGCAGTCAAAGCTGTTGCTTCTTCAGTCAAAGTTAAGTCAAAGTTTAAATTATATAGCAGTTGTGTGATCCATTAGATCTCCTCTAATTAAGTACTTTAGGTTTTTTTAGGCAGTGCCATTGAGGTGTCAGCATCATATTGATCTCATAGCACTGCAATCTTTCTTGATATCACTTTCCCCCGCTGACGGAAGCAAAGGCAGAGGGACAAAAACATTTATTTTTATCTTGACATAGCTCAAATGTAGTATATTTTTGATGACAGAACTTAGCAAGCGTACCAAAGTGCAATACTAACAGACCATTTTGGAATGATCATTCTGCTGTCCTGATGGAGTTTCTCAGTACAGGCACACATTCACAACCAGTTCATTCTAGAGCACCTTGTAGCATAGCTAATGAAAATTACCCTCAAATAATGTCTTTATCGCATATTTCATGCTTTATTTTAATTTTAATTTTTTTTAATTTGATTTTGTAATTGTCAAAATTTGGGCGGCACGGTGGCGCAGTGGTTAGCGCTGCCGCCTCACAACACGGCGGACCCGGGTTCGAGTCCCACTCTGCTGAATTTGCATGCTCTCCTCGTGTCTGTGTGGGTTCTCTCCGGGTTCTCCGGCTTCCTCCCACCTCCACAAGCATGCGCTTCGGTTGATTGGCCGGTCCCAAATTGACCGTAGGAGTGAGTGTGTGTGTGAATGATTGTTTGTTTCTATGTGGCTTGTACACTTGCGTCGTGCCCGGAGTGTCCCCCGCCTCATGCCCTGAGACTGCCGGGATAGGCACCGGCTCCCCCGCGACCTGCCTTAGCGGATTAAGCGGGTTAGAAAATTTGACAAGAGCAGGAGGGTATAGTTGGTTAGTCTAATTTGAGGTCGTACAGACAGAATTACTAGGCAGCACTGCCTGCTTATCGCTGCATATCAGTGTTGCTAATATCACAGCGTTATTAGTTTCACTATCCTACCTTACTGTGATAATGGGAGATTATGGAAGGTGCTGTATCCAGTCAACCAGAAGAAACAGTGATTTGTCTTAGCATGGCTAATTAGTCTTCAGGTTGAATGGGTACTCGGACTGTGTGTACAAGAAGGGGCAGAGCAGAATGTACTTCCTGAGGAGACTGGCCTCCTTCAACATCTGTCCTAAGCTCCTTCTCATGTTCTATCAGTCCGTAGTCTCCAGTGTGCTGTCATACGCCATTGTGTGGTGGGGTGGCGGGGGCAGGAAAAGAGATGGACCGTCTTAACAGACTTATCCGCAGAGCGGGCTCAATGGCCGGTCTGAGCCTGGACTCTGTGGAGACACTTCTGGAGAGCAGGACCATGTCTAAAGTCAGGGCTATCATGAAGAACACCAGCCACCCCCTGCACACCACCTTCTCCCAGCAGAGAAGCACCTTCAGCAGCTGACTGCTGTCACACAGCGCCTCCACAGAGAGGCTGAGGTCCTCCTTCGTGCCCCGTGCCATCAGGGGGTACAATTACTCTCTCAGGAGGAGCAGGGGGGATGTGATGAGGTCAGCACGTGGTTGAATGGATTTTATTTAATGTTATACTATTTAGTCTAGTGTATGTCTTGTGGTATGTCCTGTGATGTCAATGTTTCTTTTTCTCCCGGTGTTTATCCAGTATTTATTCGTCATGTAATGCCTGAGCAATGGATATGTGCAATTTCCTCCGGGATTAATAAAGTATCTATCTATCTATCTATCTATCTATCTATCTATCTATCTATCTATCTATCTATCTATCTATCTATCTATCTATCTATCTATCTATCTATCTATCTATCTATCTATCTATCTATCTATCTATCTATCTATCTATCTATCTATCTATCTATCTAATAAAGATCACCTGGTTATTTGACAGAAAGCCAGCATTGGAGATGAATTTATGTTAACATGTTGCTAGTATGACTAGCAGGATACTAAATTTGGTAGTGTGTGTGTGTGTGTGTGTGTGTGTGTGTGTGTGTGTGTGTGTGTGTGTGTGTGTGTGTGTGTGTGTGTGTGTGTGTGAGAGTGTGTGTGTGTGTTTGTGTGTTATTTGACTTAGAGTTAGATGTAATGGAACTGAAGGAAGCCATAGATACACTGTGAAGGTGTAAGCATCAAGGACAGAATTTTTGGATATTAAAATTCCTAGTATCTTCCTTTTTTCCATTTTTTTGTCCAAGCTGTTGAATTATTAGCTTTAATGAAATATTCACTCAAATTTTGATAAAATGACTTTATTAACTCCAGCACAAAGTAGTTTTTCTTGTCTTTATAGAATCTGTAATGTCTGTGTTATAATAACTATAATAACACACTGGGGAAAATTAAAATTAGGTCTGAATTTATACAGTAGGTGCCCTTTCCATAATGGGGAATTTCTTAGAATAATCTTTCTGGATTGACTTTCATTCAGAGAGATTTTCTTACCTTAGCTTTGCTTATATGTTTGATCATTTAACTGAAAGGTTTTTATATGTTTTATCAGATATAAAGGAAAAAAGTTTTCCCCTTGATTCGCCCCTGAAACCAGCACTCTGAACATTCTGTTTTCTATTCAGTTGATTTCAGTGCCTGAACCTAAGCTAGTATATTTAGCTCATCCATGTCATTCTGCCTTTTTTCTCGTGCCTTGACTCCCTTCCTTTTCATTCTTCCTCCTGTAGTTCTTTTCTGCCCTTCATTGTAGCATATAGCATTTTCATTTCTCAGAAACACATACAAGGACAAAATGGGGAGATTGGTGTTGGATATGCCGTACGCAATGGTGCTGCACTGCAGGTGTTGCAGTAGAATGGGGAACTATTGTAGTTGGATATGGTGGTATGCAGTTGTTCATGTCAACAAGTGTTTGAAGGTTGAATGTTCGTATCTTGAGGACTACCTGTATTTCTTTTGTTTACTTTCCAAATAATAATGTTAAGATGTTAATGTTCATATTTAATGTGAAATTAATGTGATTTGAGGAAGGCACGGTGGTGCAGTGGGTAGCGCTGTCGCCTTACAACACGGCAGGTCTGGGTTCGAGTCCCGCTCTGTGCGGAGTTTGCATACTCTGCGTGGGTTCTCTCCGGGTTCTCCGGCTTCCTCCGACCTCCAAAAAGCATGCGCTTCAGGTTGTTTGGCCGGTCCCAAATTTCCCGTAGGAGTGAGTGTGTGTGTGCATGGTTGTCCGTCTTTGTGTGTGTGTGTTGTGCCTGGGGTGTCGCCCGCCTCATGCCCTATGCCAGCTGAGATAGGCTCCAGCTCTCCGTGACCCACTACGGCGGATGAAGCGGCAGAAAATGAATGAATAATGTGATTTGTAAACAGATATGTTTCTGCCATACCACATCCCATCCTTCTTTCTTTCTGTCCATGTTCCATGATCCGGGTTCAAACCTAATGACAGGTGATATAGCAGAACATGGCCAGGGCAAGTAAAGCTGTGGATAGTTGTGGAGGGTGGAAGGCAGTTGGTTTAACATTGGAAAGTGTGAATAAAATGAACAGAAAGGAAGCATGTTAATGGGTAGAGTATGTTCTTCCCTTACCAAGTTCAAACAGTGTTTGTGCTGCTACTTTTCTTTTTTCATTTTACACTATTAACCACACTATATTATCCCAGTATTGTACTACAATAAACCCAGGCCGTTATTGCAAGTATATTCAAAGCAGGGTTTATGAATTATTAACATGGAACAATTTCACACAGTTCTTGTGGGGGATGCAGCAGAACATATTATATCATTCATATAGCTAAATGTGTATCACTCCCCAGAGCTAAACAATTGATATTCTTTGTCAAAAGGAAGATGGATTATAGATGATAGAAAATAATTATTCTGTGAAGGACTGTGATCATTATTGCTGGAAGGACATGTAGGATAATTAAGTAAATATGAAAGTTTCAGCTCTCCGTCACTTTTAGGGTCTGTAGTGAATTCAACACAACTCTTTTTCTACTTATTATACATGGCCTACTTTCAGCTTGCTTCATGTGGTTTTATCTCAAAGATTGCAGTGAGACACAAATTTAAATTATGCATTAATACACAAAACACAACCATTTAAAATAAGGTACATGGGAATATAAAGGCATTTAACAGCCATTAAGAGGTAAGGTTGATTAACTTTTATTTTCATTTTTATTTGATGACTCTTTTCACACCTGACTAACAAACATATTTTATTTTATTTTTTTAATGTTACTCTGTAAAATGTCCATACATGAAATCTTCATATTAGTCTGAACAGGTTGAATGCACTAGGGTCCAGACTGTTGTCACAATCATTGTTGCGTTTAAGTAATCAACTGACAGTGAGGTTGATTTTAAAAGGCTTAGAACATACTGTGCAGTTGTTAAGGTGTAGAACAGGTGGATGCAAAAACACAGCAAATATTATCCAAGATCCAACTTGGATGATCCACTTTCCTCTCAATAAATTTAGTTTTTTCTTTAAAAAGGGAAATTAGTCATTATCATAGAGAGGGTTTAAACCCAATCACTTACTGCATGGTAATTGTGGTATGCGTGCAGGTTTGAACCACGTCTCCCCTCTGTATTTATTTTAATCACATTGGAACCATAAAGAACTAAAAATAATAAAAGAAAACTGAAGGAAATATTCACAACCACATCATTCCTACAAAATCTGAGCTATACAGATTTTGTTGGATGTGGTTGGTGGATGATAGTCACTCATAACATGCACCATTCCCCGAGGTGCTTCCGAAGATGGTTGTGTTCGCAGATGTGGTGAATTAGAGGCTAATTACTGAGCACACACACTGTTCTGCAGGGGGAGCTGTGAGTCAGTCACCAAGACAGAGGTAGAGTGAACATAAAGGCACACACACTCATGTACTCCTGCACACACCGACACTCATAAAGAATAGTTTTTGTTTCAAGAGATCTAGTTGCTCTTGGGGAGGGCATTAAAAGTCTCACCATTTATTTAACTGCAGCTAATTGGGTCTGGTGGGATTGCTTGTTGTTGGTTTTTTCTTTGTGAAATAAGAAGACAAATTGGGGAAAAACAGAAAGGTTCTTCTACAGGCATTCATCCTACATATGTAATGATGTTCACAGAATCATTCTGTTTAATCTCTCTCCTTTCCAACTCATAGTGAATATACACTACTTACTCTATGGATACACATCTATTTGCTTCTAACTCTACTAACATGTGAATACACTGAATTTTAGCAGATATGTGTAATTTATGTTCGTAATTTCATTTCAATTTTCTTACTTTTTTTAATTTATTTTCCGGTGAAGTGACATGCAGTTTGCCATCTTTTTTAATGACTCAAATTTTTGCTGTGTGGCGATAGTGCTATTAAAATTCATCAAATAAAAATGCAGAAAGGGCGGCACGGTGGCGCAGTGGGTAGCGCTGTCGCCGCACAGCAAGGTGGTTCCCGGTTTGAGCCCAGCTATGTGCGGAGTTTGCATGTTCTCCCCGTGTCTGTGTGGGTTCTCACCAGGTTCTCAGGCTTCCTTCCACCACCAAAAACATGCACTTCAGGCGAATTGGCCGGTTTGAAATTGCCCGTAGGTGTGAGTGTGTGTCGGAGTGGTTATCTGTCTACATATAGCTCTGCAGTGCACTGGCATCATGCCCGGAGTGTTCCCTGCTTCACGGCCCACAGTAAGCAGAGGGCTCCAACACCCCGCAACCTGCAATAGCGGATGGAGCGGTATAGAAAATTAATGACTCAATTAATGAATTATTTTGACTGTCTTTATTATCTCCCTAGGATAAAATAGTGACTTGTTCAATGTTTTGTGTCAGATATCCTCCCTAATGCAACCATCCTTATTTTTTATAGGTGTGTCTCCACCAGGAATTTTGTTGGTTTGCTGCCCAAAAAGAATATAACTCAAGTGATTGCAGTTTATATTTAAGCAACTACAAGTAATAACTTATGTACTAGAACTGCAGTTATGAAAGACAAATAGTTTCATCCTTTATCTTTTTTAATTATCTTGTGGTGACTTTGACCACACTCTATCTTGAATAGCAGAGGCAGAAGCCCCATTCCTCTTTGTCTGGATAGCAACATCAAGTACTTCTGCTCATTGAATCTGTCTGTGAAAGACTGATGCTGATTGACAGCTAACATAAGATCTCTGTCACAGCAACTATAATCATGTTCACCATGGAAAAGCTGAGGCATACTCCATCTGAGAGGCCCCCATGGTCTTGAGGTACCAAGTACATGAGTCATTTTTCTTTACCAAAATGTAGGCGTCACACACTGGGGAGCTCAAGTCAATGCTACACCATGTAGCATGGTTCGAATCCCCACCTATATATTTGAATAAGTTCACTTGAGAACCTCACGATTCTGGCGTCTACTCGGAAGTTCAGGCTGCTAGCCGGATTAACTCCGTCTTCACATTTGTCTATGTCTCTCACTTACGGAGCCGTTTTGGCTTCATCAAACAGCAGTTTATATTCTTTGATTATGACACACCTCACGTTGTCGTGTGGGAAATCCCAATGGTTTATTCACCGGGACCGAACTCACAGAGCCAGCATCTACCCAGATGGCCAGACGGTAACACCGTAGCGGCCTTCGTCCTCGTGTTCGTCCATCCCACACACGGAGCCTTTATGGCTTCGTCGGACAGACCAGTTTGTTTTCTTTTGACGGCAAAGAAAAAAAAGAAAAAACAAAGTCTGATAGTATTGTTTTATCATGGAATTCCACCAGTTCCCACTACTAGAATAGAATAGAATACAATAGAATAGAATAGAATTCCAAGACAGTCATTTTCACTGCTTTCAAAATTTGCAATGTCATAACTTGGTTTTAAAAAAACATATGTACCAATAGGACCCTGATTTTTCCTAAATGTGTGTATATTTTATTGTGACATTGTTTGATCATTAAAATTTCAAAACACAAAAGAGATCTGAGTGTTTCTACCTAGAACTCCCATAGGCAGTCATTTTGACTGCTCGGACATTATTTGTATATAATTTGGATTATCATTAAAATGTCGGAGAATAAATTGGTGGAATAGGTAAAAACACATCAGGATACTAAATGAAAGCTATAATGATTGAGTGTTTTATTTATTTAATTGACACAACATAAATTCTCTGTAATTGCACATCCAAATTGTGAAATTAAAAAAAATTGTAACTCTTTGAAATGAAAACAGATGTATCTTTCTTCAAAATAGGTTGGTGTCATCATTAGACCTTAACAATGAAAATTATTAACTATTATGAACATTCCAAAATTATGCAATGGCTGCCAGCCAGCCGGAGACACTGATGTTACAATGCAAAGATACTTTGCTTATGGCTCCCAATCAGTCACAGTCAACACAGGGACACCGAGTGTTAATGTCATCATACACAAACGTACAATGACAATTTTAGTTATAGCCTGCCTCAGCTATTTTTATTTTTACCGTACAGTGGTACCTCTACTTAGAAATTAATTGGTTCTGGAAGAATTTTCTTCAGTAGAAAATTTTGTAAGTAGAGACGTGTTTTCCATGCAAATGCCCTAATCCGTTCCAAGCCCCCCAAAATTTAGACATAAATGTTTTATAAAGCATAAAAATGCATCAAAACATGTAACAAATACATGTTACAATTATATTATTACACAATAAATGAAGGTTGTGCATAGTGTAAAAAAACAAAGAATAGAGTAAAGAATAAAAATGACCTTACCTTTTAACTGCTGTCCTCCTTGTTTTTTACCCTTTTTGGTTCATGCGCTACTTGCCTCACGATGCCGAACAACAGTGTGAATTCCAGTCCTCGTTTTGAACTTCTCGAACCACCCACGCAATGCCTTAAACTCCAGGTATTCTTTCACCGACTTTGGAAGGAGTTATAGCTTTTATGGCTTCCTTTTGTTTCAATAATGTGGCGATTGTAAATGCATTACGGCCATATTCTTTTGGCGAGATCAACCAAACGCATCCTTTTTAATGCTTTTTTATTATCTTTTGCTTTGTTTGTATGGACAAAGAAAGTCTTTTCTTCTTATTTTCTTTTCCTCTTTTTTGTCTTGTGGTCCATAATGAATACTCTAAAAGTTAATATATTTACGTAAAACTATCAGAACACATCATGGGTCGAGGGCCGAATGACGAGGACGCTGCATAGACACCTATCTATCTACACACATAGGCACATACAGTAGATGTCCCTCTTAGCCAATGGGATGCCAGGATGCTAGGCAGAGCAGCTATAAAAATGTTGTGTTCAGGAAACTTTGGGAGCTGCAAGTAGCAGCCCATACTGTATTTTTACCTTTCGTAACCTGACATTTCTTTGGTAACAAGAGGCAATATTTTCCTGTTTATGCGTTTCGAAACTTGAAAATTTCGTATGAAGAAACGTTCGTAAGTTGAGGTACCACTATTATTATTTGTTAATTACTATGTTTTTTAGTACTGGTGAACATATATGTGAGAATTATATATTCTCACATACTGATCAAGATGCCTTCTAATGCTCTCCTTTAAACAGATAAGAAGGGCTGAAGAAGGAATATCAATACTCGACCTGCTTTTTCTTCATTCCTTTTTGCTGTCAGCTGTCATTAGTAACACACCAGTAAAAATACTCATGACTTATAAATGCCAATGAGACATTTTGTTTTAATATCCAGAAAGGTTTCCATAAAGTTCATTCAGGGAAACCTGTGATTATTTGGAAAATTGGTGCAAAATAATCCTGTATTTGATGGGAATGGGAGTCAAACAATGTAGCGCAAACACACAGCTTATACGGTAAAGGGAGGCATGTTGTTGGGTACACAAAGGGGATGGCAAGTTCTGTGGCCTCAATGTGGAGAATAGTTGTGATGGAAGGATTTCATACAAAGATACAACAGGTGGGACACCTGTGGTTTGAACATTGTTGTTGCCAGTTTCAGTCATGCTAAACATTTGCAACTCAATTAAATACTGTATTATTGCAAACTGTTTGATTCTTTCCTGTAAGCCTTTATATTACAAAATTCCAGCTTGGACAGTAAAACACAGCCAAACAGGCAAACATTCATGCCAGTCTGTTATGGAAACAAAGTTTTCTGAATACCTCAGGTGTCTGGGTAATGTTACATCAGCCAAGTTGAGACAGTTTAAAGATTCCGGTCTTAGAGAAGCAGTTTTGTTTTTTGTTTTTTTTGGTGTTAAATAATTTTTCGGCAGCAGTAGCTCAGTCCACGAAGTCTTGGACAAGGGACCATAAGTCGCCAGTTCAAAACCTGTGTCAGGCAAAACATTTAGGAGGGTGAACTGAGGTGCCCTTGAGCAAATCGCTGTCACCTTTATAAGCAGCTCATTGGGGGGTACCATGAAGGAGCTGCATGTTGCTCTACTTCCCTGTCACCTGCATGCCTACAGTCCCCCGGTATGTGTGCATGTGCTGCAGACCTGTACCCATCATACAGTATATGCATGCAACTAATAACCAGTATGTGTTAGAGTAGACTAGTAATTTCCCTGCGGGGATAAATACAGTTGATGAAAAAATAAATAAATAAATACAATCTAAAAAAATGTGTGTGTGGTGTCTGATGTTCAACCAAAATCAATTAAGTATTTACTTTTTTATGTTAAGTTAATCATTTTTAAATGGTACAAAGAGGGTTAATATCTTTGCATCCTTTGCTGGCAAGTTCTTTGATTGAAGATGGATGGATGTGTTCTGTGCACAGTAATAACTTGTCCACATCCATACCCTCCTAAAATGGAGATTTGCAGATATTTTCTGTAAGACGAAGTGGTTAGGCACCATTTAGATGTGTGAATGAGCATTGCTAAGGGCCACATAATGTTAGTTTGAGTCCTTTAGCATAATTTAGCTATATTTAAATAGCTGTTCTTATTACACCCTACACCATCTTTGGTGTTTCCACAATTACATTATTTTTATTGTAAGATGACACTGGCGGCAGTGGCTCAGCGATAAAGCGGGCGGTAGAGCGGGTTGTCCTATGATTTAAGATCAGCGGTTCGATTCCCACTCCCACCCCAAAAAAAATACCCAGAGGTGAGCTGACAGTGGGAGGTGTCAGCTCACCTTTACAAATTGCTCCCCTTTACAAATTGCTCATTGCAGGCGCACCACAAAGGAACTGCCTGCCAGTCTACCTCCCCTGCATGCCTACAGGCCCCCTTGTGTGTGTGTGTGATACAGGGGCCTGTACTCACAAATATATATGTATGCAAGCGTTTGAACCATTAGCTAGAGTGTGCATTCTTAATTTCCCTTCGGGGATCAAACCAGTATATAAAATTAAAAAAAAAAAAAAAAAAGAAAAATTAAAAGAAAATCTAACTGTTCCCTGCAGTATTTTTCACTTCTACACTAATTTTCTTCCATCACCCCTGTACGGATTACTCATTTCCAGGTGGCAGAGATGCTGCTGATTAATGGTCTCATAATCACCACAGAGACACAGGAAGGTGATTAATATCAGTCATTTAACAGAGTGAAAATCTCCACAGACAGTGTTTATCTGAGTGTGCATGTCCCAGTACAGCTTCATGGTCCACAAACAAGTGTTTCTGTAGTTTGTGTGTGTGTCTGTGTGTGTGTGTGTGTGTGTGTGTGTGTGTGTGTGTGTGTGTGTGTGTGTGTGTGTGTGTGTGTGTGTGTGTGTGTGTGTGTGTGTGTGTGTGTGTGTGTGTACTTACTGTATATGTCAACTGAATGATTTATGTATTTCCGCTCTAATGACACTTGGTTAATTGTTCTAAAATGAAGTCATGTGTCCACATTTCTCAGTGTTTCGCAGGAGGAGATATAATTCAAGTTTAAGAAGACAATGTCTGGGACCATTATGTCCACTTTGATTAGAAAAAATCCCCTCTAAAGAAACTGATCCCTTGGAAGACAGCAGAATAATACTTAACTTGTCAGGCTTACTCTCTTTCTGTATATAATGTAGTATATCAGCCTACAGTATATCACTGTGGAAGTATCTTCAAGGTTTTTAAGTCTAGTCAGTGGCCACCCAGCCTGAAGACACGGGCTATTAAGACTCCATTAATCCACCCAATGAGGGAATGAGGATAGCGTATGATGTATATGATGATGATATACTGTAAGACAGTACACAGACAGAAACACAAAGAGGACACACACACACACACACACACACACACATTTTTTTTTTTTTTATATGACACAACCCTGCAGTAAGAATCCAAAGTGTGTTCCTTGCATTTACTTCTATTTAGAGACTGAATAAAATCCCTCACACTTAGTTTCTTTCACACAAATAACCCACTGTAGATTGTGTAGAGTTCGCTTTTCAATCAAATTATTCAAGTTAAGTGGATCTAAGTATTGATTGCAGATGGAAAAGGCAGAATTTCAGCATTATTTATAAGTTTTGTTTTGGAGGACATAGGACTGTGCTCAGATGGATGGATAATGCAAGCAAACAAAGTACAAGCCTCCAGAAAATAATGCTGAGTGGCAAAGTGACCCATGGTCAAAGTTTTGTGTATCATGCAGACAATTACTATTTACTCTGACAAAGCTATATTTAATCAGTCAAGGGCGGCAAAAACAACAATAACACAGCCAGTGCTGACTCATTCATATCACCTCAAGTAATTAGCGGGTGCTTTGTTTTTCTGCATTGTAATACTGACCCGCTGTGACGCGGACAGTGACTATCATGAGGGAGGTGTGGTAGGGGTAAAAGGTCAGCGATGACTCAGCACGAAATAAAACGGATAAATGGAGAGTCATTTTTTGACTAGACGGTGGCTTTATAACAAAATATTCAGGGTCAATGATGATTTACAAAAGCGTCTCTTCTCTTCTCTTCTCTTCTCTTCTCTTCTCTTCTCTTCTCTTCACTTTATTAACATCTCACCGTAGATATTTACCTGCGAAGTATTCCTTCCAACACCAGGCTTGGATTATAAAAGAAAATAATACAGATTCACATGAAAAAGATTAATGCCTTTTGAGACTGCATTAAGTATATAACCATAAAAGACTATATGGGTGCATGCTGATCTCACTTGAATGATTGTAGACTGGCAGACCAATAAAGGCTAATGGAAGAAGAGATAAGGGTCTATCAGCTAGGTTGAATATCTCTGCCCTCTGCTGTTTAATGGATGAGAACTTGGCCCATTTCCACTGTGCTTGGACGATTTAACGCTTAATTCTACCTGGCATATTTGAAGTTAAACATTAGAGACTGCAGCCCAAATTGAGGTGATCTGATAGGAGAATGGGTAATTTAGAATTCTTCTAATAAAAGTAAGCTGTAATTAATCACTGTGATGATTTTTTTTTTGGACACTGACATCAGCATCTTCTTTTATATCATATAATTTCTTCTTTATGTTTCCAAAATGTACTCTCACATTTTTTATTTTTGTAAATTTACACTAATGTGTGCCTGATTGGGTTTCTTATATTCAACACGTACCAACTGCTCAAAGATGTTGTCATCAAAGCTTTCATTTCCGATGCCTGGATAATCTCATTTTGCTATGTGTCCCTCAGCAGTACCCACCATCTGGATTTGGGATTGACATGTTCTGTTAGTCCACCTGTCTCATCAAACTTTGAAAATACTTTCCCTCATCCATCTGCATGTACTTCTTACACCAAATGGTTTGCAGGCTCTCAGTATGTAATATAAAATAAAATTAATCTATTTGATTTCTCATCTTCATCTATACATTTCTTCGTATCTTGATAGAGAGAACAACACAAAGACATTGCAGATACTACTGAATGTAATTTACAGAATTTACTTCATGTATTATATAAAAAGTCAGCACGGACCAGCTAGTTTTATACAGTGGATAGAATTATAGAGAGGGATGCTGTAATCTCTAGCCCCACCCCTAAAAATGAATGAATGACTGAAAGAATGAATGAACGAACAAACAAACAAGGGAATAACATATTATGGGTGGACAGTAGGAGGTTCAATGCAGAAGAGGAGGTCCTAAAAATAAAGTTTCTGGTTGATCCAGGGCAGCTGTCGCTGCCTGGATGACTCATTCCTTTTGTGGAAACTAGGAGGTTCAGTTAGGAGGTTGCCAGTTTTCCCTCTCTTCCTGTCATCATAAATACTTATTTTCTCCCACATTCCCCATCGTCCCATCATAGAAGTCTTGAAGTACTTTATTTCAGTGAATGCTAAGAACCACCAGTTGAGTGAATGACACATATAAAGAAAGAAGGAGAGATGTATATAAAATGGTCAGATATTCGATGGGTGATGCTTCAAGGAATGGATTTGTCAAGATGAAAAGAGTGAGCTTTGAGCCTTGATGTCTGTTTTCAGCTTGTAACATATTTACATATCTAGGAAACAGCCAAACTAAGACATGACAGGTCCATTCTGCTCCCCAAATTCCAGTTCCAAAACAGCAGACAGTTTCCTAATGGGCTTGAAGAAGCAGTCTTGACTCAAACAAAAATGTATTTTCACTTTAAAAAGCAGAGTTGTGAGATACAAATCCACACCACCCGGAGAAATTTTACCTTTTTAAGCTGGATTTACAATTTTAGAGAAACTGCAATTCCTGACAATAGCTCATGGTTTTTGTTTGTTTTTTCATGCATGTCTCAAATTAGAGTCCAAAAATGGGATTCACACAAATCACTATTACTTTAAGATTATTCAGTCAACTGCCAAGAAAAAAACATTTAATTAATTTAATTGTGAGTATGTTACTTATCCTTCATCAGATTTTAAAACTGGTACTGATCATCATTATACTGGCATCTTAACAATGGCAGCACAAATGTACTCCTCTTCAAGGTCCACCTGTAAAGATCCTGGAAAAGCAATTCCAAATGATTTGAGAAATTATTTACCAATAACTTTGAAAAATTATTCACTCATCACTTTATCTTTTGCTAAAAAAGAAGTCTTTTGCCATTTCTTTATATGCCATTTTGCTAAAAATAGCAAAAGATAAATAGACCATAGCTGTGGGAGCTAAAACAGTAGTTGTGTAGAGAAGTGGTTGATTAAGAGTAAAACTGTAGGGCATTGCTTAGTGGTCATAAACTATTTTCAAGAATAGAAATGGTAGATGGAGGATTTTGTTGTTCCCAACCACTCTGATGTAATAGAAATGACTCCCTATTATCCCTATATGGAACTTCTGCCCATTTATTTTTCACACAGTCATTATCCGCTGTTCAAGTAAAACATTTTAAAGATTTGGATAATGATCCTGAACAGAAGGTAAAATAGAAGAATACCACTTTTAAATTGGCCGTCAATATAAATCCAAATTGGTTTTAATAGTTGTTATTACTTTGTATTTTTTCCCCACTTGTAGTTAATTAGCTTGCTTTATACTTTATGTTGACCTTTATGTACTGTACTACCCTGTAATATGTGGGAGCCTTGGGGCAAATAGTTTTAAAGAGAAAGTTCTGACTTTGCACTATTCAGTGCCTTCATTATAAAAAGTGCATGGAAGCAGATTATATAGCAACATGGCTTTATATGCCATTTAGTTTTATGAATGCCACCGAGTTGCTTTTACTAATGGGCTCCTGTTAAATCATGCATGCAGTTAATGACCACACAAAATGATTGAAGAAATGAGTATATCATTTCTTCAAGAGTGGCAAAAACAACAATAAGTATATCTAAACGTGGTACATCATCAGAATTAAGTAAAATACATTAATATAACAATGTTATGAAGGTTAAAAGAGGAAATGTAAGGGGTTCCGGTTAGGGTTACATCTAATGTGTGAGAAAATGCAATTAAAATATTAGAATAAGTGATTAGTCACAAGTGAATAATTGATTTTCAACCGGTTTGGAGCGTATTAGCATGTGAGGCTCTCGAAAAGCCTTACATTACATGTCGAAAGCAATTACATACACAAATAAACAAAATGACAAACATAAGCATTCTTACAGATACTTCTTTAACAATGTGGTTATTTTGAGTAGTTAGAGTATCAAGGGAATTCAGTGTGTTGACTGTGTTTGCAGGCTTTGACAGTGTTGCCAGGTTCAATATCATTAGCATGGTTTCACTTGTCTACCAGCCTACTGCATCATCTCAAATTCACTCTGAAAAACTAACAGCTGACACACAAACCACAAGGGGGAGGGATAGTAGGAAGACAGGAGAGAGAAAACATGCTGTTAATAATGTATGTCCATCTTAAAGTGACAGGTGATGTACAATTGGTAAAAAACAGAAAAAAATAAAAATATGCCTAGTAGCATCTGTAAAGCTTATGTTTTTAGACATAGTATTATGTTTCTGTAACATTTTCAATCTTGAGGTGATGTCTTGCACACGGGAAACTTGATATCTTGTGAACCATGAGGTCATAATTGTAAATAATACCACTGAGTGGAGAATACCTCAGTAGTACATAAACAATACAGTCAAAAAAGAATGGCAAAGCTAAGTAGAGGAACAAGTTTAATCATTGTTGAAGTATTTTGTTGTTGAACTTACTTCATATACGTATATATATATATATATATATATATATATATATATATATATATATATATATATATATATATATATATATATATATATATGCAATTGATTTGATAGTCCTTGTATGCTGTGCTTTAATGAAGCTATTTCCAAATGAACAGTCCAGACAAACAGATCTAATATGACATTGTGTTGTGTGATGGGCCATTAGAATAAGTATGACATTTGTTTATCACAGTTGTTCAGAAGTCTTTTCAGTGACAAGTAATACCTATCTTTTGCTCTCAGTAACTTTCCCTTGTGTCACAGTTCAGTGTTGGTGCTCTGTTGCTCTGCTGTGCTGGGGTGTGGCAGGAGGAGAGGCCACACATGTGAGTGGAGACTCCTCTCCACACCTGTGGTTCCTTTCAACACCTGGACTCGATCAGATTGATTAGCCTGAGGCTCTTTAAGCCTGGTTCTCTTTTGGTTCTGTGCCAGATTGTTGTGCAGTCATGCCCTTGTTGCTATGTTTTGGGAATTCTTGACTCTTCTTGTGTTTCCCTGATCTTTGCATTGCCTGAATAAAATATGTACAAAAACATCTCCACCGGTTTCCTGCATTTGGGTCCTAATCCTAGTGATGGGCAGACGAAGCTCCATGAAGCATTGAAGCTTTTCATCCAATCTGTTCACTGCAGTTTGACGCTTCATGAGGCTTCATTTGCTGTAGTACGACATCTACTGGATGCTAAAATTGTCCGTTGGCATGAGTTTGAAGTGTGTGGCATTTTGCAGAAAGCCTGTGAATAAAACTGTAAGCAAAATAAGGAAATATGCAAAACGTGTACTTTAGTGAAGGCAGTACACTGTGTGTGTGTGTGTGTGTGTGTGTGTGTGTGCATAAAAAATAAATCTATTAATGACCCCTTACTGAAATTACTTTTGTTTAACCCTTATTGCACTATGAATGCGCCCCCGCATTCAGGTCACATGATGTTGTTAAACCATTCGTAACAAATTAAGACTGTCACATGGATTGCTGTGCTCATGTTTACGCGACAGTATATTTGTGAAACTGTCTTCTGGTTTTTATTTGGAGCTGTTTGACCCCGGAAAACTGGATATATGATTGTTTACATTTGATCTAAGCCAAGAGGTTCAAATGGCTTCTTTCATTGGTACAATCAGATAGCATGCACCATATTTCTGTCCATATAGTTCCCATTGTACTAGCGGGGATGCATTTATTCATGTGATTCGAACATGTCTCGCGATTTGTGCATTTTGTCACATGATGCAAACAAGTCTCGTAATTTGTGCATTTTACGTGGCACTATGTCTTATTCTGAAAAACTCCTTTCAAGAGTGGCATAAGTGACACAAACTGTATATACAGTAGTCATCTTAGAAGCCTATTGCAACCTTTTCCGAGTTCAAAATCAATTTGATGAGCATGTTTTTGGTTTTTATGTGCAACAAAATACAATTTTTCAATTTTCGGATGTTACTGTGTGTGTCTATTTTGCCTCAATATGTAAATAAAGTATATATAGGGAAAAATAACTATCTCTTCATATAGCTGAAGTTGTGCTGAAGGTAAACATACCAAGCATAGGTATGTTAAACCATTTTTAATGTGGTATATAGAGACAAATATCAAAGGTACCAAAAAAACGGCCAAAATATGTCAGGGTCTAAGTTAATTCCAAATGCTTGCACACATATACAGTACACTCACACACACACACAGACACACACACAGACACAGACAAACAGACACACACACACACACACACACACACACACACACACACACACACACACACACACACACACACACACACACACACACACACACACAAACAAACAGAGAGAGAGACTAGGGTGGTAGGATGTAGTAGGAAGAAGAGACAAAGACTGACTAACTTTTATTACACACACAAACAAACAGAGAGAGAGACTAGGGTGGTAGGATGTAGTAGGAAGAAGAGACGATTAAAGACTGACTAACTTTTATTCACTGAGATGAAATCTATCATCAAGAGCAATACATCATCATGAGGCTGAGATCATGTGCAGACAAAGTGGCACTAAATTATCTTCTAACAAGATCTAAATTCAGAGTAAGCCAGTCTGGTTAATGTTACTTTCCATGGGCATCTAAATCAGACAAAAATATGGTATATCATCAGTCAAAGCACATTGGACACATATTCTACTGTCTATGAAAAGGAAAATCCTACTTTGGGGAGGCCATGCATGATTGACAACTAGTTATGAATGGAATGTCATGGCAGTTGTACCCATACTGGAGGTTTGTCAGAAGCTGCAAGATATGCCCGAAGAAATACAACCATTTTTTTAAAAGAGGAATTAGGGAAAAGCCACGATTAGGGCTAGTGTGTTGCTCTTCCTAAAAGGATATTTTGTTCCATTAGTGTCCATAATATATGTACTTTGAGGACAGAAAATGAACCGTGGGAAGAGGAAGAAAGGAATCCTTCAGAGGATTTAACAATTATGTATTATGAATAATACATGAGGAATGTGAGAAGAAGAAGGACAGGTATGTCGGCTCTTGTTGGACTAAGATGTCCAATGGAAAAGAGCTGGCTCTGATAGACCTTCAATTTTTCTGGCGTGTCCAGATGTTTCAAGTGACTTGTTTGTGACTTCAGAGTTTCAATACAGTGCAAAGACCATGAGACACAGCTACCCTAAAGGCTTCTGACCTTAGCATATAGTGTAAGGTCAACAGTTTTTACTGACTGGGTGGTTGTTATTTTGGAGAAATTAATTAAAAGGGAGTGCTCCGTGTTGTTTGGAGTACAGGGCTCTGTTGGCTCTTATAAACCTCCAGTGTATGTCTGCTCTTGGTTACATCTGAAGGTCACAGCTACAACTACACTGCCAGTTCTTTAATAACACCACTCTGGACTTAATGGTCGTCCACACTGATTAGTTTTACCTCCTGAGGATGTACACGTGTGTTTGCAAGGAATACTAGGAATAGGGAGAGAAATCACTGAAGTTGTGATTACTGTGAATATTTGCAAGTGATGGTGTGTGTTCTTGCATATGAATCTGGTTTGGCTGGCCTTTTTCTGCTATCTACATAACCTCATTAAAATAGTGAAAGTTTTGGCTTTAAAGTCATTATGACCCCTGATCTATTATAAAGTTCAGGACAAGCATAGTAAGCAGACCCCTGAGTGATCTGCTTAAGTAGCTGCAATTATCAGAAATGTTCTACCTTCAGAATTCACTCTGAGCTTGTTTGTGTGTGCGCGCGCTTGTGTGTGCGCGCGCTTGTGTGTGTGTGTGTGTGTGTGTGTGTGTGTGTGTGTGTGTGTGTGTGTGTGTGTGTGTGTGTGTGAGGAAAAGTTGTAAAACAATTAAAAGAATTATGAGTAGATGTGAGTAGTCTCATTTACGAGTTCAATCACATAACGAATTAGTACCTCACGGTACTACTGTATATAATACAGAGTTATGTCCAATTCCATTCTCAGAATACCAAACTCCCTGGACTTCTTACCTGTTTTACACATATCTAGTCAATATTAGGGTTGAGCCGGATACTCGTTTCATACGAGTATCCGGTAAGGATAACGCATTTTTGACAAATACGAGTATGATACGAATAAAATGCGTTAATACTCGTGAGTGGACTGAAGGATCATCCTGACTGTTTTCACGCTCTGTGATTGGCCAGCGACACATTGTTCCCGCCCCTCCCTACAGACTGCAGTTAGAGCGGAGTTTGTCCCTGTCCCACTCTCCGGCACACACAGACAATTACTGATCTCTCCGTTGTTGGCTTCACTGTTCCTCATGTCTTTTTTCTTAGGTTTTCTTCAGCTTGCCTCTATTTCAGTGTTTGGTTACCTGGTGAACTTTTTTGTTGTTGTTTTTTTGTTGCACATACGCGTGCATTTACACACATTCACATTGAGATATATTATGACATGGACCAACACTAGTAGGTTAGAGAGGTTTCATCCAATCATAATTCAGCTAGCTTGTGTTGCCAGATTCAACCTGGCAAGTTGCATGAAATCTGCCCAGGGCCTTCAGAATCCAGAATACAGGTGTCCCTGCTGTTGTGAGTGAACAGGCACATACAGTTAATCAACAGATGTGATAGCCAAAGAGATCACAAGTTGGATGCTCCAAGGCCTTCTAGCTGGTCTCACGTTGTCCTGACATGTACTGTATGTGTCCTGTGATTGGATACTCACTCTGAGAAGGCAGCGTTATGAAGATCACAAGAGGTAGGTTACCGATGATTAGCTCAAATGGTAGAGTGCTCATTTAGCATGTGTGAGGTAGCGAGATTGATGCCAACATCATCCAAGATTTTTCTTTGCATCCTGTATTTTTCAAATACTTTTACTTTACTTAGTATTATTAGTAAAGCTTTAGAAGAAATTTAAAGGCATCTTGAACCTGAAAAACCTACTCGCTTTTTGCCGCCACAATGGCTGAAGGAGAACAATATGAAGATTCGGTTGCTGATATAATTTTCAAGAAGTACATTTGAATAGAAGCTAGGTCGAGACTAGACAGACACACTTTCAGCACTGACCTCCATTTCAATATAAAATGATTTATTTCTGGAATTAAAACTTACAGATAAACTGTACAACCAAGTCATCAAAGTGTTCTTGTGGAAAAGAAGGAAAATTGATTTTTTTGTTTGAATAAACCGTTCGATCAACTGTTTTGGTGATTACAAGCATTTTATTTGTTTCATTTTTCATATTTAATGTTTCTTCAATTTTATTTTGTTTATATCAAATCAATTAAATTCAAATAAAATGAAAAATATACAAAAAATGAAAAAAAAATATTGCACTTTTGCAATGTGTGTAAATGATGCGATGCACTTGCGCAGCTGTGTGATTGTAGTGGAAATAACCAAAGAGACTTGCTTCATTATATCACCGTCACTGCCGGAAAATAGCCTGTGTTATACTTGTTAGAGGTGATAGTCTATCTATTAGTGTGTTTGTGTATTTCTGTATTTTGTTTCTCCAGCTTTGGTATCATAAATGATGGTCATGTGGGTAAATGGCATAGCGGAGTTTGTTCTGTGATATAGTTGTGTGACTTCTATTAATGTGTGGCTGCGGGGTTCTTCTGTGCAAGTGACACTAAAATGAGTGCCTCTCCAAAAGTAGTTTCTTGTCCCATTTGAAAGACGTTATAAACGTCTCAGTCCTGAAAGCTAGATTGTGGTGCTAAAAATAAATAATTGAAAAAACCCAGTTTGATTATAAAATAAATAAATAAACTGAAAAATAAGAAAAAAACTTAAAAGTTTAGTTAAGTGATAATTGTTGTTCATGCATACTTCATAGTTGATAATTACCTATTGCATGCACTTCATGAATGCATTTTGTGATTAGTCGTTCTGTATATTGTTCCTTTACTGTTGTGATCAAAAGTGTTGAATCTCAAATCTGCGGCTCTTCGGTAAATAGTCATTCATAGACTTAAGAATATTCATGTTCTGACTCAGTTCCATAAAAAAACTTCTAAAAAAAACTGTAAATAGTTCTCTTACTTTTGTGATCAAAAACATTGATTTGAATCTCAATTTTGAGGTTGTTCTGTAAATAGTTTTAAAATAAACAATAAATATAGCGACTTGTGATCAATCCATATCAATTTTAGACTTAAAATAATGTAGCGATTTAAGCCCCACCTATTTCCGGTCAAACCACATCCACTTCCGGTTTAAGCACCACCCTTTCCGTACAGATAATAGAGTTGGTTGAACAGATACAGATAGTGGTGTACTCGCTCATCCCTAATTGATATATAATCTGCATTAGATGGGAGTTAAAAATCAGAATACATTTCTGTAACTTTTACCAATATGGATTGGAAATGGCTGTCTTCCAGAAATGTTTGCATGCAACCCTACAGACACCACTCTTAACAATGCCTATGGCTGTCTCAACATTTCTGCTTACAAAACACCAACTCTGACGGATGAGTTTGGGGACCTGGAAATTTAAACTGACATAGGACCCGTCCACATGATGACGGATTTTTTTGAAAACGCAACCTTTTAAAAACGCATCGAAAAAGATTTGCATCCACACGACAGCGTTTTAAAAAAAATCTCCGTCCACACGTCAACGCACCAGTGCGTTTTCAAAGATAAGCATGCCAAACCATGTGGTGGCAGTATTGAGTCAAATTTTATCCAATATGAATCCTCTGTGTTTTGTTGCAATAAGACACGGGCCCATAAATATAACGTCACAGAGGTTTTCGTCGCAGGCAAGACATCAGCGTTTTTAAAAAAGTTGTGGATACGCCGTCCACACGACAACACAGACCCAGTGTCGCATTTTCGTTCTGGATATCTGCGTTGTCGTGTGGATGGAAATCGTAAACGCAAGAAAGAGTTGTGTTTTAAAAAAATCCATCATCGTGTGGACGGGGCCTTAGTGTGCTTTCTCAAGACAATTCAGCATGGTCAAAGACCTCACTGTTTGGGGAGATGTTCCCCTCTTTAAAACCTTTTACAAGCAGGCACTCATGTCCTATGTCTCTGCCTCCAGTGGTCCAGTAGTTTTTTTGTGACCCTGGTGGGTCTTGATCCCAGTCGAGCAGCCAGTCCAGCAGGGTCTTTAAGCTGAGGTCCAGCCAGCTCCACCACCTGTCCCATCGTGAAGACTCCTGAAACCTGCAGCCTTCTGGACACCAAAACACCTCCCCAGCCGGGATAGTCCAGGATGAGTCCGCCTGCTTCTGCCTTTGTTTTGTTAGCAGTTTCCAGACGCTAAAAACACTTTTGTGAAAACCAGGCAAAGATGATGTGCTAACATTACTGGTATTCATAAAAACAGGTTAAAATCCAGCCCCAGGTTGTTAAAATGTTTCAGGATGCACTGTGCCAGGGGTCTCCACAGAGTGTTCTTTAGTCAAGTTAAAACTCTCTGAATAAATTGAAGGCTGAAAGCAGCCCCTCCTACTGACCAGGTAGACTAGGACCTGCCCCCCCCCCTTCCTTAGGAAGGAAGAGGACACCGTGGGACACAGTGCATTGTGTCTAAAAAGAAATCAGTTAAAACCCTCTGTCCATGAGACAGGAGAGCGAGTGGAGGATCGACAAAGGTTATTTATTACCGGGGTTCGACCCCTGAAGGACATTTTGGGCATGAACCACTTCCACTTTTATAGCAGACCTCTGACCTTTTCAAGGACGTTTTTCTAGTGTTCCAGTTTTTCTGACGTAGGTCTCATCCTCAAGTAACACCTCCAGGTACTTCAGGCATCCCCTTCTCCAGGATCAGGCTCAGGATAATTTCTGTCTAGGTTGTGATCCACTGTTAAAATCACCCCCTAAAAACTTAAAATCATCATTGTTAAAAGTTTTAAAAGTATCATATAAAATGTTTAAAAATGACATATGTTCCACACCATTGGTGGGAGCATAGACATTTAAAAACACCATGTTTAACCTTTCAAACTGGTCTTTTACTTTTAGTACCAAATATTAGCCACAAACAATTCACCACGCTCTCAGCTCCACACTCGGCCCGCCATTCTCACAGAGAGAGGAGAGAGAGAGAGAGAGAGCAGTTGAACAGGAGCCACAACAGTGCTTTCAGAGACTTCCATTAGCCAACTCAGTATTTTTTTCAGTAGCTCCCCATGGTCACTTCCACTCTTTAACCTTCCTGTTTTTAGCTCTGTAGAAAAGAACATAAAGTCGAATGGGAAAAGGCAGAGGTGACTTTGGGTCGTACTGGCACTCTTGCTGGTCTACTCATCCCTCATCCCATATTAACTGCCTCATACACACTGGGAAAATCATGTTTTTTGATGGCTCATCAGTATATATATTTTTTTTTAAATTTTGATAATTTATTCTATTTACAAAAATTGCTGTTGTGTCAATGCTGAAAATTGATGTTGCACACAATTGAACAGATAAATCTTCATTAAAATATCAGTACTGTCTAGGGTATGTTTTGTTTTTTGTGTTCCTGTATGCGATTTGCAAGGACCACACACACTGCAGTTCGTGTTTTACAGACCAAGGTAATGCTAGCACTCTCCATTCTAGTAGCCTCAATTTCATATAAATACTCCATCAATCCTGTCAATCCTGCGTCTTTCACTTCCCCTTTGAGTGATAAAGCATCACCTGAGGCATGCTGACTCTCTTTATCAGTCTTCTGCTCCATGTTGTAAATCAAGGCCAAAGTTCTATGACGTGGCTGCATGTTTTCACCTTATGTTCAACACACCATGCAGCCTCAAGGCCGCTCTAAAAGGAAGGAAAAGTAAATCAATAATCCGTTCACATAAATAGCTTAAGTTTGTCCATGTTTACACTATATAGATATCAATAAACATCAATAAAGGCAGTGAGCACATGTGTCGGTATCTTTTTGACAATGCAAAGATATAATCATTATATATATCATTTATATATTTACATCTCTTCACCTATATATTTGGTTAAACTCACTTGAAAACCTCACACTGTCACGTTTTAACTCCACCCACTGTTTGTCAATCAAGCGCCCTACCGATCAGGGCGCATCTGCCAGAAGGAATCACGTGAACAATATGGTGTAAGGCATTTGGCAGCGAGACTTTTTGTTGCGGTTACGCCTTTTGTCCACACGACAACGCAGATATCTGGGAAGAAAACGCTGGGCAAATTGAAGTTGTATGAAAACACCGGGGCTGCATTGTCGTGTGGACACTGTAACCGAAACTTTTTCTATCCAGGGGGCGTCTCCCTGCAACAAAAACTGCTGTGACGTTAGTGTGTGTCTATTTGTATACACAGAATGGACGGAGTTAAAACCGGCTATTTTTTGACGTGTAACAGCTCCATGTCAGAGGCGTTGATAAGCATGCTTGACAGTTGGATATTTGTTCGTCTGTTTCTTTCTTTACAAGTCATAAAGTTTATGCTGTATATTAATTCATTCATTCATTTATTCAACATTCATTAATTCACGTTCCTCACAGACGCCAGTTCTGGGTCAGCAGGAGAAAGCAGGGGAAATATTGTCAAAAAAATGAAGAAATCACCTGCCACAGTGGACAAAAATGTCAGTCAGTCAGTCAGTCATTTTCTGAACCCGCTTACGCAGGTCACGGCGGAGCCGGTGCCTATCCCGGCAGTCTCAGGGCGTGAGGCGGGGGACACTCCGGGCACGACGCCAGTGTACTGTGGAGCCACATAGAGACAAACAATCACTCACACACCCTCACTCGTATGGTCAATTTGGGACCAGCCAGTCAACCTGAAGCACAGGCTTCTGGAGGTGGGAGGAAGCCGGAGAACCCGGAGAGAATCCACGCAGACACGGGGAGAGCATGCGAACTCCGCACAGAGTGGGAGTCAAGCCCAGGTCCGCTGTGTTGTGACGCGGCAGCGCTAACCACTGCACCGCCCGGACAAAAATTAGTAAAGCTTTAGAAGAAATTTAAAGGCATCTTGAACCTGAAAAACCTACTCGCTTTTTGCCGCCACAATGGCTGAAGGAGAACAATATGAAGATTTGGTTGCTGATATAATTTTCAAGAAGTACATTTGAATAGAAGCTAGGTCGAGACTGGACAGACACACTTTCAGCACTGTCAATATAAAAGGATTTTTTTTCTGGAATTAAAACTTACAGATAAACTGTACAACCAAGTCATCAAAGTGTTCTTATGGAAAAGAAGGAAAATTGATTTTTTTGTTTGAATAAACCGTTCGATCAACTGTTTTGGTGATTAAAAGCATTTCATTTGTTTCATTTTTCATATTTAATGTTTTTTCAATTTTATTTTGTTTATATCAAATCAATTAAATTGAAATAAAATGATATACAAAAAATGACAAAAATTTTTTGCTCTTTGGCAATGTGTGTAAATGATGCGATGCACTTGCGCAGCTGTGTGATTGTAGTGGAAATAACCAAAGAGACTTTCATTATATCACCGTCACTGCTGGAAAATAGCCTGTGTTATACTTGTTAGACGTGATAGTCTATCTATTAGTGTGTTTGCGTATTTCTGTATTTTGTTTCTCCAACTTTGGTATCATAAATGATGGTCATGTGGGTAAATGGCATAGCTGGGTTTGTTCTGTGACATAGTTGTGTGACTTCTATTAATGTGTGGTTGCGGGATTCCTCTGTGCAAGTGACACTAAAAGGAGTAGGGCTGATGCCTCTCCAAAAGTACAGTTTTTTGTCCCATTTGAGAGACGTTATAAACGTCTCAGTCCTGAAAGCTACATTGTGGCCGCGCTGGGAGTCGCTTACAGTATTATGGGTTGTATTGATCCAAGTTTGACTAAGTAGAATACCACTGAAGGCATAGCCCGCTACTGTATATACAGTGTGCCCTCGTTCCTCGCAGGTAATGAGTTCCAGGAACCACACACGATTAATGTCTTCAGCGATAGAACAGTGGACTATTTGTCTTCTTATTTACGGTAATTTTAATGGTTTATGAACCCTCCCCATACTGATATTAAATCACTTTCTATCTGTATTAACTTTTCCCACACTCTTATCGGCAGTTTAAAGCACTTTTGTACGGTGTCACATGACTCCCTACCAAAAATCCGCGATGAGGTGAGCGTTGATGCGCGAATGTGCGAGGGTGCACTGTATATGCACATTTATATTATTTATTTTTCACTACCCCAGTGCGCTGGCGTCACGCCCGGAGTTTGTCCCGCCTCACACCCTAAGCCAGCTAGGATAGGCTCAAGCTCCCCATGACCAGCACAAGCGGATGAAGCAGTCAGGAAAATGAAATGAATGATATTTCTTACGAAAGTGCTACCATAACCTTGCTCATGTTACCTTAACCTTTACCTTGTGTGATTCAAGTGTAACCTTTTTTATGAGTGGTGCTTTCTTCTGTGAAAATATTACCTCCAAGGTTTGAGGTCACTTGCACTTCTGACATTAAGTGGGATGTCATACATAGCTGCCTTCTGAATCCAGCCATAATCTCCCTCTCTATGTTGTTACTGTCTCTTGCCACTTTGATAAGCCATTTCTTTCTTACTCTATCATAGTCTGACTTCTCCCTTGTGATTTCTCCTCTGCCCAAAACTCCTCTCAGGTCTTTTTCCACTTGCTGTGTCTCTCTGTTTGACCCTCTAGGAGTTTGCTCTAGTTGAACTAATAAGTGGAGCTACTATACAGTGAGGTCCCACTGCAGGGAGAGCTCACTTCATAGGTTGCTTTGTTTTCATCAAAATAAAACCTTATTCTGTCTTCTTCCAGAAACCTACATGTTTTTATTTGATTGTACAACAACCCAACCAGATACCCTCTGTAGACTCAAAGTCTTTTTTTGGTTGAAGCTATATGCTTCAAGCTTTTTTATTCTTTGGTCCCTGAGGGATCACTACACAATGTTTCTTTGCACTCAAAGAAGAATAGCTTTTAGCCGGCAAAATATGTCTCATCTGTCTTTTTGTCTCTTTCATAGTTTTATTTTTTAGTTTATTCGAAATATTACACCCAAAAGAGCTGGTGCACCTCCTGTGTTTCTGCTTGTCAGAGGGATGTAGATATATAGGTAAGGTAACATAGTTAACATAGAGGATTTTTCAGTTGGGGATTGAGAATATTTTCCAGCATGTTTATGTTTGTTGCATGTTTGAATATGTTGTGTCCTTAAAAGACTTTAGTTCAAGGCAAGGTACTTTCAGGGAAACTGTTTTTCAATTACAGGACTGGAGTTCCTGTCATTCAGTCCCTTCAGATAAGCTCAGCAATAATTTCCTGTTGTCATAATCTTGGGCTGTCAGTTGAGATTGCAGATAGGTATATTCTTTCTGTACCTATGGTGCTATTTATCAGTCTCAGCAGCATAAAAATCTATCACAGATAGTATGCGTGTATGGATGGATTTATGGTGCTGCTGCTCTAGCCAAATTCTCCCTTTGTCACAGATTCTCCCTGAAGAGTAAAGCACTCTTGAAGACTTGATTAGCAAATATCTTCTATACAGTTAAACTGTCTCTACTCAAAATGTACCTTGTAAGCTACAGCTTTTATTAGCATGTGAATCAGGAGATCCCACATTTTGTAAGTAATCCTCTGTTGCTTCTTTCATCATTCATTCATCTTAGTATCCTCTTATTTCGCTTTTGTAAGTCACAGGGGTTATTGGAGCTAAAAGCACAACACCTGTGAACCGCGAAGCCACACAAAAGACAAACAAGCAACCACTCATGCACACACTTACATTGCACTTCCTCTTGAGTTTGACACCCTCCCTTGAATAGATCTTAAAGGTGAGAAGCACTTCAATTGTCGGAAATCAGTGTTACATTAATTTCGAAGCATTAGTATAATTACCTCAAACAAACAAGACAATCAGTGGGAAGACTGGCAATTTCTCCCACCCTCAATAATATACTGTCTGCCACTGGGCTTGATTTTATTGGAAAACTGATAGATTGTTTAATTGTATTATGGGATGAAATAGAAGCACAATCCCATTTTGCAATGGCAGTTGACAAAGTTAATAAAAGATGATAGACAAGTTACTTTCTATTCTCAGATCACTGTTAAAACACTGATAAATAAAAATGTGTTCCAGTGAATCATACATTGAAGTAGAAATAAAAAACATTAAACACACACACACACACACACACACACACACACACACACACACACACACACACACACACACACACACACACACACACATTTGTAGGTTTCAGTATGCTACCTTTGAATTTGCAAGTTTAAGCACTATGCAAAAACGGCAATAATCTAAGACTGTCTTTCCTTTGTGTGTGTCAGGTTCACTGGCCCCAACCTCCCCTCACCCATCATTAGCAGCAAGAATTGGCTTCGACTGCACTTTACCTCTGACGGCAACCACAAGTTGAGAGGTTTTAGTGCGCAATACCAAGGTAAGATTAAGAGCTTTGATATGTTAAAAGCATAATTAATAATTACCATCACTGTTTTTCATTTGGTGTTTGGCAAAATTGCTCATGGGGAATGAACCATTATGATGTGATATTAAATGGATTTTCTTGACAGTTGATTGAAATATGATTTTACAATGCTAAAGCTTAATTTTCATGGTGCCCCTCTGAGCTTCCCTTTCGTATCATTAATATGGAGTTTTCACATACAAGGTGAAAAAAAATAGTATCACATTGCTACTCTTTAAATTACGAACACTGTGCACCATTTTTAGCACTCTATAAATGGAAAGTTTTTTCATAACATTGAGTGCAAACTGTCATGAAGGCTACTGAACACATTCATGCTGTTAAGAATGTTTTAACATCAACCAGCATGATTCTATATTTTCTCAAGATATACATTGAGAGCACACCACTGGTTACTGGGGCTGATGATAGAAATTGTCTAGCATGTCATGTAAGCCCTCCTCTACAGTGGCTAGTCCAGCAAACTCGTTTCATCTTCGCATAGCACCCAAAGAAAGACCTACAGATCATGTTCCACACAGGTTGCAACAGGCATTGGGTAGGGATGCCAGCTGCTGATATGAGTTACACCACGAGAACTCCCGCTTTGGAAACATCCACTACAAATTCAAGTGTTTTTACTTTGGTCTTGCCTCCATCAATTTCTCTATCCTAGGAGATGGTATAATGTAGTGGGTTCCGTATTCCAACAACAGTATACTCCCATGACTGGCATATGTTTGGAAGATTAAAGCCTTTGGTGGCCATCCCTGAAGACAGAATGTCTGGTAGGAGAGGTATAAGCTTTGTAGGGTCAGGCCAGGTAAGGACAGAGTCATGCTGTATCCCAGCACTTTCCTTCTCCCAAATTTCCCTCTCAGATGCCCAGCTAGTTCATAGTACTGAGTGTTTTCCCTTCAGTCACCACTGACACAGGAAGGTCAGAGGCAAGCATCATCCCCACTTTGTCCTGTCAGTGTTTGAGCTATAGCCATGCAGGCTCACAGATTCAGTGACCTGTGCATCCTTGTGTTTCGTGTGGGAATATCTGGTTAGAAAATTCTGCTTAAGGGTAGGCCATCCCACTCGGTAGTAAAGGTGATTCAGTAAGCATATAAGATAGCAGGTGTACCAGTGCAGTAATTTCATACGTCGATCAGTGGAGATTATCCAATGTTTATCCATGCATTGCAGACATCAGCCACAGGCTTGAAATTAAATATCTTCAATATGCATTGGTTATAAAACTGTCGAAAAAAATTTTTTTTGAGAAAATATATTCATTGTTAATATATGTTGAAATTGTGTAATAATATTTTTAATATCTTTATGTAAAAACTTACCCCCAGCTGAATAATGAAGCTATTCTGTAAAAATGTTTCCCAGTAACAACCAAAAGATCAATGTCTACGCCATTTTAGACCAAAAATAACAACTTCTAGTTTAATGTTTGCCTGGTTAAACCACACATACAGGCATAGTTAATTAACAGTTGACCAAATAAAGGAACACCTATTGGGACACTTGCCACTCATCTCTTTAATTAACATTCAGTTGCTTTGTCAAACAACTGGAGTCCATGCAAGAAATGATGTCTAGTACAGCGTGTACTCTGCTAGAGATATTAAGACACTGCTGAAATGTGTGGGTGCCATTAATGCACTTACTGCTGTATTACACAATATATCTTATCTGATCTGTTTGTCTCTACAGTAAAAAAGATGACAGAACTAAAGTCTCGTGGTGTGAAGATGCTGCCTAGCAAAGACAACCACCACAAGATATCAGTGTGTAAGTTAAAAACTGTAATTATTTACAACAATTTTCAATGAAGTGGAAAAACAAAATTTAAGAGGTTGTCAATTGTGTAATCAAGGGAGAACATAACTCAACATTGTCCTTCAAAATGACAAGACTGTATTTTAAGAAAAGTTTCATATACACTTACAAATCAATATAGTGTTATAGAAAAAATTCAAAAGCCATATGTTATGCATATTCATCTGCATAATAATTAAGTAATTAATTAATTAATAATTAAATAATTAAGTTTTCCAAACACTGTAGACAGATACCAGTGGTCACTACAGATTTCCCCATGAATTTCCCTCTCCCAAATAGAAATTCTGAGTCCGCACAGCTTGCATCTCTGCATGATGTATACCAGACATTCCTTTTCATAATTTCACCTGTCTTAATCCTAATTTAGATTACACAAAGTGATTATTTTTCCTTAGTCCTCAGCTGTTAAACAGGGTGACTTCTGACTGTTGACAAAAAGGTTGTACAATCTGCCTCAGCAATGCATTTCTGAGTAGTTGTACTGCTGTTTGTGTTGTTATTTTGGCCACAGCAGTCATCCTACCTTGTTATTCCTCATTATCTCTCTGAATTCACTCTGTCATCCGCCTATCTAAATTTGAACATCTAGAGCACGAACAATGTAACAACTCGTCACCCAAGTAAAAAGACAAATAGAGTCATTAACAAGTTAAAAATAAACCTTTGAAAATAACCATGTCTTCATTGGAAGCCATGGTTATTTTCTCAACTTTGTGTCTATTTTCTCAACTTTGTATCTTGCTTTTTACTTGTCAGTGTCTCAGATGGGTGTAGCACAGGGACACAACATGTGTCCAGACCCGGGTATTCCAGATCGAGGAAAAAGAAAAGGCTCAGACTTCAGGTAAACTAAGTGTGAGGGATGATGTAAATAACATGACAAAATCCTAAACAATCGTCACATTTCTTCAAGTGGTTTCAACTAGAAGTTGAATTAGAAATGAAATAAGAAAATAAATATTGTTTCCCTCAAACACATTTTCATACTTGTTTGTGTGCACTCCCATTGTTGAATTTCTACTTTTGTATTTTAACTGCAGGAGAGGAGCGACAGTCCATTTTTCCTGTGACGAAGGTTATGAACTGCAGGGCTCAAAGAGCATCAGTTGTCTCCGAGTCACTGACAGCTATGTAGGCTGGAGTGATGATCGGCCCATCTGCAGAGGTATGGTTGGTGGGGAACTGTTCACATGCACAAATGTCAAAAAGGTGGTTCTACTTATCTTCACTCTTATGCAGAGGTTTGAAAAGGTTCATGGAGAGAAAACAAAAACCAGAACCGCTCAGTTCACTGATGAGAGCAAATAAAGTTGAGGTATTTCACCAGCAGTCAACGGAATCTTGATTATATTCATAACAAGTAAACACTGTAGTCTGTCAATCTTTAAAAAAAATGTTTTAGCCAATGTATGTATTCATTGCCAATGTTTTGTAGCAATTAATCTCCATCGGTGGACTTCCTCCGACGCTCTGCACATTTATTTGTGTTTTCTTCCTCTTCTTGACCGATCCCAAGATGATTCGTTCAGAGCAACACTGTGGTCGCACCCCGGTAGGCTCTGACACATGCAAACTTCATTGCATCAAAAACTGCCGCAGAGGATTCTCTATCATTTGTTCTGTAACTGGATCAGTGCTGTTGTCCTGTTTACTGTAGGCACACATATATACAGTATGTAAACTAATTGCCAATTTAAAAGTCCTAGAGCTGCCTACCTATTTATATTTACAAGAATTGTTATAAACCGGTTTGGGAATTATATTTTTTTGTTCTAACCGGTTCAAGGATGTCAATTCATGGGTGTAACATAAAACCGGAAACATTGTAATACTGTTTCTGTTTGGAATGAGCCAATTACCAGAAAATTCTGGTTCAAAGCCCTGATCTTATGTACCAATGTTGCTGTGTTTGCTTACAAGTGGGCTGTCATTTGAAGTCCATTTTTCCTCTTTAATTTATTATACAATAACTATTCATAATTATCACTGGCCTAAGACTTGGCTAGCATTCTTTTACTGGCTGTAATTCATCTTTGGCTTAGGTATACATACCAGATGTTCATCACATAGATCAACTCAGGAATGAGAGTTTACTGTGATTGGTTTCATGCTGGAAACTTAGTAATTACTAGTGATCTATGTTGAAACTAAGAAGAAAGGACATGCATTCACTGTTCACAAAAAAAAAAAAAAAATATATATATATATATATATATATATATATATATATATATATATATATATATATATATGAGAAGTACACAAACAGTTTGACGCAAGGACAATAATAACATGTTACATAATCTGTGAAATCAGGATCTCAGGCATTTCTTTCTCACTGCTGACCATTTTGTTAGTGGAGAGAAGACCTATACTCCCTTTGTGTGCGAACTGACTCTCAAGTTCTTTTATCTGCCTCAGTGAACTGAATTAACTCTTTCTTTTTAAATAGAATAATTATTGTAATTGATATGTATATGAATGGTGAAATGTAATTATTGGAGCTAGACTTAATATTTTATTTCAGTATAACTGACATTTTCCCGGGGCGGCACAGGAGCGCAGTGGGTAGCACTGAAGTGCTTGCCAAAGGGTGATAACCACGACAGCTGCTTTCACCATGGGTACATGCATAAGCAACAACTTATAAATCTACCTTTATATGTCTGTAGAAATATACAGTTGCTTATGGTATGTTACCAATTAAAAAATGGTATTGAAATCAAATAATCAATCAATCATCCTCTTAACGTCCAGTATGTCACATTTCTCAGTCTTCAATAGCTAGTGTTGAGACAGACCTGCTTACATTAGACATAGCTTTGTTTTTCTGCATGAAAAACGTGTGCTGCTGGAACAGGCAAGCATTAGTATTGAGATACTATGCTATTTTGGAGACTTAATGGTTGCTTAGCTTGTCTTTCTGTAAATATAAAATGAAGACCGAGTTCCTCACTCAGCCATATGATAGCCCACTCTATCCTAGACTAACCCGATATCTTGGTGTTTTTTAGGGAGTAAGGAGTCACCTAGAAATATTTTAAATCCCAGCCAACTAACTGACAAATAATACTTATGCAAACTCTTCCTAGTACTCCTAAACCACTTCCTATGGTAAAAGAGTGTTTCACGTTTCCTTTATGCAAGTTTAAAGTGGAGGTGGGAGATTAATGACCAGCTGGGGGAAGACTGACAGGGAAATTTTCATTTAAGTAATAACTAAAAGTGCCATTGTCTGGCATATACAGTCTTAAATTATGACCACCAAAGCTGGGCTTAAACAATAAAAATCAGTTTATGTAGCACTATATATTAAAATGTATAAGCTTGTGAGTGTGTTCTCTGTCTGCATTGAAAGACAAATGCCTTCAAAGTGTTCTCGTTGTGTGTGTATATATCATAGATTGAATGAATATCACAGAAGCTCTGTGGATTTCCCGAGCAAATTTCTTGAGTGTTTCAGTCAACCTTCCATGTCAGTTACGTATAATGCACTTAAATAAGAGCATCTGATGCAAACCTGCATCTGAAATCGTGTTACCCTACATATTTGAAATGACCTATGTCACCTCAACCTGTCATTCTCGAATTTTCTTATTTTTTCAGTCTTCCGCTGTGATTTCATCCTGCATTAGGAGAGCACACATGAATAAAACTCACTGGTTTGTACAGTGTATAGATCCGAGATTTATCTCCTCCAACAAAGTAGCAATCATTTGTAAGAAAACAGAAAATGTAATGCAGACACACAGCATGTTACTGAAAGAAGAGGTCACATCAAAAAGTGAAATAATAGCTTTTTCTGGGTGAGTAAATGTTAATGTGACTTGTAAAATGGAATCAAAAGGGCAATGGGAGTACTATGCTTTCAAGTATCACCAGGAGTCACATCATCAAGCACATCAGGTTATGAAAGTAGTTTAAAAGCAGTTGCACAAAGGGCAACCATTTACTGCATGCTGCCTGGAGAAAATGTATTTAGCTCATTATTGTCATAGACTTCCATCATCAGCTGCAGGTAATCAATACATGCATTAATAAATCATTATTCTAAGCAATTACTAACAACAAAAACCGTAGTGTTAACATTTCAGATAAGCTTCTATAATGGTAAAAATTACATTAACGTTAATGTATGGAATAATATTTCAATGGCATCAACCGGGATGGCAAATAAGGACACAATATATTTTGTGTTCCGAAGACCTAACAATCTGATATTCTGCATCTGGTTTGGAGCACCTTCTAAATCTATCTATTTTCTTAAAAACGAGATGACTGTTATCTTGTCTTCAATGCTTTTCTGCCTTTATGGTCATGGCGTTGCTGAGGTCTATCCCAGCTGACTTCGAGCGAGAAGCGGGGTGCACCCTGGATGCATCACCAGCACATCTCAATGCAAACAAACAACTACTACTCACACACACATTCAAATTGGACTTACGGTCTGCTAACCTTGCACTATTCATGACAGTGGATTTGCTGCCTTCTAATACGGGATATACCCAGGTTGTCATTGTCAATGAGAATTGTTTCTGAATTGACTTACCTGGTTAAATAAAGGTTAAATGGGACATCAGTGGCTCAGATGGTAGAGCAGGTCATCCAATGACTCTAGGATTGGTGGTTTGATTCCCACTCCCCCAGTCATCTGACATTGTGTCAATGGGCAAGACGCTTTACTCTCCTTGCCTCCAGTGAGGGACTCGCTGATGTGTGAATGTCTGTGAATGTGTGTAAATGTTCCGGTGGAGAGGCTGTTGGCGCAGGGCAGCTGCGGTTACATACTGTACGTGATCTACCATCAACAAAAATGAATGAGGAGTGAATGAATAATGAAACCACTGTGAAGCACTTTTAGGCTCTAGAAAAGCACTTTATAAATCTAGTCCATTATAATTACTATTAGAAATAAATAAAAATAAACCACTGATAAGCCATAGCTGTTGTTCACTTCAGTTAATGGATCTTCCCCTGTTCTTCCTTTGTTTATGGTCTGATCTGGGTTTTCCAAAAATTAAATTACAGCAAAGGAGAAAGATTATAAGCATGTGAAGAGACTGAAAAGAGACTATTATTGCTCTATCCCATCAAAGCTTATGTCAATCACCCACACTTCAGAAGATACTGTTAGTGCTTTGTGTCACCATAAAAAGTAATGAAACAACACAGGGCTTTTCTGCTTCTTTGAACTAAAAACAAATCAAAATTAAAAAAGAATTATGCATTTTTAAACAAATATGTCAATAACATATTTAGTTGTTTTACTTTCAGCATTGAAAATTGTCATCCACTTCCGCTGTGATGGTAAAACACAAAATTCGTTAAAATCTTGGTTTCCTTTTGTAATTGGCAATGTTTTCAATACACAGTCAGTTTGGGCAATTGGACAGTTGCCCAAACCAATTACAAATAATCTTAAACAACTGCCTGATGTTATCTTCCTATTTTTACTGTTATCATTAATTGGCCTGATAATATCTGCAAAAAAGTAGATTTTAGCCCTGTGGAAAAGCAGTGATTTATGGCTTTGATCAAATCTTTTATTAGACTATTTTTCATGGTACCACACTGAACTGGCAAGTGTTACGAGGACACACAGTGGGTGATTTTCTTAAAATGGTTCTTTGGCGTGAATTTGAGGAGTTTTAGCTTTACTGTGCCAAGCTTGCATGGATGAACCAAAAGTTCAACAAGTGCATTTTAAACTTTGCCATGGTTTTGACAGTTCTCTCATTATGGTCTTTGAGGTGTGATCATGTCACTTGGTAGAATAATGAGTTGGAACTGAGAACCCCGACAGGGGTGTGTGAGTGCAAAACACAGGGAATAATTAACATATCTAACATACATAATGCAAAAGGGAGTAGCCAAACAGCAAAACTGAGTCATGAAACTTCAAATATTCTAGAGGAAGAAAGTAATTTATTGGGGGTTTTTTTCTTTCTTTCTTTCTTTGCAGCGCCAATGTGCGGAGGACAATTGGGAGGACCAAGTGGGGTTATCACATCGCCGAACTACCCAGTGCAATATGACAATAATGCTAACTGCACTTGGGTCATCACCGCCACAGATGTATCAAAGGTAAAACTTGATAATAAATAGATTTATAAAACAGCTTAGTGCACTTTTTCTTTGTGGCAGTAACTGCCTGTTTTAAGCAGTGCCCTTTGTGGTGTCTTTAGCAGTCAACAGGTTAAAAGCATTTAACTGATGTGTCTACACCTGTTAGAGAGTAGCTCTAGAGAAAGCTCTTCACTGACACATATAACTCATTTCGTACTTCTGATAATTGCAGGACATTTTGAGGACTCTTGAACATACTGTGTAACAGAAGTTTTCTTATGGAAAAATGTGAGCGATAAGGGAAATAAAATAGAGGAGAAAGGATACTGAAACCGAGCTATCAGAAGACAAAGAGTTATTCAAAACACCTGTGGTGGGGGATGGAATAATACTGGGAAAAGACAGATGAGTAATGTAAAGGTATTGAGTGCATGCTCATAGGATATCAAGGAAGTATCACAGCCTCCGCGTTCAGACCATTGACTTGGGAGATGTGGTCAAGGCCACCCCGCTGCTTTCTTGCCAGATATCCCTCTCCCAACTTAAACAAAATAGTTTTGTAAATCTGCTCAAGGAGAGGCTATGTGAGGTGAGGCAAGGAAGAGGGGGTTGTCTGATGAAGACACTTGTCAAACACCTCCTTGCATGCATGCATGCATCCTTGACATGCTGGTGGATACCTGGTAGACAGCCTGCTGATGCAGACAACAATACTCTGGGCAGTCTGTTGCTCCGCATCTGGTCCAGATGAAGATAGAGGATATTTTTCTCTGCTTAGAGATGTAATGTGTTTCCATTCTTGCCTGTGTGCTTATGGCTCCAGCCATATGTTAGCAAAGTCACTGAGTTTAAACACCAAAAGGAGGTGGCCTACACTTGACTCAACCCCTATAGATCTACAGTATATGCAACCATGCAACATGATGACAAATATGGGGTCTTGTCAAGTTTTGTTCCTTCATGAGGCACTGAGAGTACTGAATGCAGTCATTTTTAGCTGGCAGTGTTTTCCATGTCTATCCATCTGCGTTAGGCACATGGGGATTTCTGTTCTGAATCAGATAACATGTCGCACAAGCTGTCAGAGATACCCCCCTAAAAAAAAAAAAAGAACACCTATCTGTGTTTAACCTGTAAACTGGCAGATGAGAGAACAAATCCTGCTGTGAAACTCAATATATTGAGAGATCTAACCTATTTTACTGACACACTATCTATCTCTTCTCTCCACCTTGACAATTTTCATTAAGCACAGGGTTTAACATAGGATCGGCTGCAAATTACATTTATTTAAGATTTTAATTAGGCCTGGCCTTGTCAGTCCTCTAAAAATGTTGGGAATAAAGCAAAAATCACTTGTAGCATATTTAAAAAGGAAACAAAAAGTCCTGGGTATGTTTTGAATTTAATTAATCTACCACGTGTACCCAATTTTACTCTTTATTTATCAAGCTTTTGACAATCATAATCAATCCTTAGCAAAGACAACACTTGTCTTCCCTTTCTGCAATTTATCTTTCAAACCTGCAGCATTGAAAAGAGACTAAGTATTTTTTTCCCCTCAGCAATCAAATCTAATGAGTAAGGTTAAATTCAAATAATCTAAATCAATATAGACGCACACACAGTTACATGTATGTCAACAAATCTATAAGCTTATAAAAGCTTCAACACTGATGACTTATGATGATACACCTGTATGTACAGACACATATTCAAAAGAGATTGATCAATGGACGAACAATATAAAGTCACAGATTGAACATGTGCACCTAGTGTCAGGAACATCGGTTATTTATGGTTGTCTTGGTGATGTGTTAACTGTTATGTAGGTAATCAAGCTGACATTTGAGGATTTTGACCTGGAGAGAGGCTATGACACCCTGACAGTGGGAGATGGAGAGGTGGTCGGAGACCAGAAGGCCATCTTCCATGTGTGAGTGACTCCTTCATCCTCTCTCTTTTTGCCTTAATCTTCCCTCTGCTCGTCTGAGATTTTATTCTTCAGTCATCTTCAGCAGTCATTGTACCTTGTTGCCGCTCATGTTTCATCTAATCTCATTCAGTGTTTTCTTTTTCTCTTCACTTTTCTTCTATTTTGGGTCATTTGATTTTTCTCCCCTTCCACTTCCCTGCAGGCAGCTGCACTTTCCTCTCTTTATCCTCAAGCCCTTTATCTCTATTGTTGTTTATGCAGTTTTTCATTTAATCATCCTGTGACGCAGCAGTGCATTAAAAATTGATTTTCAATGGTCACATTTTCACCATAAAAATAAACATCATATGTTGAGGAAGCATTACATTTTGCAATACATTTTGAAAAATGCAATGCAAAATTGGGAGCATCAATGGATACTGATGCGACCGAGTTGAGCTTATGCAAGCAGATGCTTCATAACAATTGACAGAATGCTGGTGTTAATTGCACTGAAATTTACCACCTTAATAAAGTTTTTATGGACCAATTTTTATGCAAGGCTGCCTCTTCTTGGTGGAAAATTAGATGAAGTGGGAGGTAAAGGAGACAGATTTGATAGAAAAGTGGTTTGTTAATGTTTTTTTCTGCACCTTTATATATTTTTATGTCATTAGATCCTTTCACAAACACTGAAAATGTATAATCTGTTAAAATTAGGACCCCTTTCACCTGTACAGACACCCTTACAATATGAAAGTGAGTAGTCTGATAATATTAGATGGGCTCTTGTACTCAAACACACTACATCAATTTAGGACAAGAATCTACCTGCAGCCATCAGCTGAGGAACGTCATTTTCCCCACAGGGAATTCTGGCCATGTGTGGAAAGAACATAAATGTCACAAGCTGTCGAGCTACCTTTCAAGGCCACCAACAAGGAAGTTACTTTAGAGAGTGATGAGCTTGCAATTATAATACTAAATTTAATAGATATGATGTTAAGATGGCAATTATGAAACCCCAAACGTGTTCTTATATACTCAACAAAGACTGAAAAGCAACACAGTGCGCCCTCGTGACATGATTGTTTTGCAGTTTTATGTTTGGATGCTGACAATGAAAGGTTGCACCAAGAGGTGCGGTTTTATTGTATAATTCAAGCTATAAACAAAGACCACTGCATTTTGCCAGTGTCACTTTGCATGCATGGAGGAACCCTGATGAAATTCTTGGATCCACTGTTGTTCCAATTTTTCATCACTATTGCCTCATATTATGCACAAAAGTTCAAGGTCCCATGCAGTGAGGATCTAGACACTATTCCATGAAGTGAGTAAAAAAAAAAAAAAAAAAAAAAATGAGGTTCTCGTCTGTCTTCACATTCTCCCCACACGTCAGAACTTGATCCAGTAAATTTAATACATGTACAGTAGGTTGCTCGATGGCACGCAGCAATAGCAGGACTTCACTCAGAGGTTCACTGGAATTGACTAGTTGAAATAGAGTTGCAGGAGAAGACTGACCTGTAGGCCCAACTTATCCTGACAGTGCTTCTTTCCACCTCCTACCATTTTCCAAGTAAACCACGAAAATTTAAATGTTTAATTGCTTCTCCTACAACTTCACACTTCCTAATTAGAGCTGGGTAGAATTACTTTTCAAATAGAATTACATTACCTCTGTGGCATTGACTGATCTTGCCTCCATTTCAGACTTTCTTGTACCCGACTGCTTTGAATAGCGTTAGGATAGAAGGATGAAAAATGACTTCTCAGACTGAAATTTTCTGGAACAGTTTTTAGTCAGAAAGTTTAATATATAACTTGAGGTGTTGTTTTTACTTCTTTCACTTAAATGCCTTTTTAATGATGCAGACAAGCCTTTAGCTACCAAATTGACACCATATTCAAAGCAGCAAGTACAAACTTACAGTCCTGTTACTATGTATAGAAATCGAGAAAACAGCTCTACGTCTGTTGACACTTTTTCATGTCCAGTTCAGGACAACAGAAGCTCTGAAGACATTTCTTTTAAAAAACATTGTCCTCTTGTCTCTACTTGTGTAGCCTTTCTGGTACCACCACTCCAGACCTCGTGGTCAGCACCAGTCACCAGATGTGGCTTAATTTTAAAACCGATGACACAAGTGGCTCCTTGGGCTTCAAGGTGTCCTACGAAGGTAAGCACACTTTATATTTCCTTTTGTATAACATTTAATCATCATCATTGTGCTTTACGCACTACGCTTACATGGGCTCTGACAGAACACATTTCACCTCAGTGGACAGTAACATAATTTCTTTCCCTGCACTCAATAGTCTCATGGTTTTATTTTGAAAACCATAGGGTTTAGAGCCTTTTATAAAAGGCACCGATTGTAAAACTTTGTCAAATCACACATGCAAATCAAATCTATGACTTCCATACCAGATTTGTTAACAACAAATTGTGGTGGTAATGGAACTGTGGTATTATATGAGGAGAAAAGTGTCAGGTGTGATGTGTGATAGAAGAGTTTCAGCTAAAATTAAAGGAAAGGTGTACAAAACTGTGGTGAGACCAGCGATGTTTTTTGGTCTAGAACAGTGGTTCTTAACCTGGGTTCGATCGAATCCTAGGGGTTCGGTGAGTCGGTCTCAGGGGTTTGGCGGAGATGGATGTTAAGACAAAACGACCGACAGATTTTGTCGGGTGTTTTTGCCGAACATACACAAATTACTGTGTATGTTTGACACATCGTGTCAATTCGTGATGACACGCCCCCCTTAGCCATCATTGGCTGCAGGTGATCACGCTACATCGATTAGCCTACCTGTGCTACATGGGATTTTGCGCACTCAGTAGTCGATTTATTCCTGTCATGATGGTATGTCATCTGATTGCTTTCTTAATATTTTAAGTCACAGTAACTATGTGGTGCAAAAAAAGAAAGTGGTCGGACAAATATGTGCAACGTGAATTTACATGTACTGTATAACGGAACGTGATGGGAGTCAGTGTTCCGCATGATCTGCATGGAAAACAAAATAAACAGACTTTGCTGTGAAAATGACATATAAGAGTAGCACTTGCTAAGGTGAAGCAACACATATCTGAACTGGTCTCTCAATAACAACAGCAGAAGTCACACTGATTTGTGGGTAAGTAATTTCATGTGAGTTCATGCACTTTGGTTTTGTTCTTCGAAAAAGGTCACATTAATGCACAATTCATTAAATACACCAGTTAAACATATATTAAAAAATAAATAAATAAAGAAGGGTTCGGTGAGTGAGCATATGAAACCGTCAGGGTTTGGTACCTCCAACAAGGTTAGGAACCACTGGTCTAGAGACAGTGTCACTGAGGAAAAAACAGAGACAGAGCTGGAGGTAGCAGAGATGAAGATGCTGAAGTTCTCTTTGGGAGGGACCAGGATGGATATGATCTGGAATGAGTACATCAGAGGGACAGCACATATTAGAGGCTTTGGAGATAAAGTCAGAGAGGCCAGGCTGAGATGGTTTGGACATGTCCAGAGGAGAGATACTGACTATATTGGTAGAACGATGATGAGTTTTGAACTGCCAGGCAGGAGGCCTAGAGGAAGACCAAAGAGGAGGTTTATGGATGTAGTGAAAGAGGACATGAAGGTAGTTGGTGTGAGAGAAGAGGATGCAGAAGACGGTTAAATGGAGGCAACTGATTTGCTGTGGCGACCCCTGAAGGGAAAAGCCAAAAAGAGAAAATGATACAAGGCAGTGACTTGTTTAATGATACTTAACAGCAATATTACAAAGTTGGAATCAAACACATCATGCTTTAAGGACTCAGTTTAGACTACAGTATCAGTGAATTGAGCCCCAAACTGGTCAGTATTGACAAATTACTTTTACAGATTATTTGAGCAACATTTGGTGTCTGGAGTGGTAATGAAGATGGACAATATGAACACTCATTTTAGGGTATACGTGTAACTGTCAGCGAGGAGCTAGTGTAAATGGTAATACGTCCTAATCTTTGTGGGCGTGTGCTCTCATGTGTAAATGTGTATACACTGTATTCTTTAATGATAGATATGTATGTGTTGGCATGTGCCTATGAAGACAAGAGACATAAAACAGAAGTGCTGTGTGGTCTGTGTGGTGCTGTGTGTGCTGTGTATGGATGCTAATGTGGGGAGTTTGCCAGATTTGTAGATGAGTCTGTCGTTTGTGTCTCAAATGCACAGGAAGTCTTCTCCCTTGCCCACAGATGATTATTTTACATCAGTAAAAATAACAGAGAAAGTGGAGCAGCATGTCGAAGCAAAGTGTAATTAAAACAATGAGTTCAACTTAATGAAGGGGAAGAAACACTTTGAACCTCTTCACCTCCCAGATTGGAGGATCCAAAATCTAATTTGCATTCTCAATTACTTGTATTTTAAGCCTGATCATCAAGCGTAAATGCAAACGCAGTCATACCAATGGCATTCTTCCATTTCAGCTGAGCATTCGTCTGCGGGTGGCACACACTCTATGGCATCGTCATGTACAAGTAATCAAAAGTAATGTTAATGTGTAAATGTAGGTCCCATGATGCTGTATGATGACACTTAACATAGCATAATTTGAAACATGGGCAATTTATTAGTACTATGAAATAAGAAGATACAGAGCTTTTATTTGCGTCTTTCTGTGCTAGGACTCTGTGTAGATAAATGTTTTCTACAGACAAAATATTATTCTTGGTGTTTAAACCAGGATGATAGTTTTGATCGTTGGTGACAGTTACTACATAGACCTCCTTTTATAAAATAATTGGACTTGTAAAATCCAATGACACATTTTGTGCAATACCGAGCAGTAAATCGATACACTAAACTAATTAATTTGTGATTGAAGAAGGAGATCATTGTGTATGTGTTCAAAATAAATGCAATGTGAGTCACAACGCAGTTACATCAAACTGAACATTTACTAAAATTAAATGCATATATTTTTAATTTGCTTCTGCTTGCTTTCTTGTAGACAAAGACACATTCACATTCAAAAATACATGAAAGATAAAATAGACATACAAGTTTCCACCAAAGTACTGTACATATAGACTGCTTTAGATTTATTGGCTTACTTATTGCATAAATGTCCCTGAAAGGACTAGAGGAGTAAAATATTTCTTATATGGGAAAAGCACTACAGAGACAAACAGTTACTGAAAATGTTTGTGTCATTATGTACATTTAAATATGTATTCAGGCATTTTCATGTCAGTTTAGCTGGCATAAAGGTTGATATCATACATTGCCCTCTGGTATCTTTTCCCTCAGGCAACACCTAAACATTCCCTACAACATCCACCCCTTTAAAGGTGACTTCCACATATGATCAATGAGTTGTGTTGTGAATGGGGCTGTCTCAGAATGACCATGGATCTAAACAAAAGCAAGCTCTAAATATGTGTTCTAAATGATGATCATCATTAGGGCCAAGTGTGGATTTATGCCCAGCTTCAACCTTGGTGCGGGTTTAAATAGTATTAGACCCTGTCATTATTTCCTGGATGGATGAGCCTTTTCGCTTTTTAAGTTTCCCCATCTGGATGCCTCAGTATTCCTTTCTGCAATTGGCAAAGTGAAAAAATGAATGAGTGAGGGTAAGGAGGATTGTATAAATCATGTGGTAATGAAATTGGCCTATGATATTTTTAGGGAGACAAGTGGTCATGGAGTTGTGTGTGTGTGTGTGTGTGTGTGTGTGTGTGTGTGTGTGTGTGTGTGTGTGTGTGTGTGTGTGTGTGTGTGTGTGTGTGTGTGTGTGTGTCTGTGTGTGTGTGTGTGTGTGTGTGTGTGTGTGTGTGTGTGTGTGTGTGTGTGAACCTGAAGTGCTCATGACAGCTCTAAATGTGAGCAGGAAAATATTTTGGACACCACGGACAGAAATGGAAAGGAAATAAATTTTAATAATATTTGCAAAGGTACAGTGAAAGCTATCTAATCACAAATAACCTAAAAATAAATACATGATGAGATTCAAAAAATCAGTGTAGAAGGTATTGTTTCCTGTCAGTCTTCTGGAAGAATCTCTGTGATAAAGCTAGGTATTGAGTGATGACCACAACATGGAAACCCCACAACTTGGGATGTTTTACCCCTCTGGGGTTACTGTAATGGCCATACAATGTGTCAGAACAATAAAAGCAAAATGCACATTTATACAAAACTGCTTTAAGGCTTTCAGACATGTAATAAATATTGCTAGACAGGGCGGCAGGAAGAAATACCAAAAATAGATCAATCAGTGGATGAGCTTTTAAAGATTCTGAAACATTTTAATTTTCATTTCAATTCATCAATAAGATTTATTTTTAATGATTTATTTCTATTCCTTTCATATTTTGAGGAAAAGCAAGGGTGAACACATCACAGCTCTCACTTCACTAAACATAAGTTGAGACTGATTCTTTCTGACTGTGGGTAGATGAAAATGTCAGCGTGCCACTTACACTGTAAGTGGTGGATATAATGGGGATCATATCCTATTCTGCACTTAATAGATTTCCATAAGCTGATCCTTTACTTTGCATTTCTGTCCCAAACGAGAAGAGTACAGGAAATGTACCAGTGGTATACATCAGTTTATGTTGTTTTGAGATATGTTATTCTGGATTATATATTAGTTTTCAAAAAATAAAATACACGGAAAATTAAAAATCCTGTTATGTCGTTTTACTCGACTACGTCTCACGAAAGTGCACTGCGTCTGGAGACTCACGAACTTCCAGATGCCGTCAGCCAATAGTATATGCGTACGGTATCCCGTGACTATCTACTAAAAATCCACGATGAGGTGAAGTCACACGTGTTGATGTGCAAATATGCGAGGGATTACTGTAATTGTGTTTGTTTTGATACACTGTGAGATTGTGCATTTTCTTAAAACTAAATACACTGCCCGGCCAAAAAAAAAGTCACACACTCTAATATTTCGTGGGACTGCCTGTAGCTTTGATAGCGCTGCGCATTTGCCACGGCATTGTTTCGACCACCTCGTACACAGCATTTATTTCTGTCCAGAATTGCATTAATTTTTGGCCAAGTTCTCGTATTGACGATAGGAGTCAAACCACTCTGCAAGGTCTTCTCCAGCACATCCTATAGACTTTGAATGGGGTTAAGCTCAGGACTGTGGGGGCCAACTGATGTGTCAAAATGATTCCTCACGCTCCCTGGACCACTCTTTCACAATTAGAGTCCGATAAATGTTGGCATTGTTGTCCTGGAAAAAAATCAGCATATCTAGTGGGGAGTTTTCTCATAGCAAGGGTTCAATAGCTGAGATCATCAACATACCACAATGAGGAAGGTGTGTCTTTCTATCTCAGCATGATTGTTTGCATGTGCTGTTGGTCTTAAGCAGGGTGCAATTTGTTGGGGGGATGGGAAGGATTATCCTCCCCTCTGGTTTTCACATGTTTACCTCTACAAAATCACCATTCTAAACTGATGAAGAGAATGAATATGGCCAAACTGAGCAGTCTATAAGCAGTCTTTTCATTGATGTTAACGGGCATTTTCTTAAAATTCACTACCTATGCAATACTATCAATATTTGCTGGAGGCTACCAAGTATAATAAACCGAAGTTTAAATGTCTCATCCTCTCTCTAGCTAATATTTGTCTAAAGTCATTTCATATTATACATGCACATATTTTGACATGTCCACCAATGTTTTCTTTTTCTTTATTTGTTTTTGGTGCTCAGTGATGCTATTTTTTATACTTCAGTTAATTTGCAGGTTACACAGAGAGTAATCAGGGATGTGACTATTTTCTCCCACACAGAAATTGATCAAGGCAGCTGTGGAGATCCTGGAATTCCTGCCTATGGCAAGCGAGAGGGGACAGGTTTCCGTCACGGAGACAAACTCTACTTTGAATGTCTGCCTGCCTTTGAACTGGTGGGGAAGAAAAACATCACCTGTCAGAAGAACAACCAATGGTCGGCAAAGAAACCCAGCTGTGTCTGTAAGTTTCTGGATGCCCTATGTTAATTATATTCATGTGAGTGCACTGTTACATGAATATGAATATTTGTGCAAATGATGATAGGGATGGCTGCATAATAAATGGTCGAATTATCGCCACAGTTTGCCTTAGTAGAGCCTGGTGGATTTTGAAACAATGGGAGTTCTTAATGGGCAATTAATGCCTTGAATAGGAAGCAAAGAGAGTGAGAGTAAGAGGATGAGGAGAAAAGGAAAGAGCTGACTGTGCAGATAATGCCCACTATTGTATTATTAATAGAAAATAGGATAGACAAAAATATGCAGTATAAGTTACAGAGGTTGCTGGCGCAGTAGTCAGTAGGGCCACATAACACACAAATCATCTCATCCATGCTTTTAGAGCTGTCTCTGTATTTATGAAAACAATCCAGATTTGTCATCTCCAGGATTATGATGTTGAGCTCATGGCAAAGGTTTAATAGCTGAGATCATCAGCATATCACAATGAAGAAGGTCTGTCTTTCTTTCTCAGGCCCCGACCACACAATGCCAGAACTTTTTGAAAACGCAACTTTTTTGTTGCGTTTACGCCTACCGTCCACACGGCAACGAAAACGCAACTTTTTGAAAACGCTGGCCTAGGTGGATTTTTTTTTAAAACGCTGGGTCTGCGTTGTCGTGTGAATGGTGTATCCGCAACTTTTTGAAAACGCTAACGTCTTGCCTGCGATGAAAACCTCTGTGACGTCATATTTATGGGCCTGTGTCTTGTGACAACAAAACACGGAGAATTCCTATTGGATAAAATTTGACTCAATACTGCCACCACATGGTTTGGCATGCTTATAGCCGTCTTCAAAAATGCATTGATGCGTTTACGTGTGGACGGAGATTTTTTTGAAAACGCTGTCGTATGGACGCGAATCGTTTTCGATGCGTTTGTAAAAAGTTGCGTTTTCTAAAACATCCGTCATCGTGTGGACGGGGCCTCAGCATGATTGTTTGCATGTGCTGTTGGGCTTAAACAGGGTGCAGTTTGTTTGGGGGATGGGAAGGATCATATCCCCTTCTGGTTTTTACATGTTTAACGCTACAAAATCACTATCCTTACTGATGAACACAACAGAATGAATATGCCCACGTTGAATAGTCTTCTTCTCATCGCTATTAATGGGCCAGACATGCGTTTGTTCCCTGCTCAGAAGCTTGCAGAGATGTGGATAAAAGAAGGACGAAAGACTGCAGTTGAAGCGGCAACAAGAAAGCCAAAAAGGCCACGTGAAGTCTAACATCAGAGGAAACTGTTCACTTAGTCTTATATTTTGAGGTATTTTTACATGACATGTGAAATCTTAATCTATAGGGTGTTAATGTTACGTTTCACAAAGCATTTGCATAAGGATATATCTTCTTGGTATGTTCTCATTGTCGCCCCTTACTCATGTTCCTGAAGACTAATAAGGCTACCTTCCTCATCGTGGCTGGCATAAAAAAATTAATGTTTCATGTCTTTTTCAGGTTGTATAAAATGTGAATGTTTTTCTGTTTGGAATCTAGGCCTATAGGGCCTACCATAAACCTAAAGAAGAATTAGGCCTATTGATTGTTTTTTTTCCAAGCAAGCCGCGACAGCGGATGAAGCAGGTTGAGAAAGTGAAAGAATGAATGAAAGATTTTTTTCCCCCCTGATTTAAAGAAAACAAATAAAAATAAAAAATGCTCCCCTCTCTGTTTTCTTGATAAATTGCACCCTGGTCTTAAGTACAGTATATCTTTCTTTTTTACACACACTCCGTGTTCATTTTTCAATCTGGATCTAAGTTAAATGAAAAAAGTCAGAAAACATTAGCTAGTGTTGCTTCTTTCGACAAGTTATATAATTCATTGTGCATTGCCTCATATTGTCCTTCATAGAAAAATGTTGAGTTAAAGGTTGTACATGGATTGATTCCGTCCAGGACAGATCACACACTGAAGTAAAACTAAGTGAAAGCTGAAAACAATGTCATTACAATTAAAATTCCGAAGGTAGAGGAACAAGACAACTTGTGTCTCATGGATTTGTCATTAACTTAACTATATACTGAACTACCATTGCTATTGAGCTACAAAAAAGTTTAAAGATGGAATGGTTTTGTGTTCTCCTCCAAACAGATGTTGCAGTCCTGGCCTCAAGCTTGCTTACATATGTTTTTATAAAGATAAATTTATGCATCCCATCTATTTAGCCATAAATCAAAGTCACTGACAATAAAATCCGAAAGCCCTCTCAAAATATATTTAAATTCGATGCTGTCAAGCAGGACTCTACCCTGACTCTGCATGTTTCTCATCTCAAATGCAGGTAAAAATTTACAATTGACAGTTTAGAATTTTGAAAACTGTAAGCCCATAACAAACCTACAATTTCTGTCCAAGGTTTTAGAGAAAACAAATAAATTATTATTTGAGGTTTTCCAGTCAGGATTCAGAGTTCATCAGTGAAAGTCATAAATGACATTTTAACTGAATCTCATAACAGACGTCTCTCAGTGCTTATCTTTTTAGATCTCAGTGCAGCCTTTGACATAATTAATCAGATTCCATTAGAGAAGCTGGAACATTCAATTGGTATCAAATGATATTCATGAAACTGGTTTTTGGTCATATTTATAGATTTCAGTTCATACGTGTTGATGATATCTCTTCAACATACAAAAAAGTTAGATATGGACTTCCATAGAGTTCAGTGCTTGGAACTATTTTATTCACACTTTATATGCTTCCCTTAGACAACATTAGAAGAAGAAGAAGAATCTAACTTTATTGATCTCCCATAAGGGAAATTATTTTTCCACTGTAGTTAATATTTTGTTATTTCACAGACACACACACACACACCTCAATCAATCAATTTCGATCAAGTCTTAGTTATATAGCGCTTAATCATGGCAAGAGATGTTTCAAAGCATTTTAACAGACAGAAATCCCAACTGGACCCTCCACAGCAAGCACAAGTGACAGTGGGGGGGGGGGACTCCCTTGTTGAGGAAGAAACTCCAGACAGGACCCAGACTCTTTTGGGGTTTTGGGCGTTCACCGACTCCTGGGTTATTGCCTTCAATACATGTTCCCCATCATGTAGTTGGTAAATTCAAGGCACAATTACAGCTGCATGGATGACTGCATGGTGGCACGGACATCTGTAATCTGTAAGGATGCAAATAATGGGAGGTAGACCTTTGACCGACAAGACGGATTAGCAGCAGCCACAGGTCAAAGGTCTGCTTAGATTAGGGCTAGTTTTTTGACCTTCCTGACAGGGTACAGTGCTGACCACTATACCATAATGACTGAATTCAATTGAATCAAATTGATTGAGGTGTTCTCAATATGTCTTATGTTAACTGGTTTTCTAAAGGTTCAGTAACAATTCAGAATATGGATTTCTTCTTCGTTTAAGTATCCAGACAAAACTTGTTTTATGATGCTCTTTTTTTTTTTTTTTGCTGAGTCTCTGTTTCTCTTTGCACTTGTTGCTTTCATAGTTTCCTGTTTCTTCAACTTTACCACTCCATCCGGGGTGCTGCTGTCTCCAAATTACCCTCAGGAGTATGGCAACAACATGCACTGTGTATGGCTGATCATCTCCAACCCCGAGAGCCGAATCAATCTGGCTTTCAATGACCTCAGCATGGAGAAGCAGTTTGACTTTCTTTCAATCAAGGATGGAGGAAAGGTAGCCTTGAAATATAAAATATTGTCCACGTTTACTTAATAATAACTCCTTGTGTGACCTCATTGTTGATCTGTCAGTAACGCTGTATGATCTAAACAGTCTGAGTGCTGGCCTAATCATTTTATTTGTCTATAGCTGTTTACCCTTTAACATGTTTTCTCTTTTAGTTCATGATCCTTTTGATCTGTTTTTGTCAGGCGGAGTCTCCCATCCTTGGTACTTTTTCCGGTGACATTCTGCCTCCTTCTATAACAACTAGTGCTCATGTGGCCCGACTGGAGTTCCTGACTGACCACACCTACACAGACAGAGGCTTTAATATCACATTTACAAGTAAGTATTGAATGTCAGTCTGACAGAAATAAATGGAGGTCTTCACAGTTTATCACAAGAGTCCACCCTGACTGAATGTTTTTGTGTTCTAAGTTGTTTGTACACATGCATTATGCGCTTGTGGTTTCTCTGTGTGTATGCAAGCAAAATACCTCATGAATCAGCCACTATATCTTTTTGCCTTGGCTTCTACAAATTCCATAAACTTTTCTTTATTTCGGCACCTCGTGCAAAGTTAGAAAATGGGAAAAGAAAAGCTGTCTTTATTGTCTAAATGGAGACTCGACATCTAAAACCCAAACAAAAACACAGCATCCTTACCTGGCAGATACACTGCAGCTATACTAATTATGTGCTATTCTGGTAGATGCTGACTTGTGAGGAAATTCCAGATGGAATTTTTGTTACTTTGATGCTGTACACATCAGATGTATGCTGTTAAGCCAATTTCATGCATGTGCGGTACTGTGAGGGTTTTGCTGCAGCCTTTATTGTATACACTATTGTGTAATTAGCCAAATCTGTGCATTCTTGCACATACCAATATAAATATATCCTTATAGTGCCTACCCCAAACCCTATACAGACACAAAGCTAATTCAGTTGAAGTGCCACAGGGAGGGTTTTCTTAGTAAGTCTTGGCACTGATTATCCTGCAGTGCTACTTTTGAGTTAAATTATCTTTTTTTGTTTGTTGCTTCCATATGTGCTCCTGGTTTACAAGAGTGTTAAACCATCATTCACAACATTTCCCAACCTAAAACACAGCTCATGATTTTTATAACCTTTCAACCTGATGAACTTATCAGAAACGAAAGTCGGTTTCATTTCTGTTTATATTTTATATAGTTGTAATGTCATTTTCTATTTAGAAATATATTTCTATTTAACTACTAAGACTTTAGCTGTTCACAACACAGCACTGTGTTTCCATATTACGGTTGTACCACTCATCAATTGAACATCTTTTCTTATACAGCAAATGCAATTTGTGCTGAATATCATTGTAACACAACTGGTATTTGAAAAATAATCTAGCATGCAAATGATGAATGAAAATAATATATTTACTTCAACCCAGAGGGGTATGTGCAAAATACCAAAAATAGGCCTCTCTAATTTGTTCAGTATGTTAAAAAAAAATACAGACCATGTTGCGTTTATGTTCTGTTTAATGTACTTAATTGACTTGTGAAGTTGTCTCTAACTTTTACAATGTTCAACTTCCTCTGAACTGTTTAAGCTGAAGTTGAGCTAACATGTCACATTTCAGTCAAATCAGAATACGTCACATCATCATATCATCATCCCAAACCAGGTGCCTCTATGAAACAACAGTATGGGCAGCACATGGCAACTAATGCATTAATTAACGAGTTTGATGAAGAAATAAATAACCAATGCAGTGCAATGAATGAATGTCAAGTGTAGTTAATTGAAGATGATGGTTAGATCCTGAGAAAGGTGCCATCTAAATGGAAGACTTTTTTTTTAGGAGATGTGGGGCAGAGAGGACAACTTCTATCATTCATGTTAATGACATGCCAAGCTGTATTGAGGGGATCTTTGGCACGTTAATAAATAAGGTGATCATGATGGATGAGGTGTGGCTGGTGCTTTGTTTTGGTCCAGTGGATAGAGAAGAGGAATTCATCAACACCTACACGTGTCACCTACCCGTGTGTACAAGAATGAGCTTGAGTGAGATAGCGGCTCAAGTGATTCATTTGTTTACGTGCCTTGTTTCCGGGGTTATGCCTTTTCTTGTCCAACTGCATTTTACATGTGGCCTTTCTTAACAGGTCCTACTCAAAGTTTAACTCTGAGCTATTATAGATTAAGTTTTAAGATTAAGTTCTAATTCTAATTTCTTCAGCAGCAGCATCTAGCCCTGCTGATCTACATGAGGTGTTCTTTCACATTATCTGGAATTAATACACGAGAGAAAATCAATATGATCCACAAAGTGAAAAAAAAAACAAGAAAACAACAAAAAAAAAAAATTAAATTCTGTTACTGCTATATGCTAACATTAAAGAAAGGTTTTGTCAAAAAACGTGGGTAATTAGAATCACCATGGAAACATGCATCTTTGCGTAGTGAAACATGTGAGGGGAATTAATGGCAGCAGAATTACGAGTAATCTCATCCTCTTCTCCTTTTAATTCAATAACACTGCATCCTCTTTTGTTTTCAAAACAAATTAACTTTTTTTTTCAGGTAAATACTTCCCCTCCACTGTCTTATTTTAGGTTATGTGAACCTACTAAGTAGTAAGCCCATTTATTGATTTTTTTTTCTTAATTTCCAACAGCATTTCGCCACAACGAGTGCCCGGACCCGGGTGTGCCAGTGAACGGGAAGCGCTTTGGTGAAAGCCTCCAGCTGGGCAGTTCAATCTCCTTCCTGTGTGAGGAAGGTTTCATTAAGACCCACGGTTCGCAAACCATCTCTTGTATTCTCAAGGATGGCAATGTGGTGTGGGATAATGCAGTGCCACGGTGTGAAGGTCAGTGAGGTTGTGGTTTCCCTTCACGATCATCATCTCAAAACAGGTTTTTGCATACATATGATGTGACCTGAACAATTTAGCTTCTGTGCTCCCAACAAATGTTTCTTTAATGAGCTGGCATGAGCTGTGGTTTCTGGCTGAGATACATATGGATGCATGAATGAGTATTATTGTGATTGCCCAAATGTAGTTGTGTATATACTTATAGCTTATATACTATATCAGCCACAGGCTATTTCTTATAATAATTAATAGTAGTACCTTAAGATACAAGTTTAATTCATCCCATGACTGAGCTTGTAAATTAATCTCCCTGTATCTTATTTTTTTTCCCCATTTAAAATAGCTCAAATAATTTTAACCTTATCCGCTCTTGCAAAAATTTAATAAATTTTTAAATAATATAAAATCAATAGACCTGCATAGTTTACCTGTGTATTATTAATCATAACTTACTTAAACAATTCTAAAGTATGAAAAGAAACTTAAAAGTCACAGGCACACACAAGCTACTTCTTTACGCTTTATACCAGCGGTCCCCAACCTTTTTTGTGCCACGGACCGGTTTAATCTAAGACAATATTTTCATGGACCGGCCTTAATTTGCTCGATAATCGTTAATGATGCCAGGACAACTGTAGTCTAATAAGAAAATATCCGCCGTGGTTTTATGTAAAACGCAGACATTAACAGACAATCAACAACCTTTTTTTTCATAAATTGATAATCAACATCCTTGTAAACGAAATAATTGTAAGAAACAATTATAATAAAACCTTGATTCAAGTGACTGTACTTATGAGGTTTATTTTGAAATAGACTCTTACAATCAGTGCATCCAACATAGGAGAAATACTGCTCATTTCCAACAAAAGGGTGAACAACTTAATCGTATAATAATAATTACAATGATGAGAACTAGTGGTTGGGGACTGCTGATCTAGGGGTAACAGGAGACAATGACACCTAAAGTGTGTTCCAGACGTCCGGTCTACTCCACAGTTTGGTTTTCTTTACGGTCACTGGAGAAAATCCCGCTTCACAAGGACGGGAGGTTGGAAATGGAAGCAGGGTTGTCGATACTTTTTGGGCGATCTCAGGATAATCTGCCTTGACTTTATTCCAGAATACTAGCACATTTGTGGGGGCTCAATATAGGGGTAATGGCTGGTAACCTGTCAAGTGACTGAGAACTGTCAAGCGGGACAGGCACACGCATTTGTCTGTGCGTCATTCCGCACAAATGTCACTTTTCAAAATAAAACATCTTTAGACCGGTAATCAATTAAAAGAAAGAAAGTCAAACTTTCTGTGCCGCCTGGTACCTAATGTCCCGGTGGTTGGGGACCGCTGACATAGACGAATGTGACAGAGAATCAGGTATTTTTTCAAAATAAAACATCTATCAGACTCCGAAATAAATAAAACGGAGGTAATGTAAATTATTTTTTCTTTCTGTGCGGCCCGGTACCAAATGACCCACGGACCCGTACCAGTCAGCGGCCCAGGGGTTTGGGACTCCTGCTTGAGACAACACATGGGAAAGAATGAGATGGGGTCACAGTTGATGTTGTACTCATCCACCAAATAGTGGTGGTGTCCGAAGGCATGACTCGTAACTCAAATTTCTGCTTGTATCTCGAACAAATTTATAGACCGAGAGAGACTTGTATCTCAAAACTTGTATGTTGAGTCGCTTGTATTTTAGAGTACTACTGTATATAATATATGCGATAATAATTTTGATTACAATCCTACTAAGTATTTAAGTATTTATATTAACAATCAGGTAGTAAATCAACTGGTGCTAAGATAAAAGGGCTGACTAGCAATCAATTATAAACTGCATTGTCTTCTTCTGTGATGCAGATAAAATTAAAATTCATAGAAACATAATTGATTTAGGGGCGGCACGATGGCACAGTGGGCGGCGCTGTTGCCTCACCACACGGCAGGTCCAGGTTCGAGTCCCACTCTGTGCAGAGTTTGCGTGCTCTCCCCGTGTCTGCGTGGGTTCTCTCCGGGTTCTCCGGCTTCCTCCCTCCTCCAAAAGTGTGCGCTTCAAGTTGATTGGCCAGTCCCAAATTGCCCCTAAGGGGGAATGTGTGTGTGTGCATGGTCTCTGTGTGTGGCTTTGCGGTGCACTGGCGTCGTGCCCAGAGTATCCCCGGCCTCACGCCATATGCCAGCTGAGATAGGCTCCAGCTCCCCGTGACCCGCTATGGCGGATAAAGCGGCAGAAAACAAATGAATGAATGAATAATTGATTTACAAGTGAAGGATCACTAACATCTAATTAAATATTTATCTCAGCTTATGATGATGCAGAAGCCTTGTTCTGATCTGTAGACTTGCTGGGCTCACACAAAGAAAGCTGAACCATCCTTTTACACCTCCCGAACTTATTTACTCTGTAAACTGTTTCCAGCACACCACCAAAGTAGCACATCAAGCACAGACACAGCGAAGGACTCAGTGGGGCCTAATCAGGTGCACTATTCATGATACGCAAAGGAGAAACCATTATTAAAACATGTCACTTCCTCCTGTGCGCCACAGCAGATTTGTATTCCTCTGAGACCATCTATCATATCCCCACGTTTGTAGCGTAATGCATTTTATAGATGTCCTTCACTGTGCTGAGTTGGCTGATTAAATCATCGCACTTCAAAGGGAGCAAGTAGCTGGCACTGTAACTAAGCCCTCCACTGAGTCTTTGTGTTCTGGTTAAGGATAGGCGGTTAAAGATATGTACAGCAAAGTGAGCAGTCATAAAGATTAGGGCCTGGAGAGGGGCGGATGTGTGCAAGTGTCTTTTGTGCTAGTGATCAAAGTTGTCCCATTTTTCTCTTTTTGACAGGGATGACAGCAGCACCTTTGTGAGAAGGGTTTGATGACAGATAGGGTTGGAGCATACACATGCTAATGTAATGCATGGCCTTGCCAATGCACACAGACACACATGCAGTAACAAGTATGTCCCGAGGGGGAATGGTTAACCTTGAAGTGAGCTGTCACTATTTTACATTAGATAGACCCTGGCAGTAAAAGAAATGGGATGAGCCCCGGCTGATGCATGAGATCATCTATGGACATTGTCATACATCAGCTGGGACAGGCATGCATAATTCAATCTCTAACTACCCTTTCCCTCTCTTGCTCTCTCCCTCTCCCTCAATTTCTTTGGTCTTTCCATCAGCCCCATGTGGAGGGGATCTGAAAGCTCCCAGTGGGATCATCCTCTCCCCTGGCTGGCCAGAACTCTATAAGGAGGCCCTTAACTGTGAATGGATCATCGAGGCTCTTCCAGGCTACCCCATCAAGATCATCTTTGACAAGTCAGTAACCCAGATAGCAATACTCCAGTGTTTTGTGTGTGTGTGTGTGTGTGTGTGTGTGTGTGTGTGTGTCTGTGTGTGTGTGTGTGTGTGTGTGTGTGTGTGTGTGTGTGTGTGTTTGTGCATGCGTGCGTGCGTGAGTGCGTGAGTGCGTGAGTGCGTGCGTGCGTGCATGTGTGTGTGTGTGTGTGTGTGTGTGTGTGTGTGTGTGTGTGTGTTATGCTGTAATCTTCAAATAATTTGAGTGTTCTCATCTTTTTGTTTTGTTTTGTTTTTTTTACTTTTTTAAACCTCTTTTTCTGTCAACAAGCACCCATGACTCCTCAGAATTTGTGTTGTGTCCGGCAAAGCTCATGAGTGTGAACTGGTCCTTTTCTTTGATACTCCCCTCCCTGTAAATGATCAAATACCTTTGTGGCCTATTAATGCTAGATATAGATACTAATGCAAAGGGAGCAGATATGAACGGAGTCTTCCTTGTAATATTTACTGAACTTTTTTTGAACACTTACAGATACACACAAATACAATGAAATAAAGTAGCAATAAATAAAGCTGAAATTAGCTGCAATAACCCCCCCCCCCCACATTGCTTCAATCTCCTCTATAATTGCCATTTTTGCTGTTGTCAAATATTTCGACCCTTCACTGCCATCTTGAGGTTGCATTGATATCAAGGTTGCATGGAAGCATACAAATATTGTGTAATTTACCACATGAAATTGACTATTTCATGATATGGATGGATTTTATAGGGGCCATTTATGTTGGCCTTTACACTTACACATATGTGTACGCACAAGAAAGACTGCAACAGAGCTGAAAGTTAATAAATGTACATGCATATGTAAATGAGGATGTTTTGTCAAGGGGAAGTCGGGAGATGTGAGAGGAGCTACTTTGTCTTGATGTTTGGGGGAGAGACAGAAATATAGTTGTAGGATCAAACGCTGCATTAGCGTTTCACCAAGGCCCATCTCATCTCTGTTCCTGCCACAATAGCACAGCATGCAAAATGAATACAACATAAATGTTTGTTGCTCTTTAATTTTTATGTAACATCAATAAAATATTACAAACCGCTTCATTTAGATGACATGGTCCTGAACCAATTTATTCATGGCTTTGAAGCAGTTTTGGCAGCAAAGATGGCAATGCACAATGACGCACGCACACAAACACACACACACACACGTGACCAGACACAAACACGTGAGCACACACGCACAAATTTATGCCACACAGATGTACTCACAAAAATGCAATAAAAATTGTCAGGAATTTATGAAACTCTCCTGATTTCAAAACGTTGGTTAATACGTTAGTCAATACAATGTGGTGAAAGAGGACATGAAGGTAGTTGGTGTGAGAGAGGAGGATTCAGAAGACAGGGTTAGATGGAGGCAATGGATTTGCTGTGGCGACTCCTGAAGGGAGAAGCTGAAAGGAAAAGAAGAAGAAGAAGAATTACAACAACATATCCCTAACTGCCAAAAATATTCACAAGGTCATTAAAGTCTTTGCTCATCATAAAGTAATTGCTCATCTACATATTCTGCATTTAAGATATTAATCACTCTTGTCCGCCCGAGATGACATGAAGTACAAATTTTGCTATTTATTTTGAGGCTAATGTTGAAAATATTAAAGGTCCCATATTATGCTTTTTGAGCATAATATGGGACCTTAATTTCTTTTTTTTTTTTTAATGAATCCGATTGTTTTTGATTCTGTTCAGGCATGAATCCAAAAGATTCCAAATATATATTGATGCAGGAAGCGTTTGTTTTCCAGATTCTAGGATTTGGTTGGGTTAGGGAAGACCACTATATATATGTAGAGACCTGGAAAAAAATGGTTTTTCATAATAAGACCCCTTTAGAACAGTAGTGTTTTGTTTGGTAAACCTCCAGACTCATTCCATTATTATATTTCCTGTTCAGCCAGGATTGTACTTGGTGTTGTTTACTTTCACAAAAAAAACAAAACAAAACTTAAACCAAAGTTTGTGGTAACTTAACACAAAATGCTTATTTTGAAACTATTTACACTGAGCCATCTGTAAGACAGAGGATCTATCGTTGACAGTTGATTTTCAGATTAAGTGCTACATATTACCACGTCCTAAGTATGTACTGTATGTGTTGTATCTGTTATATGTATTACATCATTTGTATTTATTTATGCCACGTTCTCAGGTTCCGCACAGAAGTCAACTATGACATCCTTGAGGTACGAGATGGACGTTTTCCCTCTTCACCTCTGATTGGTAGTTACCAGGGCACTCAGGTTCCCCAGTTCCTCATCAGCACCTCCAACTTCCTGTACCTCCTTTTCTCAACCGACAAGAGCCACTCTGACATCGGATTCCGTATCCGTTATGAAAGTAAGGGCTTGAAGATTGTGAATCCACAAAGTTTAATCTTCAACCAAAAATACAGAATGGGAAAAACTGCAAAGGGTTAATTAATTAATGATTCACAAACCTTAATAAAAAATAAATAAATTCTTCATCCATCCATCCATCCATCCATTTTCTTCTGCTGTATCCACCGCAGCGGGTTCACGTGGTTGTAAACCGAATGTTAGTTCAGAATGTCAGCTCAGAATTCCATGTGTTCTTTATTCTGTAACATGCAGGTAAAGGTGGAAATACATACTTTTCTCATCGTATAATCCCCAACCTTATTTCTACTTGTGAGGATAAGGCTGGTAACATTTTGCTCTTTCGATGTGTTAAATCTCTGCAGAACTTAAATAATTCATGAGAAGAGCTACTTAGGTAGAAACTATGCTAAGGTGAAGTGTAAAACAGTGCTGAAACTTGTTATCTTCTAATTTCTGCTCAGAAGTATGTTCAAGTAAATAATTAATCAAGATTGCTGTAGGAAAGCAAATTGTCATTAGCATTAATTGACCCCTTGGCCAACTTGAAAAAACATGAACAGGATGCACTTGTAGTTCCACTGCAAGCAGGTGGATATTCATTGTGTGTCTCTTTGTCTTTGACCTTGAGTCTTGTTTCTTCGCTTTCTCTCCAGCTCTGCAGTTACAGTCAGATCACTGCGTTGACCCGGGTATTCCTGTCAATGGACAGCGTCATGGCAATGACTTCTATGTGGGTGCTTTGGTGACATTTAGCTGTGAGGCAGGATACACACTAAGTGATGCAGAGCCACTAGAATGTGAACCGAATTTTCAGTGGAGCCGCCCTCTTCCCAGCTGTGATGGTACGTTCCAAAACGTTGGCCGAGAAAGGAAGTTTTCTGCCAGTTTTTCTCTATTCGTAAATGGGATTAAAGCTAAATTTGCCGTTTTATGTTGCTTCAGACGAAATATGACAAATCATTTTGAACACTTTGCTTCATATTGCATCACTTATAGATCGCCATATGTCCACTGTTATATATATCAGATGTTATTTTAAAATCCATGCACGACAATTGCATTTCTTTGAAGAACTTTTATTCAGTGCTTTAAAAGTTTCTGCCTCGTTTCATCATAGATGTTTTATTTGTATGGTGGTGAGCTGGCCGTTTGATGTTTCCCTTCCCCCTCATATGTAAATGCTTTTATATTTAAGGCCAGTATTGATTTTAGTCAACTCTGTAATGATGGCTTTTTAAAATGCGTTGAACCTCTCCGTACAGCAGCAATTGTGGTGGTGATGGCTGGGGGGGGGGGGGGTTCACTTATTCTACTCTGTTTTGCCCTTTTCTTGTATCACCTTTTTGCTGTCTTTGCATTTCACATCTGTCTCATACTGTTTTTATTCTCCCTATACCAGCATTATGTGGAGGTTATATCCAGGGAAGCTTTAGCACCATCTTGTCACCTGGCTTTCCAGATTTCTACCCACACAACCTGAACTGCACTTGGATAATCGAGACATCTCATGGCAAAGGTTAGCAGGGAAAGTACTGTCAACATGGGCAGCAGTCAAACTGAATTTCCATTAAAGTGTTGTCCACCCCGCCGAGTGGTCTTCATATTTAAGTGAACAAGCTACGTCCAGAAAACTGGAGCACTGAGAGTCTGGCCTAGGGCTACAGTGCCGAAGGAAGACTCTTAACTCATATAAACTTTTTTGGAGTGCTCATATCAGATTAACAGTCTTTTTTGCCTATCCTTAGCATGTGTGTACTATCTTTGGTAGCAGTAGGGGAGAAAGACAGGGAATTGATTGTAAACACATTGTAAACCAGCATATATAAGATATGCAGTAGCCATTCTTTCGTATTCAGTTGAACCACCATTAGTTACACTTCCTAGGGTCAAAATATGCAAAACAAGTGCCAGGGGACCGCGTACACACACACACACACACACACACACACACACACACACACACACACACACACACACACACACACACACACAGACACACACAACTCCACCTCATCGCGGATTTTTGGTAGGCAGTCGCGTGATACCGTACACGCTTTCTATTGGATGACGGCATCCGCAAGTAAGCTCCATTCAGTCAGTCTCAGACTTTCGTGAGACACAAAAGTGTTTTAAACAGTCAATAAGAATGTGGGAAATGGTAATTCAGCTAGAATGTAGCTTAATATCAGTATGAGGAGGGTTCATAAACGTTTAAATTCCTGTAGGTAATAAGGTAATTACAGTAGATCGCAATCTCGAAAGTGGAATTCTTTAATTGTGTGTGGTTCCTGGAAGAATTCACCGCATAGTATATTTGCACTGTATATGTGGTTCCTGGGACGTGGTTAATGTGTCCCAGGAATGCATAAAAAAACAAAATAAATAAATAAATAAATAAATATATTTATATATATATATATATATATATATATATATATATATATATATATATATATATATATATATATATATATATATACTGTATATACTGTATATACTGTATATACTGTATATACAGTATATATATACACATACACACACACACACACACACACACACACACACACTAGTGGCAACCCGTGGAAATTCCGCGATAAAACACTAATATCAGACTTCATACGAAATGTATGAAAACTAGTATTAAAATGTAGTATTAAATGTATTAAAAACTAGTAACAACATAGTTTTAACAGCATTATTTGGGTTCTGCAGGTGTCCAGTTCACCTTCCACACCTTCCACCTTGAGAGCCCTCATGATCATTTGTTGGTGACAGAGAATGGCAGCTTTACTCAACCCCTGTGGAGGCTGACAGGCTCAACTCTTCCTCCACCTCTCAGTGCTGGCCTTTTTGGAAACTACACAGCTCAGATTCGCTTTCTGTCTGACTTCTCCGTTTCATATGAAGGATTCAACATCACTTTCTCAGGTAAGAATTTAGTTAGCTGAACAGCTGAGAGCTAAAATGTGATATCGCAAATTGATTTTTGGTCATTATTAAGAAGAGAATTAGTGTGAGACATTGGAAAAAAGAACCAACACTCAATCCAATACTAGTTTGAGTGTATTTCTTTAAAAAATCACTAATAAACTAATTTCCCTATAGCTAATTATATTTTTATTCATATATTATGTATATATTTACATCTGATCTGATATTTATAGTAAAGCTCTCTCAACATTTCTGTGTTAATCAGTAATTTCAAAGCATGAAGTCAGTGAGCTTCAGTTTCTTTTTGTTGTTTTTGTTTGTTTGTTTTTTACTCTTAAGCAGTATTTTTTGTGGAATTAAAAGAAGATATGAATCAATGAATGAATGAATTACATTTGCTCCATATGACATTACTTTTTACTCTACTTTTCCAGAGTATGATTTGGAGCCATGTGACGATCCTGGAATCCCACCTTACAGTACCAGGAAAGGTTTGCAGTATGGAGTGGGTGATGCCCTAATATTTTCCTGCTTCCCTGGTTACCGCCTAGAAGGCCCAGCAAGGGTGATTTGTTTAGGGGGCAGGAGGAGGGTGTGGAGCTCCCCTCTGCCAAGGTGTGTTGGTAGGTGGTCACATGCTTTATTTTTGCTTTAGTCACTCTCCTTTCTACTCCACCTCATGATTCCATGCACCCAAGCTTGCTCTTTTACATAACACCTTGCCATGGAGAAATGTACAAAAATCTTGATGGAAGACAAGGCCTTTCCCTTTCAATTTCCCTTTCCCCATCCTCCTCCTCCCACTTTTCGTTTCTTCACTGGACAGCTTCCCAGAAATAGCATTTCTTCTTTGTTCAAGTTTTTTTTCAAGTATCACTTCCGATGAGGATGACATCAAACAGCTTAGATATGTTTATAATTAATGTTGCTCTTTTCCTGGGAAACACTAATAGGTCAGTATATCGATTGTGGTGCCCCTAATCTGCATTATTGTGTGGCCTTAATGATAGTTAAAACACAGATTTTTTGATTATGCTTAACCTGTTTGTGTTTCTTTTTAGCATGTCTCTTCATTATCCTGTGAAACAGTAATTGCATTGCAAAGGGCAACATATTGTATTTGATTCCTCATTATAACTCTTACAGTCTGTGATTTGAAAATACAATTTTGTGAATTTCTATTCATTATCTTTATCCATATAACAATAACATTTTTTTTTTTATGTGTCAAAATTGTAAAATTGTATTGAAAAGTAACAAGCAACTGCTTCAGCCCCTGTTCTCACCTCATCTCTTTTGTGAAATCCTGACAGTTATGACACATTTTATGGTTGTTTTTGTTGTTTTTTTTAATATTTTGGGCATTCTTATTAAATTAAGGATTTTACAGAGAATCCCATATATTTTACTCCAGTGACATTAATGAATCTAAAGTTATTTGTACATTTGTGATCATTTCAATCATGGTTTTTCCTGAAAGTTTTGTCCAGTTACTTTCTCTTCACTCACACCCTGACATGATTCAGGAAAAATGTTTTTTAAATGGAGTCAATATGACTGCTAATCATATTCAGATTCCATTCTAATGAGGATAATATGAAATCAACACTAAGGTGTACGCACTAACCACATTCCTCTCTCCATCACTACTCCCATTACCCTATGCATGTGAGCATGAATAAATCCACTCTAAGTTTCAAGCATATAGCGATTGATATGTCCTCTGCTCTCTCAAAAACCACTACCTTTCCCCATCCCATCACGTTCTTTCTCTCTCTATCTGTCCCTCTGCTCCTTCTCTTTCTATCTAGCTGAATGCGGCTCATCCGTGACTGGCATGCAAGGGGTGCTGCTTTCACCAAACTACCCTGGTTACTATGGCAACAACCATGAATGCATCTACTCCATCCAGACGCAGCCTGGCAAAGGCATCCAGTTACGAGCAAGGGACTTCAGATTGGAGCAGAGTGACATGCTCAAAGTGAGTGGGTTGGGAAGAGCTGTATCTACCCTGCATGCACATCTTGTTAGCATACTTGTGTGTGCAGATTTTAATTTGATGTTTCTTCCCACTCTTCCTCTGTCCCTTTCAGGTGTTTGATGGTAGCAGTAATAAGGCACGTCTGTTGGGGGTGTTTACAGGCGTCGAACTGCTAGATGCAACTCTGAACTCCACCTCCAGTTCCATGTGGCTGGAGTTCATCAGCAATGCGGATAATACCAGCAAAGGCTTTGAACTGCACTTCGTTAGTGCGTGCAACACACTCCCACCTTTCCTTTGCATACACTATTTACATTCTGGTATTAATTGTTGCTCGGCTGTTATTTCTCCATCCATCCATTCTCCATCAATCTATGCTTTCTTCTTCAATAACCTCGTCTGTGTATTTAACCTCTTTCTTTCTCTTTCTCAATCTCCAAGGTTTTGAGCTGGTGAAATGCGAAGATCCAGGTGTTCCCCAGTTTGGTCTCAAGCGAGAAGACAAAGGTCATTTTGCAGGAAGTGCTGTATCATATAGCTGTGACCCGGGTTACACCCTGAAAGGCCCTGAGGTTCTGACTTGCCTGAGGGGAGAACGGAGACAATGGGACAGCCCCCTCCCACTCTGTGTTGGTAAGTCGGATGAAGAGGTTGAAGAATGAGATTTAGGTAAATAAGAGTATAATGCTGCATCTATTGTAAAATAGCATTGTGGTGTATTGCATGATATTACAGCATACTGCATATCATTGATTCCTTCTGACACAGAGCTAATCCCAACCAGTTGGTTTTTATCCAAACCAATTCTGAACTATAATGCCTGACCTAGTTTCACTTCTCTATGAACAATGTGAGGATGCTGGTGCTGCTTTAGAAAAAAAACAAAAAACAACTCTGTTGTTTGGTTTAATACTGCTATTTTGGGGCATTCATTTTTTTGTTTTCCCAGCACCTTATTCCATGCATTATCTTATTGAAAATAGCTGTGCTCTATTTAGCTTCAAATAGTCTTATTACATCATGGTTGTGAGGTTCCCTTTTTCACATTTTTTTTTTTTTAAATCAGAATGACTCACCCCATACCAGCAGTATATTGAAATCAGTGGCCAGTTTTGGCAAGGAGAATCAGTTTTATAGATACCATTATAATATATCATTATACTATTAGATTATTTGTCGAGTTCAGTGACAGTTCAGTGTCATTCATTGCCAGCTGATGTAGAAATGTCATACATTAACACCATTACATAAAATATATACATACCAATGTATCTTCTGTGCTGGGTGTGGACACTGCCATTCTGAGTGTCTCACAAACCAACCAATAATTCAGTTTGGGAACCGGGCAGGATGGAATTCGATGACTTCTGTCAAGGTGGTTTGTAATGTGTTGCCTTTTACTCCTTGTTCTCAAGCTGACAGGTAATTTTTTTGTTGGGGCAGAAGAAAGTAACAGCCAAATCTGGAAGTGTAACAGATGTAACACCCTGTACTGTCATGGTCTCTCTCGGATGTTTTAGCTCCATATGTTACATTCATGCATTCTAACAGGGCGGCATGGTGGTGCAGTAGGTAGCGCTGTCACTGCACAGCATGGTGTTTCCCGGTTCATGTCCCGCCCTATGCAGAGTTTGCATGTTCTCCCCGTGTCTGCGTGGGTTCTCTCCAGGCACTTTGGCTTCCTCCTACCTCAAAAAACATGCACTTCAGGCAAATTGGCCGATTCCAAATTGCCCATAGGTGTGAATGTGCATGTGAGTGGTTATCGGTGTCTCGGAGCATTGGCATCACGCCAATGATCCGCGGTGCATTGTCGTCACGCCCAAAGTGTGCCCTTCCTCACGCCCCCAGTCATCTGGGATAGGCTACAGCACCACGCGACCTGCGATAGCGGAAAAACCTGGTATATAAAATGAATGGATGGACATTCTAACAATAAAGCTTGGCTGGATTTCAAAGTTCTATTTCATAATTCAAATTTGTTTTGTATACGGAGTCAGCCTCTTCTGTTGCATAATTATCTCACCTTTGTAAATGGAGGTACTAATCAATAACACAATTCATGATCTAAGCTTGTTTTAGAGAGATGTATTCAGAGATATAGTTTGGAAATAGACAAAAACCTCAGAAAGTATGAATATTCAAATTTTGATACATGGTGCTTCATATACATCATGTTTATGTCCGATGTGTATGGAGAACCCACAGCCAATTCTGTTCTGATGCAGTTTCAGTATTTTGTCTGTACTGTATTAATGTACTTCCTTTGTTATTGGTGACTTTCTTCATTCTAGTCTGTATTGTGTTGTCACAGTCTGCCTGCCAATGATTGATTTCACAGTCATCTCTATCATCATCAGTGCAATTCCTCTATTTTCCTCCTGTTTGAAGGATCCATTTTCCTCTCAGGGGAAGAAAAATGAAACAAGAACCCTTTTACCTTCATCTTGTGAGCTGCGATGGCTTCAGACATTTGAAGGGAAACACTTCAAGTCTAATGTTGTAGGAGAAGGTTTTATCTTTTATTTCATCTGTTATTGGTTAAGGGTAGAAGGTCGTAATTTGAGGGAGGTAGAAAATTGCTTTTCAGTCACAGCAGATTTCTGATGTCAATTCATTACCTGAGGCTTAAGAAAGGCGTGATTCTTCCTACTGTTCTTGACAAAACATTTCAGCTTCTGATCTGCTTCGTTGTGTAACACAATTTTTGTTGGCAACTTTTTGAAACACTGAGTTTCTGTTGTGAGATGTGCTTCTCCTGGTAGATTTTTGAACATGAATATGGTACCTACTGGGCATTTGTTTATTATAGTGAACACATCAACACGTTTTTTTCACTTTGCTTGTATGATACCATGTACAATTAAAAGATATATAATTTTCTATTAATGCTTTAATAGGTTAATCTTCAAAAGTTTAACTGTACTTGAATCTAATAATTGATATACTGACATTGTCTTTTGTCATCTAGTTCATGACATTTCACTGACAGCAGCATGAGGTCATTGGGTGGGACATTTGATAACTTTTACAGAACCAAAGAGACACAGACATATTCTTAAAGTATAATGAGTTGGCTGCTCTCCCTCTTATCATTCAAATTGAAAACAAGATGATGAAGCACAGTACATTTGAGCATACAACTGCTGTGTCAGTTAAGACAAGAAGCAACTGATGTGATGCACTTTTCCCAGAAGTGGGGATTTGCCATTTCTGGTAACTGAGCTACCATTGCATTACTCTTAATATAAATCTAAGACCACTGATGAGCTTGTACTTTTTGTCTCTGTTACTCTGGTCATTATTTATCTCTTTACATTGTTCACTCTCCCCCTTATTTATCCCTTTTCATTGTTTATTTTCCAGCTGAGTGTGGGGGTACCATTAAGGAGGAGCCGTCTGGTCGTATTCTGTCCCCAGGCTACCCCGCCCCATATGAGCACAACCTACATTGCATATGGACCATTGAGGCTGCCCCTGGGAGCACTATCAGGTCTTAACAATATTTTCTGCTTTCCCTTTGTCTTGCGTTTTTGTTTTCTGATTACATTGTTTTTTTGTTCTAGCTTTCTTTCAATCTACCATCTTTCAATATACCTGTACTTCCAATTCAGCCAACCTTTCTGCAGTGGTATTCATCACTTTCACGAGTTGCTGTGCAATCAATCGACAGCACCGTTCCATTGGCCAATAGTTTAGTTAACACAAGTGAAGGGAAACACCACCATGGAGCCTCCAGGTTTTACACTATACCAAAGAAAGTACAGTATAACATCAAGGTAGTTTCAGCTTTTTGACAAAATCATCTTTTTTTGCATACATTCTGGAGTTTGAGAAATTTAAAAAGGAAAAATCCTGAAAGTGATTTTTCTAGTGATTTAAATTTGTCAAGGTTATGTCTTAGAAATGTATTAATTTTCACTGGTATGAACTCAGTATGTTTTTTGGAATTATTATTATTATTATTATTATTATTATTATTATTATTATTATTATTATTATTATTATTATTATTATTATTATTATTATTATTATTATTATTATTATTATTATTATAACTACAATTGAATATCTTTTATTGTCAGGAAATCAGATGTGTTTAGGTGATGGGAATCTATGAGTGTGTGCAACTTGATGTGGATTCAGTATCCACCTGGAAGGAATGTTAAACTGTATCAAATCCAGTAACCTTAAATTATGGTCACAGTGAGTTTGATTTTGGATAAGGCTTACTACTGGGCCTTGACAGAAGTAAATGCACTACTGAGTAAAAATCTAGTTTGACGACCTGTTCTATGACCATGGCAGAAACCTTATTTTTCCAGTGTTAGAAAGTAAATTTAAAAAAATAAATAAATAAAAAGATTCCTGATGATATACAATATGTTAGTAAAAACAGAATGCAACACAAATTAAAAAAGAAGAAGTTTGCCAGCAGTATATTCACCATTCCGTTACTTATCTTTTTATCATTAGTTTTGGAAATGGACTCTGCCCTGTTCTTGCCTGACATTTAACTGCAGTTGCTCATGGGTGTGATATCTTCATTGTCATATTTGAAGCCTCATAATGCACCATACAGTGGCCAACAAATGTGAATTAAGAATTAACAGATCTGTCTGAAAAAGACACCTGGATTCCAGTACATGTTCAAAAATATGTATGTGCTTCTCAACATTAATGGTGCCTTCATATGTATTTATAATACCCATATCATTAAAATATTGAGAAGTCATCTCATCCTGTCACAACTTTTTTGGAAACTGGGTTGTAAAAATGTAGAAATTACACAGCAGATAAGACCCAAGGTACAGGCTGTGCAAGGATGCCCTTGAGACAGTCCAGCACACAGTGGCTGGGTTTAAGATGCAAGCTGGGGCAGCACACAATGAGAGGCATAACCAAGTGGCTGGGACAGTGTGCAGGGACATCTGTGCTTAGTATGGATTACAAGTCCCAAAAACCCACTGGGACACAGCACCAGAAGTGGTTGAGAACAACAGAAGTAAGATCCTACTGGGGTTCAGTTTCCAGGCTGACAAACAGCTACTGACTAACTAAACAGAAATTAAAAGTGAATATAGGAGAGCAACTGTGAGAGATGTGGCAAACCCAGATGATAGTAACAGCAGGACAAAGGAGCATGAAAATATTTTGAAGGACTAATGCATCAGGGTACAACTGAAACATAAATGGAATGAATCATTTTTACATTTTTAATATGTGTCCTTGTGGATACTGAAGCATTTACCCTGTTAGTGTCAGTCTTATTCTCTTTTTATTAAACTACTTAGGGCTGTAGGCACGTCAGCAACAGTGTCTGTCATATATCAGCATGCTTATGATAACTCCTATGTTTGGGAGCAATAAGGCTGATGGCTATTAAGTGACATGTATGTAATGATCTTTTAAGCCCCGGTATTTGAAGGAACACCACTCTTCAAGGAGAGTACTGTTAAATCCATAAGTGCATGTGTAGACGAAGGGAATTTGAAGAGGCAGAAAGCAAAAGAGCTGTTGAGCGCTGCTCTAATTAACTTTCTTGAGAGGATTATATGATAAGTGTATGCCCCCATACTATAAATGTCTTTGTTGGTCTACTCTTTGCTTCAGAGAATTGGATTTGAAAAATAAAACAGATCAGAATTCTGTCTCTCAGCATTGATATCAAGATGTTTACATTCATTTCTAATGGATAGAGTAGGAATCAGTATGTTTCATTTAAACTTTTAGTCTGGCAGGTATGTGTTTTTCTGGGCAGTTTTGAACTTGATCAGCATTTTCTTTCAATTTAAACATGCTGGAATAAATCCAAAACAGTTAAAAATATTCTGTTGCACCTTCTTTTTCACTGCATTCAATTTTTCATTAACCTTACAGTTCCACATGGTTGTCTGCATTGCTCTTTTACTGGGCTTCATACCGACATGGCATGCACATCTGGTACCCCAAGGTCCCTCATGATTGCTAGTTAAGGTTCATTAGTAACTTCACTACCTCTGAGTCTGTGACATTCCACTGCAAGGTATGCTTCATATCCTTGCTTTTGATCTTATCCACGCAACTCATTATTGAGATGAATTTGCAATGCATTAGCCAAGGGATTCCTTGTATATCAAATAGTGTAGCTGAAGGTGGCTCACTAATCAAACTGCAGAGTTTGTGACGGAAACCAAGAGTTGCGCTGAATGACATCTAAAAAGGCTATTGACTAATTTGCAGAGAGATATTGATGTTAAGAGAATATATATGTAAGCCAGAGAGTGGGAAACAGACATAACTACATGAGGTAAAAGAAATAATAAAGATTAAGGAGGCAATGAGCATTTCCATCAATAGATCCTTAAAAATGAAATAATTATATAAATAATCAAATCATAAAATTAATGATTAGGTCTTGACATCAGGTTTATATTCTATATATAACCATGGTACTTTTAATTCACAGAGGTAATCTGAGTGATTAAATCATAGTAGGTTTTTCTCCTATATGGTCTACTGTTGTTCTGCCTAAATTTACAAATTTTGGATTGATATTTTAATAACAATGCAGGCATGGTTGTGTGTCTCTGTGTGAGTCTACTTGGTCTCACTGATTTATTTGTTTCCAACCTTTTCCAGCCTAGAAACATGTGATTCTGCCTTAGAGTCTTTGTAATAACCCTGCTTATGTATTACATCATAATATACCCTGCATGGAATGCATGGAACTTCATGAAGCTCACTGTGGCTGCAACATTATTCAGGTGCCATGATAACTCTGCATATGTCGGTCGCACCGTTCGATGAGCTCGGCATCTCTTTAAAGCTGGTGGTATGGAAGTGTCTCAGCCTTGAAGGATGATCCCACTGGGACAGTCCCATAGAGGCCACGTCCACTGATATTGATGAGAGCAGCTCTTAGTGACATTGCTTTCATAAGCACAGTCTCAATTAGCTTTGAGCAGACGGTTGCAAGTATACTGTTTCTCTATATGTCTATTCTCCCTCATTCCCTCACATATCGACACCCCTATACACCCCCTTATACATACTTATTTATCATCTGTATGCATACATACATGTACTCCAAAGACTGCCTACAGGACTTGTGATTGCAGCAAGGCTATTTCGTATTCATAAGAGAAAGTCTCAACTCTCTCTGGTTTTCTTTCCATTTCTCTCACATGAATACAAAATAATTAAAACAGGCTTTTTAAACAGACCTGAGAAATCCTTTCCGTCTCATATCCTCATGGAGATTCCTGTGACACTCGCAGGAGCTATTTTATCTTGTTCAGAAAGGGGGACAAGTGCAAAGAGAGCCTTTAGCTGCCATCTTCAAAACAAGGCTTCCTATGACTCAACAAAACGTTAACTGCACACAAAGACCCAAATTAACTTTTTCCTCAGCGAGATGTGGGCTTTCTTCAGACTACAAGAAAATCAGTTTTGTTTCTCATTACAGACCTTACATTGTATGCAGTTATTTTTTAATGATGTGTGCAAGTCACCAACCCATATGTTTGCTGTTCTTATGACATAACAGTCAGTTTCTATGTATACGGGCAATGAGGCATCCCAATAATGAAGCATGACAAATGGTGATTCAAGCCTGTCGCAGAGCTATTGTGTTGCATCAGACTGCTGTATTAGCAGCAGAATAGATTATACTCAGCTGCTTTGATGGACGTCACTCGTTCTGGATTTGAAGTTGCTATTTTGCGTTATGTTGCAGGAGACACAAAAAATACTTTTTTATTATGTCAACACAAATATGTCAACATTTGTTCGCAACTGTATCTCTCAAGCTCTTCCAATGTGGCTTGAATATGATTTACAAAGATTGCACAGAATATAACTACTCTTTTCAGTCTAGCATAAGTCAAAACTTCTATATTGTGTTTAAGCAAAACAAACATTTATCTACCTGTAAAACAGAAACAATGTGAACATGGACACTTTTCTGCCCCTCAACTGGAAATGTAGAGAGCAAGAAGGGTAATGTAATGACGACCAAGAGGACTGGTTCATTGAAAGAGTGTACATTTCCCTCTACATCTAATTAAGTCAGGAAGTTCACTACATACAGGAATCTAAATCTTTCGTTTTACCTTTCTGCAGTGCTCTTATCTTCTCACTATCTTATCTGTTTGAGAAGATAGTGAGAAGTGAGGCCTTCACTAAAGTGACAAAAAGAGATAAGCTATTCGGATCTTGTATAAAGGGAGCCAATTATCCTAATATGCAGTCGACATCCTTCTTACCCGTCCCGCAGCTCAGCCCAAATCCCTCCATTTCTCAGTCTCCCCAGCCTCTTTCTCCCACAAACGAAGGGAAACCAATGCTTGTCTTTCTATTTTTTTTTATTTTTTCCCACTTTCCCTCTTGGAACTGATTGCTTTCCACCCACCATTTTATTCCAATAAAATTTGGCTATGCAATACATTGATTTTCATTCCTGAAGACTGTGTTTGTCGGTGAGACCTTCCAGCACTTCCGACATACATCTAATGCTGAAAATTTTCTTACTTCTGTACTTCTATTTAGATTTGAACACAATGTTTCTACTTATTCACACTGATAGCAGCAACACAGACACTCAAGGTAGTAAATCCAGGGAAATTGCTCAGCATATTTTATCTAGGATATTAGAGGGGGTTGAACTGAGATGAAAGGATGATATCAGCAAAGGGTTTAATAACATGCCTCAGGCATTTGCATGACAAACATCAAAATGACTGAGATACTTAAATGACAGTGATAAAGATTATTGGTTGTTGGATGTAGATGAGGTAGCCATGATGCAAAGGGTGGATTAGCAGGCAACCACTGTAGCGAGCACTGAAACGTAAATAAAGTGTATTCTGCTGGTACATTTCAGTGTCATTTGTTATCCCCAGTAGTTGTTGTCAAACGCCAATCTTTCATGCTGACATTTGGGTATCTACTGTATCTCTGGAACAAAAAAGGCACATTGTCTAATTCTTGATACACTTTGGAATTAGGGGGTTGTGTCACAGAGGCTTAGGGTTGGAAAAAAGGTCATGTGCTTGCTGTCATATTAAAAAGAGTAATATGTGTACTGAATGCATGTGTTTCTTTGTTCCTGCATCTGTTTCCCAGTTGCTGACACCTGTTTTGACATGTTTACCCTTACCCTTCACATACAGTATACCTATCGGTGTACATTTGCATGCATATGTACCAGTGGGTCTGTCTGCATCCATTTGTTTCATGCGCTCCCCTTTGCGACAGGACTTGTCAAGTAGGTTATGTACAGTATATCTACACATATACACATAACCCATTGTTGAGTAGCCTCTGGCTGCTGCTCAAACATCAGACAGTATGGGAATCAGTCTGACACCAATTATGCAGAAACGGTGGGAACTTGTTGCTAAATCCGACATATCAGTGGGTTGTTGTTTCTCCTCTGCATCATCTGCAGCTCCAGGCTCTGTGCACACGAGTGTGAAGGGATGAGGATTCTGAAAGCACTCTAAAAGCACAACAAGTACGGTGGTTTCCTTTGGATGACTACAACAGAGATTACCATTCAGCACATTCTAAAAGATGTTTTAAGAAAATTGTTGCTGGGGAGATTTAAACTAAACTTAGCTAAAGCTTTCACAAACCGAAAGAAAAAAACAAAACAATGCAGTGCTATAACTGCTAACAAAACAAAGACTTTTGTTACAGGTGCTGAATGCTTTCCATTAAAACTAAAATTATTATTATTTTTATTTTTATTATTATTATTATTGCTATTATTATTATTATTATTATCATTATTATTATTATTATTATTATTATTATTATTATTATTATTATTATTGTTATTATTATTATTATTATTATTATTATTATTATTATTATTATTATTATTATTATTATTATTATTATTATAATCCTGTCAAGAACACAATCAACACTGTTAGGAATGAGCTTTGGAAAAAAAAAAAAAAAAGTGATCATTTTCAAGTATTTATTCATTGATGTTTTTAGAGGTAGGAGGAAGCCGGAGAACACCCACACAGACATAAGGAGAACATATAAACTTTGCACTGGCAGGACTTTAACCTGGAGCTGCCATGCTGTGCAGCGACAGCACTACTCACTGCACCACTGTGCCGCCCAAAATTTATTTGAATAATTAATTTCAAAAGTAATTATCAACTAATTACCACAAATGTCAGGTCTGGTTTCCTGTGGTGCTTTGGGTTAGGGTTAGGAATTACTGGTTGTCGCTGATATTCTTGCAGCAAAAAAGGAGAGCATTTTGAAAAGGATGATTTTATCTGGTTTGTGAAACATTTTGAGTGAATAAAACAATGCAGGTACGGTAGGCACTTTGTCTGTGAAACATGCAAATCAAGTTCTGTTTTACACAATTTAGTGGTTTAATTTTGACTACAGCATCTCTGCAAATTCCACTGCTATACAAGGCAGACAGCACTATGCTGCAGAAAAAAACAAATCAAATGCGCACACCAATTAAACAACCTTTTTCTTTTCTTTTCTTTATTTTTTTTTTTTAATTTCTTGCAAGTACCTATATGAGACTTTTCTATAGGATAAAACTTTTTAGATCACTGTTTGTCTTTACTTAAGTACTTAATCTGGAGTGGCCCATGTCAACATCACCACCAGCCTCTCATTTGCTCTAAAGTACCACTCTCCATCCCTTTAGTCTCTTGAGTTGGTCCAAAACCCACACTTACACATGCTCTAAGTCTCCAAGCAAAATATAATTATGAATCCACGGCTGTGAGTCTGGTACACAAACTGACACAAACACACACATGCATAACTACAATGCATTTCACATCTGGTGGACCACCGGCTGAAAGTTGTCTGTACCAAAGTGAGGAGAAGATATTTCGACTGCATTATCTCTCTAATGTCTAGACTGTCACTACTAAATGTCTTTACAGGCAAATTGTCTTGACAGACTTTGCGGGAAATCCATTGAATGCTCTGGATGTACCATCTGTGATTCACTTTTAAGTGTTATTTGTTTACCTCCTTTATTCTTTCCCTGAACCATGATTTTGTCTTCCCTCTTTTCTTATTATCTTCTTTAATTCCATCATTAAACTGATTGATGAAACACACAGTAGTTTTAGTCAATCACAAAATTTTCCCCTGCTTTACTCAGATGTTTACATTTTCTATCAATCATTTGGAAATAATGCAATTTTATTTTACCCCTCTGTGTTACCATTTTGATGCTTATTTCTTTTCTGATGTGTGACAAGCAACACATTAAATTTTAAATTAACCTTTTGAAAAATGAAGGTATATGAATCGAAGCGTCATCAGTAACTGAGGATAAAGCATCTGTATCCTTTCTTTAACAGCCTGCATTTCTTGGTTTTCCACACGGAGGAGGTCCATGATGTGCTTCGTATCTGGGATGGGCCCCAGGATGGAGGGGTCCTGCTAAGGGAGCTGAGCGGTTCGGCACTGCCTCAAGATGCTCACAGTACCTTCAACGCTGTCAACCTGCAGTTCACCACAGACTTCTTCACCAGCAAACAGGGCTTCGCTCTTCAGTACTCTGGTGAGGTGGCAGCATGATATGAGGGAGGGAGGGATACAAGGGAAATGTTAGGTGGGTTAAACTTTTAAATTGTTCCAGGGTGCAGAGGAAAAAAAAAGTGCCTTTCTCATGTTGTACAGCTTTGTAATATTTTTGTTTCAGTCTCAACTGCAACCTCCTGCAATGATCCAGGCATGCCCACTAATGGGACCCGTAGCGGGGACAGCAGGGAGCCCGGGGACCATGTGGTTTTTCAGTGTGATGCTGGCTACATCCTACAGGGGGCCAAAAGAATTACCTGCACTGAGATCAGTGGTCGCTTCTTCTGGCAGCCTGACCCTCCTACGTGTACAGGTAAAATTTAACAGTGTAGTCAGTAGTCAGGCAGTTAATGATGCTCCATTGGTTCTGATAAGACAAGTCAGTGTTAGTTAGCCGGTTTGAATGTGTTTGTGTAAACACATTTTGATCATTTTTGTTTTGGTTTGGGGTTGTACAGGATAATCTCCTGACAGTTACAGGTGAGACCTTTGTTGAGCAGTGTCAGTGAGTTTTATTCATGCCTCAATTAAGCATTTGCCACTGCATACAGGCCATTTAGCAACTCTAAATACAGCTTAATTTTGTATTTGCTATTTTATTTTATTTTTTAAACATTTGTAAACACTCTAAAGTTGCGTTAGTTGAAGTGTGACTTTTATGGCTTTTACTCTTACGTATTTTATTGTTACTTGTGTTTCAAAGCAGGTTATTTTCAGCTATTCGTTCAGTTAGCTATTCAGCTCATTTCAAGAAAAAAATAACAAAATAATGAATTAAATCATTGTAAAAAATAAATATTTGGAAATGGAAATTAAATACAGTACCATCTTAAAATTACTTTAGTGAAAGAATATGTTTATGAATGAATAAAGACCAGTCCAAAATTGTTGTTCTAATTCTGTTTACTGCCAAATTTCATAATCTGTGTCTTTCTATCCATAATGTAGCACCATGTGGTGGGAACCTAACTGGTCCCAATGGGCTGATATTGTCCCCAGACTATCCAGAGCCATATCCCCATGGAAGGGAGTGTGACTGGACAGTTACTGTCACACAAGACTATATCATCTCCCTCAGCTTCAACCAGTAAGTATCAGTCATGCACTATTTTCAAAATTTGGGCATTATATGTTTAATTTCAGGTTTTTTTTACTCAACTACACTTTAAAATTACACAGTAGTTAAACATTTGATTTCATATAATAAAACACTGAAATTTGTCATTATAAAACAGAGCTCATAAAATGTGCTGTTAAGCTATTTGACCTCATGCAGGCTTCAAATATTCATGTATATATTTTTTCATGCCTGTGTTATCAGATTCAGCTTGGAGGCGAGTTATGATTTCTTACATATATACGATGGACCAGACTCCCTCAGCCCCTTACTGGGTAGTTTCTATGGCATAGATGTTCCAGATCACATCGAGAGCAGCTCCAACACGCTCTTCTTGGCTTTTCGCAGTGATGCATCCCTTAGTAGCAACGGATTTGTGCTGCAATATACAGGTGAGTGCCTCATTTGTAAGAGTAATGGCTTAAAAAAATATATCATCTGATGAATATGAAAAACATATCAAGCTAGTGGAAACTTAGATTTCTTGTTTTTGTGTCTCAATTTGTAAGAGGTTCTCACCATTTCAGCCTTTTATGATTATCAACAAAGTGAATTTTGAATAGCATGTGCAGCTTAATCCTTCAAACAATTCCTTTTTCAAAACTCTTCATCTGGCAAATTCAGAAAGGATTTATCCTCTCCAGCTTATCGACCTTGCAGATTCTTTCTTTTAAACTTTCTTGTTTGTGTAGTCCAAAGTCCATTAATGTGAAAATTTCTTCAGTTGCATCACCATCCTTCCATATGTGCCAGAAGTTGACTTTTTTTTATTTTTTGGGGAGTGGGGGGGTGGTATTCGTCTCTACCTCCTTCAACAATTGACTAACACGGAATTATGATAATGAAAAGCTGACAGCATGTTTGCTTAAGCTCTTTTTGATCAGTGCTTTGCAGCTGCACCAAAGGCTTCTCATAAATTAGATCACATGGTGTTTGTTGTCGTGTGTCTTAGCTGAGCTGACCACAGCATGCTGCTTGAGTGAAAAAAAAAGTTTATTTATTACACATGTGGTGCAGAATGATCAAATGATTTATGCATATGCAACATGCCATGTTTTTATCAGCATTTAAAAAAACAAACAAACTCTAAAATGGGGCAAATTCATTAGGGCTTTACTTTAGAGATCAGTGTTTAATGTTCTTCAATCTTTGAGCATGAAATAGAGCTGTGTAAGGCATCAGACATTTAACCAATTCCAGACTGACAATGAGCTGCATGCATCTTGACTGGCATTAAAGTGGGATTTGATCTACATAGACAGCTAAGTAGATTTCAGAAAGCTACCTGCTAATGCAACGCAGCTCTTTCATTCCTCACAAATGGAAGAAGCACAGTGTTTTGTTTTCAGATTCTGTTACAGAGTCTGCCCCTTAACTCTCTCCTTGATATATTTACTGCAGTGTGTGATACAGTGTGTAATATCGTATGGCCAATCTGGTTGAGCAGATGGGCCCAGTGTGTTCCTCAGAAAATTCCCTTTCCCCATTTCCAATTCTCCACACTAATGAACCATAACCAAATAATGCATAAATTACCCCATCAGTTTCAGACAAGTTGGCAATGAAGTGTGTTTGGCTGAGGTTTTTGGTTTTATTTGGTGAGGAAGCAGCACATTGAAAAATGACCCAGCGAGTATTTGGTCGTCCTGCTGCTAAAAAATGTGTTTTACAGAATATGCCTGAGGTGCTGTCAACCTCTTTGCCAAACAGTCGTTATGTCTCTCTGTTCCTGTGTCTTTGGCCGTGTCTGATTTGGCACTCCTGGGAAATATATGAGCAGAAAAAAAAACCTTCCACTCTTGAGACGCATTTGAATAACGCATACAGACACAAACATGACCAGACACACATGGACACACACACACACACACACACACACACACACACACACACACACACACACACACACACACACACACACACACACACACACACACACACACACACACACACACACACACACACACACACACACACACCTGCCTAATTCAATACCTTCACAAATTCCTAGGCTCATTTCCCCCTCACATCCCCTTACACATCCCCTTACCTTGAATATTTTACGAAAGGGATGATGCCACCCATCCCCTGTCTCTCACACCTCCAGATGCCCCAGGGTAAGGCTTCTTTAATCACCCTTGTTGTTGTCTGTGTTGACTGACCTTCTCACTAAGAGCTTGCGTCCAGTCACACGTAAACTCCTGCTATATCATCACATATCTGCTGTCCCTTAGTACTTGTGCAATTTTAATGAAGGGAATAGCAGTGGAAGGTAAAATAGACCTGTTACCCTGGGGGGAGAGACAGACCACATACCTGGTCACATCCAGCCTGTCTGGTCAAGAGGTCCCTGGCTTTCACGTTAGCACCTGGACAGGTATGCAATATGCTATATGTGTGTTTTATCTTCATTTAATCATTGGAGCTTTGTCAACATGGATATCATTATGATCCCTTTTATTAAACACACAAAGAATATGCTTGATGACCCACACAAAGAAGAGGATATTCTTTCTAAGAGGGGGTAAGGGTTTGGTAAGTTGAAGCTCTGCGCATACTTTTGACAGGCACTTTCTTAACAAAAGAAAGACTTGGGCTTACCCTGACTTTTGTGTGGTGAATTAATCAAATATTGAATTTTCAGTGAGAAAGGCTGTGTCGCATATTGAACTGAAACACTGTTGGTATTTTCACTGTTTATCTCTAGCTGTAAAGTTGTGAATCAAGACAAATTGACAGGATTCCTTTGGCATGCACATTTCCCACCCAACAAAAAATGCAGTGGTATATTTAGCACCACATATTCCTTAAGACCTCAGGAGTGGTGATTGATACCTGTTCGAGATGCACCGTGTTTGTTCGAGTATGCATGTGCATGTGCATTTGTGCTCCTGAAAGAAAGCTGCCGTATTTGTAGTGTCTTTTCCAGTTGAGTGCACAACGACACATTGTGTGAGAGGCGGTTATGTGCCGTCAGCAGACCTTGGACCAGAGCAGTGCCACTCTCAATCAGTTGGCTGTCCGTCTCCACAGTCATACATACCTCCAGCCGCCACAGATGAAAGGGTACTGTCAAGGTCTGGAGAGAAAAGTGGCACTCAGTGCGGTATATTTACTGAAAGAGAAAAGCATGGAGTAGCTGGGAAAAGGGGAGAGTAAAAATATTAGAATATCAGGAACCTTAGGCAGGAAACTATTTCTATTCCTGTGTTGCTGCTGCAGCTTGATGAAAAGAGTTCTTTATGAAATACCAACACACGCTCCTTTCTGTTGCTGATTTTCCACCATGTTACCTCTCCACAGAGAACCCTAGGGAGTCCTGTTTCGAGCCAGGCCTGGTACGCAATGGGACACGGGTGGGCTCCGAGCTCAAGCTGGGCTCCACTGTCACCTACCACTGTGACAGTGGCTACATACTAGAAGGAGACCCGACCCTCACTTGCATTGTAGGGGAAGACGACAAACCCAGCTGGAACAAACCCAAGCCCATCTGCATCGGTAAACACTGACATCTGGAGACAGTTGTTAGAAGCACAAAACACATCAGTGCTTATATATTTATCCCAGTTAAACATTGCACAGTTCCGGCACAAAGCTGTGTCCTACAGGTACATCTGTAGACATACTGCTAATGTTAATAGTGGCGAGGCTGTTATTTGATTTAAATAAACTTTGTATTTTGCAGCAAAGCCTGTTCCTTTTCTGCTGAGCTCAGACATCCCAACATAACTGACCTGTTGTCATGCTCTAAAATGAAATGAAAATATAGAAGATATGAAAGAGTGTTAAGGCAGAAAAAGAGATCCAGGCTTCATCTTACCAAGGGTAACCCAGAGGGACAATTGGAAAACATTGCAATTTTATTGTAGCAAACACCAGGGACATCTTTCACCCAAACTCTGATCAGACAAGAAAAGTAATTTAGGAGTAATGGAACAGAAGGGATGGAAAAGCAAGATTTAGGGGATGAATAGAATCTCATACTATTGGCTCTGAGACTTTCCTTTTCTCCAGGTCCTATCTGTTCATGTCTCCTGTGTCTTCTCCTAGCTCCATGTGGTGGGCAATACTCTGGTCTGGAAGGAGTGGTTTTGTCTCCTGGTTACCCTGGCAACTACAGCAGTGAACAGACCTGTCTTTACTCTGTGGCAGTGCCTAAGGATTATGGTAAGCAAAGGAAGAACACTGTGTTACTGTGTTTTGTATCTCTGGCTGTGCACAGATGAGTAATAGTGTGTGTTTAACCAAGCAGCTGTTCCAAAAAAACTACTCAAACAACACTCAAGTCAAGTTTCTAGAAAAGCCAATGTGTTCCTAAGCTGTAAGAAGAAAACACTGACAGATGCATAGGAGAAAACATCGTTGTAGCTAACTTGTAGCCAAGTTGCCATATCTTGGGCATTGTAACTTGCAATTACAATGCATTGGTTAGAAGTTTGCTGGCTGTATTTTGTTTCCCACCCACAAATTTAGACAGTAACTGATATTTACCCATATCCACCTGTCTCATCACCATGAATGTATTTTGAGCCCACATGGTACAGCAGTTTAATCACACACTTCATCCAATCGAACTTCATCAAATGCACTATGTCTCAAAAAGTCAGACACACTCTCTCACACAATCACACAATAATAAATAATTGGTGTCTGGATGATCCAGAGTTCATGAATTTCTTCTACATGTTGGCATTTCCATCTTAAAGGTCACAGCTGGCTTCCAATATGTATCAGAGATGATGTAGGAGCAGTAAATTATTCAGATAGCAAAACAATCCAGAAGTGTGACGCAGTTCATACATGCAAATGGAGATGGTTTTTTTTGTTTTGTTTTTTAACCTACTCATCCATATTGTCCGTTTTCATCACTTCCTGTCTAACATTCTCTTCTTTTTTATTCCCTACTTTCATTTATCCTACCCTGGAGCTTTAACAAATGGTGGGCAAAATGTCCCTCAAATGGAAAGCTCCCATCCTATCATTGTGAAATTACACTAAACAGCATTGAGTGGCATGTGTTTGGCTTTGGGGTGCCTCACCCGAGTCTTTCAAGGTCGTAACATCCATTTTGAAGATCCACCATTGCTCTAAAATGACCAGGCACCCATCCTTCTTGGACCCTGTCGGCAGCATATTTTACTCAGCAGAGTAGGAGTGTGAGAGGAAATTTAAATAATTAAAGTCCACATTTGCATTTTCTTGGAAAATGACAGTAGAGCCCAAGGCAGCACACTTTTTTGCGCAGATTCAAAATTGCTCTTGCCTGAATTCTTGCCAATTGTCATTAAGCTGATGCACCAGCCCTAATGATAGGCTATTTTCCCCAACACAAGAGGATGGAATGGGTGTCACTGCACCCACTGGCTTTTTATCATAGAGAGAGATGAAGCGCATGCAGGAACACATGCACCAAAGTTGAGATGGAGAAAGACAGATGCTGAGTCATATTGGACAAGTTAAACTCAGAGGATAGGGTCCTGCAATCACATCTAACAGAGGACAATAATGTCCCCACTGCCCTCATTCTCTTCATTCTTCTTTTTAACATACAATATTAATGAGCAAGGCTCAAGATTCAATGTCAAAGGAAACTGGACTGAAACAAAGAAAGTTAAAGTATGGAGCTTTTTCTGCTTTTTCTAACATCAGCTGTTAGATGTGATGTCATAAGTGATGGTAATCATTAACTAATTTTTGAGAAGACATTTTGAATGTTCTATGCATTGTTAATGTTCATTTGAATGCATAGTAACTGACTGTTTAATGGATCTTCTTTTGAATTCAGCAATGTTACCAAATCCATCCATCCATTTTCATTACATCACTTTATCTGCTGTTGCGGTTTGCGGGGAGCTGGAGCCTATCCCAGCTCCCTTAGGGCGTGAGCCGGGGGAAACTCAGGGCGCGACGCCAGTGCACCGCAACCACACAGAGACGCAGACAGACACACAGACAACCATGCACACCTACAGTTAATTTGGAACGGCCAATTAACCTGAAGCACATGTTTTTGGAGTTGGGAAGAAGCTGGAGATCCCAGAGAGAACCCATGCAGACACGGGGAGAACATGCGAACTCCGCAAAGAGTGGGACTCGACAGCTGCACAGCAAGTTGCTGAGCCACCGTGTGCCACCGTGCTGCCCTCATGTTTATAAATTTAAATTTTAAATTAATTTCTTTCTTTTCTAGTGGTCTTCAGTCAATTCGCCTTCTTCCAGACGGCTCTAAATGATGTAGTGGAGGTTTATGATGGTGAGACGCAGCATTCCCGTGTTCTCAGCTCCCTCTCTGGAGCACATACAGGTACTTGGAAACACAAAATTATGTTGCCTGTATGTATTTGCATCATTTGATATCCAGAAGATATTTCAGCAGATATCACACTCTAAAAATATGCAGCGTCTATCTAAAGCAGAAGTTCCTATGTCATTGAACTGCATACAGGGGGAAATTCTGACATACGTCCTTTGTTTCATATACAGGTTCAGCACTGCGATAAATCAGCAACCTTAGTTATGAGATTGGGTGTATTGTCATTAGTCTTTAACATAAGAGGGTGCTTCATAGAACTACCTTTTTTTGCATTACTTAAATAGAAGGAATAACACATCACCAGGCTCAGGAACACTTATGTAAATGTACATACTTACAGTTGTGCATTTTACCAACACATATAAACTCGCAGGCTGTTACACTGAGAAGACAAGTTCAGTCAGACATATGGAAGTGTGTGATCACACCTGGGAATTGGCATCACCATTTGAGGTTTCCCAACATTAATAAAATAAAGTCTTATACCATTTTTCAAAATACAGCTTGAATGAGAGAGGGTAAAAAACAATCCCTTTCATACATGGGTTGGTGAAAAGGCATGAGTTCATGGTAGCTTTTCATTGCCACCTGGGTGTGTGAGATAGAAAAAAATCAAAATTATTTCTTTGGTTTATATCCAGGGCAGCCTCAGAAAATCTGGTTTACAGTTCAATAAACAGGACTTTCCTGTTTAAACTGTATTTTCCTGGTGGCAGGTTCAGAGTTCTCTAACCAGGGGTGGCAGGCGTAGAGCTGACATGTTGGTAATGGAGAGGGCTACTGTACACAGACAAGGTGCTGAAGAACTAGAATACATTAGGCATGAAATAGCTGTGTCTATCATGCAGATTTAAAGGGGGCTTTTACTCCTAACCAAGGTGATTAAATGATAATGTGGGTTTGTTTGATATATATATATATATATATATATATATATATATATATATATATATATATATATATATATATATATATATATATATATATATATATATATATATATATATATATATATACCGTATATAAGAGATCCAGAAATGTTTGTACTAGTTTCTTTGCTACTGACAAATTTTTATTTATTTTACAGTTTTGTCTATTACCCTTGAACTACTTTATGCTTTTTGATTAAACTTGGTACTGAGTTTGAGAATGCAGCTATTTAATTTTTAAATTGATCCAGAAAAAGATGCAGAATCATGATTTATTTTATATTTTTGTCAATTTTGCTCAAAGAGCTTGATGGATTGGATTACTCTGACACAGGGTGGAAGAATGGGTATTGTCCCAAAAAAGGAACAACGGGACCAGAAATTTAACACAAAACGTTCAAATTTATTTGCATGAAACATGTATCAGAGAGATTACATTTTGGGGAGAATCTGCCAAGAGGAACAGAAAATGCTGACTCCTGTTCACCCTACAAAAAAACATCCATGGATTGATCCAAGTTCTATATATAAGCTTTCATAGTGAAATAAATGTAGGTGTAACATATAAGTAGGAATATAATGTGGGAGAGAGAGGGATTCTTTGGAAAGAATAATCACCCTTCTATTTCTCAAAAGTGCAAGTTGAGTAGTTAAAACAACACCTTTGCCAGCATTGATAAGCATATTATTGTGTTGTTGTTTTTTTACTCAGGTGTTGTCACACATATCAGTCGATAGTGAGAACAGAATGCCAGGACTGTGAATCCTTCGAGTTGGTGGTAACAAAACAATAAAGTGAGACAAAAGGGAGAGCTGAATGTGGATTAGTAATGGTTGTAATTTTGAGAATAAAAGGACACAAAATCTTGGCTGGATGAGGATAAGATCTGTACCTGATTTCAGGTACAGTTATTTGAATAACAATTTTTAACTTATTTCAAAATGTCCGACTAGATTGTTTTCTATTCAGCTTTGTTTCAGTTTTCTACTTACATGATGTGTATTTGCTGTACTCGTTTTAACCCCAAACATGCTGCTGAAGAAGTGAAAAGCAATTATTCATGAAATAAAAAAGTCCTCCTACACACTCCTCCTGTAATCCCCACTAGGCTAACTGGTTTTAACTCTAAATGTGTCTGAATCTTTGACCACCGTAATTAAACTAGTGCCTACAAACAACTGGACTCTTGAAAACTGGATTTTGACCATTGACTTCCTGCTAAAGTTGTATGTCTCCTTACATTTCTTGTGCTAATATAGAAGATCACATTACGGCCAGAGTGGTTTGGAGCTGAAAAGTGGCCAGAAGGTTGATGAGTTACATGCTGACATATGTTGGTCTGTCCGGACGAATACCTGCCCTGCGAAGTAAATTATAAAACACTGTCACTATGATAGGTCAAGGGATTAATAAACTACCGAGCAGGCCCCAGGGATCTCACAGTGGAACTGGGACAATGATGGCGATGATGTATTAAGAAGCTGTGCCATTGGTGCTATCTTAGGATACAGTGCTAAAAGGTGCAAATACAGTATATTTTGAAGCAAAAAAAAAAAAAAGTATCCAAAATGTGCACGAGTGGGAGACAATCTGACATATCCACACAGACATGCAGATATTACCTCTGGGCTTTAGCATGTTTGCCTCCCATCACAGTGTGACAGCAAGCAGAGACAGAGTAATGAGATCTGCTGTAGTGAACCAGTCAGCAGCACAGTAAGAGAAAGACAGAGGCAAAGATGCTCATACTTTGTATCAGGCCTGATGTCAATCAAAAAATATTTTTCCACCACAGTACAAGCATCATGGGTTTTTCCTTGTGCCTAATTACCCTGCAACGAGGAGAACATATCATGAGATGCCTGCTTTTTGATTCACAGGGATTATAGTCCCAGACTTCTGAGCAAATAGTCCATAATCATGCAAGGCAAAAAAGTCTGTCTGCACAAATGGGATTTAGATGCCTTTAATCACCTCATCAACCTAGGGTGATTAAAAAAAACACACAAAAAAAACAACTGTTAGCCACAAAAAAAAAAAAAACCAAGAAAAAAAAACAACCTCAGGACCTATAGTTTGCATTTATTACTCTGTAATTGTCAGCAGGAGCTTGATTGTAGAGAGCTTTACACCACAGACGATACAGCCTACCTTTAATTACCTTGCATTACAGTATTGTAATTGTCAGTCTTTGTGTGATGGATTGTCCGTCAGTCCGTCCACCAACACCAAATATCTTCACAACCGTTGCAGATAGAAAGATGAAAGAAAAAGCACATTACTCTGGCGGCAAAGGGGATGGATATTAGATGATGACCTTGGCCTTGAGAAAACTAGGTTAACGTCAAATTTCAACTTATATACATTTTTTTGCACATATCTCAAGAACCGGATAAGAGAGGAAGACTAAACACGTTATATTGAGGGAGGCAAGGGGATGAAAATTAGATCACAACCTTGACCTTGAAAAAATAGATGGTCAAATTTTCACTTTTATACTTTTTTAGGTACACATCTCTGAAACCCGATGATATAATCACAAAACAAAAAGAATCATTTTCAGGAAGCCAGAGGCACAAAAATGGGATGATGACCTTCACTTTTGGTGAAAAGCTAAATACTTTATAGTATAATATAGAATTCATTGCTGCGACTCTTAAGAAAGTAGGACATGATTTGATTTTGTGTTTAAACAAATACTAATGACGTTTAAAAAAAAAAAAGGGTGAGCTCTGCCACTGATTCAACAGAAACTGCCTTAATTACCTATAGATTCACGGATAGTTTGAACTTGGTGAACAGAACACAATTATGCCAGGGGAAAAGAAAAAATAATTAACCTTGAATCAATTTTTTTTTTTAATTATTTGGTTTTAAATTTAAACAAAATATTTAAAGCTCATATCCCCACGAAAGCAGCTATTCAGCTCCATGAACGTGATCTGGTGCACTGTGGCAGGCTGTGATCAGTTGTATACATGACATGATGTTATCAGTGCCAATAAACAGGGAACCCATAACATCAGAATGGAGCTGAAAGGAAATTGTTGCTTATTCAATAAGCTTGGTATTTTGTGATAGTGTAATATTAGGAGACTCTAAGTACTATCCATGCATTTGCTTATATTGATATGGCTTATAAATCCTTATGCATGTGCATTTTCATTGGTCTAGACACTTTTTTTTTAAAACTTTCATTTATTTTTGTAAATAAATATATCTACATAGGGAAAACTGCAATAAACCCTTTTTCAATAAATTATGAGCAAATGTCAAATAGCTTGACTTTTTTCATGTTGAAAATGTGGACACAAACATGATGGCTATGTGAATAAGTCTATAGAATGAATTACATACTGTTTCTTTGAATTTCTTCATCTCAGGCGAATCATTGCCATTAGCAACCTCCAACCAGATCCTGATTCGCTTCACCTCCAAATACCAGTCCAGCTCTAGAGGATTCCACCTGGTCTATCAGGGTAAGTTTGAACACACTCAAGGCTTGTTTCTTCTGGACTCCCTCTTCTCCACCAATCAGAGTCACCATCCATAATACTGTACTGTAGATGAGCTGTAGAATGATTTTGTGAGGATTCACCTTCAGCTACTATTTCACCTGTCAGTAGTTTTGGTGTCCATCAACACTGTAGGAGTGTCACTGTCTATGGAAAAGGATGTTCTAAAATCAATGACTTTTTCCTTAGAATTATTTTCCTTGAATAATGCACCGTACCAACGTTTGCTGACAGCCGGTTTGAGAGCAAGGGGCAAACAAAGTTCATTCCACATTTCATTCTGATAATGACACCGATTTTTTTTGAAGATGACAGCTCTTTGGCACTCTTGTATAAAAACTGAACGTAACCTCAAAAGTATCATTAAGTGATTATAAGCCAGTGACAGAGATCCTCTACCCTACCACCACAAGTTATATTTTATCATAAACACATAAAGAGCTAAAATCAATCTGTAAAATCTGGCTTTTGCTTTGTTCTGTAAAGCTGTACCACGAACCAGTGCCACACAGTGCAGCTCAGTCCCTGAGCCCAGAAATGGCCGCCGTATGGGTAACAATTTTGCTGTCGGAGCTGTGATCCGCTTTGAGTGCAGCCCAGGTTATATGCTGGAGGGATCCAGTGCCATCGAGTGTTTGACAGTTCCCAATGCCCTGGCACAATGGAACATCTCCATACCCAGCTGTATAGGTAATGAATACCCACCAATGAATACCTACACATACACATTTATTTGTTTCACTGTCTTTATTTGCTGGTTCATTGCTTTGCTCTATATGTATGCTTCTGTCTCTTTCAAGCCCTTGTTCATATGACACAAACATAGGCTGCAAGGTATTGCTTGTAGCAATACAGTATGATTTAGCCACACAATACGCAGGTGGCAGGCACTGCTCAGGGTCACAAATACAAGCAGACAGATACACAAACTCAAATGGAGAGCTCCACTTGACGCACATTACGTACAGCTGTAGCAGATGCTCTTATGCCATCAGCAGATGTTTAAATGTGCAGACCAAGCTGGGGAAACTGTTCGAGGACTGCCAATACTTAAAGTTACTTACAATGTGTGTGTGTGTGTGTGTGTGTGTGTGTGTGTGTGTGTGTGTGTGTGTGTGTGTGTGTGTGTGTGTGTGTGTGTGTGTGTGTGTGTGTGTGTGTGTGCTAGGTGAAGTTTACCAAGTCTTAACAGAATTCCAGATTTCTCTGGAAACAAGCATAAAATGCACAGTGTAGATGATTTAATGTTAATAATTTTTCATAATTGTTTTGTTTCTAAGTTTGTCTTATGTATTTGCTTTTTTTTTTTTTACTTGTCTGACATTTTATTACAATTTGACACTCTTAGCAGCAGAATTAAACCTACACTTGTGAAAAAAAGTGAAGGACATTTAATGATTACACTTTTTATATTAATTTAAAGGTGCAATTTTATGATTCTATCCAGTCTTTCTGTCCTTCTATCTTTATACATTCATACATATGCTCGTACTTGTCAAAAATGCATTATTCGTAACGGATACTCATCTGAAACAAGTACCTAGCTCGACCCTACTGCTGATATTAGTGTTGTCTTCTCATTTCTCTCACTTCTTTTCTCCAGTTCCTTGTGGAGGTAATCTTACCCATCGAACTGGCACCATCCTCTCACCTGGCTTTCCTGAGCCATACCTCAACAGCCTCAACTGTGTCTGGAAAATCACTGTGCCTGAAGGATCCGGAATCCAGGTTTGCGTAATATTTCTAGTACAAATTTTGTAAATAATGATAGTCCAGTAATGAGTCAGAGATGGATTCAGCCACAGTTATAGCATGATTTTTGAAAGTAAAAGTTGTTGAGAAAGATGGTAGCTTATATATGTATGAAAATATACATGTATATACAAAAGATCTTAACAGTACCTTACTGTAAAGACTGGATTTACAGCTTTCAGACTGCAGGAGAGCTGCATTATATTGAATTTACAGTGTATACTTAACAGAGGAAACTCTCAGTTTCACTTAGGAAAAATGCTTAAGGTTGCACAACCTGAAAAAAAACTAACTATAATTGACTCTTCATGTACTTTAAATTCCTTTTTTTATGAGTTAATTCACTTGGCAATGTTTATGTTTGATTTGTGTGTGATGGAGCTCCACAAGGACCTGTGCAAGTTCCCATTGGATCCTCCCTTGGAAAGTATTTTTCAGGCTTATGCTCCAGCCTCAGTGGCTAATGACCTTTGGGCCTTCCCTCAACTATTAGTTCCATCACTTCAGATTACTGTCCTTGCAGGTCAAATGTACAAGGTGGCCCATAAGCACACTTAACATGCTGCCCTGCACACCAACACTGAAATAGTTTGGCATTGAATTTAACCAAGAGAGCTGACTGTTCTACCCACCTTCTGAAAGGAACATCATGACAGTGACATATTTGCATACCGAACTGACAATACTGGGGAGATGGCACCCGTGTGTTTGGCTTATTGTTTATTGCTACTTCGTTGTTTTGTTTTCTTGTGGTTTTTAATCATCAACACTGAACAGTTTGAGTCTCAGGTGGTGTATAATCACTAATTTCTCCTGAGTCTTCGGAAAAAATACCAGCAATATTGTTACATTTTACGACAACAATCGGTTGTCCACATTGCTTGTGAGGATTCTGCCTGACCTGTACCAGGGCCAGCCCCAATTCCCCGGCATAAGCGCTCCCACCATCGAGGCAGTTGTGTTGGTCGGCTGGTGAAGCTGATCCTGTTGTCGGGTATTTGGATGGATTTTGGCCCCGCCAGCTGCGTTCTCCTCATCTCTTTCAGGGCGGGCTGGATGACCAGTTTCTGAAGACATTGTCCCAATCCACTGGACCTCCGGAACCGACTCCCATCAGGATTGGCCTGGTGAATGCCAGATCCCTGGTGAACAGAACTTTCATTTTGAGGGATTTCTTCCGCTCCTGTTGCCTGAATTTCTGTGTGACAGAGACCTGGATCAGTACAGATGAGTGCAGTTCTGGTTGAACTTTTACATCCGGGCTGCTCCGGAAGGACGTGGTCATCCCTGAGGTGGAGTTTGTCATAGTGAACCCATAACCAGTTTCATAGCAAATGAAGACAGCTATCAAATTGGAATTGTTGTCTGTATTTTGATGAATGAAAGCAGTTATAGCTCTTTTAAGTGATCTGAGAGCTGAAATGAAATTGACTTTATTTTAGGTATTGACAGAGGGAACTCAGAGGCTAGGCTGTTTAAAGAAGCGTCTGGACTGGAAGTGTTTCGATCAATATTCAATCAAAGATCTTGAGGACCACGGATCAGTTTGGAGAACATTTCATACAGTGTAGTTGGATATCTGACAGCTGCATGACATTCACTTAAAAAAGCATGATATGATACCTTTAATACTCTACAGCCTGTTAGCTTGGAAGCATCACCTGAAACATGTAATAAGAAGAATATAGAAGAATATAGAATAATCATACTTTATTTGTGCGAAAATGGAAAATTATCTTTTCACTCACCAAATACAGAGTTAGTCATGCACATATACTGTATGTTGTATACAGGCCCCTGAGCAAACACACAACACACTAGGGGCCTGTAGGCATGCAATTAGTATATATATATAAGGGGAAGCAGAGTGAAGGCTCGCGTGAGGGATGCGCCCCAAATGAGCAGTTTGTAGGGTGGACTGCGCCTTGCTCAAGGGTGCCTCGGCAATGGCTGGGACACCTCCCACCGTCAGCTTACACCCTGGAGGATGTCTTGGTGGCAGTGGGAATTGAGCCGCCGATGACTTTGCTGTCTGGTCTTCAAGACGTCGGCTCTACCGCTGAACCACTGCCGTCCAAATACTTCTTATTAATATGGTTGCTACTGCTAGGGCTTTGATTTCTGCTTCTACATCTGACTCCATTGACCCTGTTCCATGTTCTGTGGTTTTCAGTACGTTTGTGCCTGTGTCTCTGCCGTGCTTGGAAGATCTGGTTGGCCATATTAAATGATCAGGTTGTCCATGCTGCCATGACCTCTCCCCTCAGTTATTCACGGAGGTTTTTCCTAGGGCAGCGCATTCTTGCTATCTTTGTTCTGGTGTTGTTCCCCTTAGTTTTAAACATGTGGTAGTGCAGTCCCTTCTAAAAGGCCTTGATAGCAGTGTGCTAGCCAATTTTAGGCCCATCTCCTAGCTGCCTTTTATTTCCAAAATACTGGAGAAAGTTCTTCATCCCCAGTTAAAGGCTTTTCTGGCTGAGTATGGTGTCCTTCAGGTATTTCAGTCTGAATTTAAAACATTGCGTAGCAGAGTCGGCCCTTTGAGAGTTTTTAATGACATATTTATGGCGAACAACTCTAGTGACCATGTAATTCTTATTCTGCTGGACCTAATTGTGGCCGTTGACACTGTGGACAAAAAAACTGTAGTGGCCCGGTTACACCACCTACCAGGCATTAGTAGTACTGCTCTATACTGGATTAGATATTATCTAGCAGACAGATGTTGACTGTTTGCCCTGGCAACCAGGAGTCCATCTCTGCTCCATTGTTGTATAGGATTCCATGGGGGTCACTTGTTCTCCCTGTATCTATTGCCTCTGAGCTCAAAGGGATCTCAGAGGGTATTGGGCCTTTTCTGTTGCTGCTCCTATCTTGTGGAATGAGCACTCACTGCTCGTCAGAAAATCCTCTACGCTGTCCACCTTTAGGAATATGCCTAAAACTCATTTAACTCATTACGATTTGGCTTTTTACCCGAGAGAAATCTCGATGATACCAGTGTTACACACACGTTGAATGTCCTTGAGGCTCTGCCGTTTTGGTGTTTTATGGACATTTATTTACTTATCTATTAATTATGACATGAACCCTGGTGTTGTTTGGTTGCATATGCACAGCACATGCAACCAAGCAGCATCAACTGCTGTTTATCAACAACTACTTTTTTTTTAAGTGCTATATAAATAAAGTCGAGTCGAGTTGAGTTCCCTAAGGTGACACCCTAGAGAACCAACACGCTGCTGCAGCTGCAACTTGGTGACTGCCTCATCCTATCATTATGACCCTTATTTGTCTCTATTCAGACTGTTTCTCACCATGATCACTCTCATTGTTGCCCCTCCCTCCACCAGATTAGATTGGAGTATCACGATCTAAACCAGAACTTAAAGGAGCTAGTAGCCTTGCCATTACCTTTGGAGTTACACCCCTCCAATGAAATATCAATCTCTCTCTCTCTCTCTCTCTCTCTCTCTCTCTCTCTCTCTCTCTCTCTCTCTCTCTCTCTCTCTCTCTCTCTCTCTCTCTCTCTCTCTCTCTCTCTCTCTCTCTCTCTCTCTCTCTCTCTCTCTCTCTCTCTCTCTCTCTCTCTCTCTCTCTCTCTCTCTCTCTCTCTCTCTCTCTCTCTCTCTCTCTCTCTCTCTCTCTCGGACTCTTTGGGATGTGCCACAGCCCCTGCCACCCCTGTAATTGCATCGTATCCAATCTATAACCATCACAGCCAGAGGACCAGCGGGAAAAATGGACATGAGAAGGACAGAATAGGAGACTTGGAAAGAGTGGAAGAGCAAAAGGGATCTGCTGAAGACATGGGAACTTTATTCAACATATTATATTATGAATGTTATGAAGACACAAACAAAAACGGTTCATTTTCATTCCATTTGTAATTTTTCCTGCATTTTATATTATAAAAGGTCAGGAAACCTACTTCCTCAATTGCTTAGCGTTCTAAAGCAAACTAAGTTTAATATCCATCATTTAGGCAGCTTTTAGTAGTTATATAGATATTTAACTTCACTGCTACTGTTCTTCTCCTTTAATCGTAACTTTTTAAATAAAAATGTATAACTCTCCTGTCTCAGATTCAGGTCATCAGCTTTGTCACAGAACAGAACTGGGACTCACTGGAGGTGTTTGATGGAGGAGACAACACTGACACTATGCTTGGCAGCTTCTCAGGTATTACCATACATAAACATTTGTACAGTATGTGCATCTTCCTTTCCTTTCAGCTTTTCCCTTCAGGGGTCGCCACAGCGAATCAATTGCCTCCATCTAACCCTGTCTTCTGCACCCCCTTCTCTCACACCAACTACCTTCATGTCCTCTTTCACTACATCCATAAACCTCCTCTTTGGTCTTCCCGTAGGCCTCCTGCCTGGCAGTTCAAAACTCAGCATCCTTCTACCAATATACAGTGGTACCTCTACTCATAAAATTAATAGGTTCCGGAAGAAATTACGTAAGTAAAAAATTTCGTAAGTAGAGACGTGTTTTCCATGCAAATGCCCTAATCCGTTGCAAGCCCCCAAAAATTCTGAAATAAATGTTTTATAGAGCAAAAAAAATCATTAAAACATTTAAAAAATACATGTTACGATTAGATGATTACACAATAAATGACATTTATGCTTTCCTCATATTTTTTTGCCCTCTTTGGTTCATGCGCTATTGCCTCACCATGCAAAACAACAGAGTGAATTCCGGTCCTCCTTTTGAACTTCTATAACCACCCACGCAATGCCTTAAACTCCTTAAACTTCCTTTTGTTTTAATAACGTGGCGATTATAGATGCATTATGGCCATATTCTTTGGCGAGATCAACCAAGTGCATCCCTTTTTCATGATTTTCTATTAGCTCTTGCATTGTTTGTATGGACAAAAAAAGGATTTCTTTGTCTTTTCTTTTCCTCTTTTCTCCGTCACTTTCTTGGGGTCCATAACAAATACTCATAAAGTTAATACAGTACAGTATATTTGCGCAAAACTATCAGAACACCTCACGGGTCGAGAGCCGAATGTAGGGACCCTGCATAAACCCCGATCTAGCTCCACACAGAGGTTCCTCTTAGCCAGTGGGAATCCAGGAAGATACTAGGTAATAGCCAGTGGCAGAGCAGCTATGAGAATGTTGCGTTCAGGAACCTGTGGGAGCTGTGAGTATCAGCCGATACTGTATTTTTACCTTTTGTAAGTCGAAATTTCTTTTGTAACTAGGGGCAAAATTTCGTAAGTAGAGACATTCTTAAGTAGAGGTATCACTGTATTAACTATCTCTCCTCTGGAGATGTTCAAACCATCTCAGTCTGGCCTCTCTGACTTTATCTCCAAAACCTCTAACATGTGCTGTCCCTCTGATGTACTCATTCCTGATCCTATCCATCCTGGTCACTCCCAAAGAGAACCTCAGCATCTTCATCTCTGCTACCTCCAGCTCTGACCTCTGTCTTTTCCTCAGTGATATTGTCTCTAGACCAAACAACATCGCTGGTCTCATCACAGTTTTGTAAACAGTTTTGTACAAGAAATTATATTTTTCCATGCATCTGTAGAAACATCCCACAAGCAGATGAGGCTGCTGGACTTGACTGTAGGCATCTGCTTTTTCAAATATTACTGTTCTTCTCACAACAATCCCGTGTTTATTCATAATTGCTATACATGCAAATACACAAACACACACACACCTTCATGCAGTCACACACACACACACACACACACACACACACACACACACACACACACACACACACACACACACACACACACACACACACACACACACACACACACACACACACACACACAAACACACATTCTTAAATCAGCAAGCAATAAAAAACAAAATTTTTCCAGATATTGGGGATTAGCTTACACAGTTCGTTATGGCAGGCCTGTGCAGTAGATAGCATAGCTAAACTCTAATATTAATCTTTTCCCCAAGGCACCACTGTACCGGCTCTCCTCAACAGCACTTCCAACCAGCTCTACCTCCACTTTTATTCTGACATCAGTGTGTCTGCCGCTGGATTCAGGCTTGAATACAAAAGTAAGTGAAAAGAGTTCATGCAGCTTGATCTCAAGTATTGACAGCCTACATATTTTTCATCAAGCTGTCGATAGATGTTGTCTTTCCTGTGTTTCTGTATTATTATTTAATTATTTTAGTATTCACTCCATCGACGGTTGTTTGTGTCACAGATGTTGGTTGTTTTTTGTTTTTCTGCATAGATGTATTCGTGTGTGTGTGCGTGTGTGTGCGCGCGTGTGTGTGTGTGAGTGTGTGTGTGTGTGTGTGTGTGTGTGTGTGTGTGTGTGTGTGTGTGTGTGTGTGTGTGTGTGTGTGTGTGTGTGTGTGTGTGTGTGTGTGTGAGATGTTAAGCAGTCATTTGAAAGGTTTTCAAAGAATTTCAATGATATTTCTTTGGAGTTTCTGGTTACATTTTGAGGCTTACTTAAAGGGACAGTAAGGTCAAAATGAACCAGTTGTGTATACTTAATTAAACAAAAGTTTTGGTTCCATTTTTTTTTTTTTTTATGATCAACGGGGACTTGGAAACAAAAATACAGTGTGCCCTCGTGCATTTGCGCATCAACGCTCACAACTTCACTTCATCGCAGATTTTTGGTAGGCAGTCGTGTGATACCGTACACGCATTCTGTTGGCTGACGGCATCAGGAAGTGCGCTCTGTTCCCTGAGTCTCGGGCTTAACGTGAGACACAAAAGTGTTTTAAACAGTCAATAGAGTGTGTGAAAAGGTAATACAGCTAGAACTTGGTCTAATATCATGATGAAGAGGGTTCATAAACGTTTAAATTACCGTAAATAATAAGATAAATAGTTCTTCGTTCTATTGTGGAATTTATTAATCATGTGTGGTTCTTGGAATGCATTACCCGCGAGAAATGAGGACGCACTGTATATCATGTTACGGTGCGCTCCATGACAGCGGAAGTGATGCAATCGTAGACATCACGGTCAATCCATATCAGCGCCGTCACATTAATATAAAGCCATCGACAACATAATAAGCCAACATTATCATATTAAATTATCAAGAAATCATCTCAAATCATGTTGTGCTGACCCTCTAAGAGTTTCAGTGGATTTTTTTAGCTCTTGCACTGTTTGTCCCTGCACGCTTCTGTAGTTCTTAGTTGTAGTTCAGCTAGTCATGTCACTTGTTTCCACTCACGGTTCTTTTTCTTCCTGCTGTATCTACAAGGCTCATAAGTCTGAAAGCACATATTGTTTGAGTGACTAACTAGTTATAGTGTCCCATTTTGGTTTACTGTGTGATGTAAAAGTTAATTGCGCTACCAATGCTACCGCGCTAGCCCATCAATTGGATTTTCCATATTATGTTACCATTGAGCTAACCGTCATTTGTTACTATCGGACTGTGTAGAGATAATAACAACTCTAGTTTATATTAATATGTCTTGTATTTAGAAATGTATAAGGATCAGGGCCTGACATACTGTTTCTGCCTGTTTTATTTCAGTTTCACAGATCTTCTCAGTAAAATGACCTGTCTATCACTTTTGATATTATTTACTTTTCACGAGTGTTATAATTGCGTGATAATCTGGTCATAAAAACATTTATGCAATACCTGCAGTAGCTCCAGACATGAATTGGGAATTCAGAATAAATGGGTTGTCCGAAAATGATCTTACCTTCAAATTTCTTCGGAGATTTGAAGGTATGAGTACTTCATCCGGGTTGAAGTACTCATGGCAAATTCTCGGATCTTGTGTTGTAATGGCTGCCCTGACTGATGAAGAGATGGGTGTTGCCGATGACATTAGGACCCCATGTGACCACTGAATACGGAAGCTGCTGCAGCTCAGATTTAACTTTTTCCTGACTACAGGGATGATGTCAGAAAACAGGATTTTTTTTTTTTCACAATGATAAACAAAATATATATATTTCACTTTAAAATGACTTTTCTATACCTTTAAGAGATGGCATGGATTCAGGATTTTTATGACCCGCCTTACTTTGACTCTGGCTATCCTACGCTGCCATCACAGTTGATATAAATTGCCTTGGCACTCCATGTTCCCCTTACTTATTTTTTTGTGATGCAACTGTTTCTGTCATCTGTTCTTCATCCCACAGCGGTGTCTCTGACAAACTGCCCTGAGCCCGTGGTTCCTATGAATGGCATCAAGGTCGGGGAACGTCTTCAGATGAATAATGTGGTGTCTTTCCAGTGCGAACCTGGATACACTCTAGAGGTAATGATTGCTACATTGACATATATTTCAGCCATAAATGACCAAGCATCTTCATTTTCTTCCTCAGTATCTGTTCAATAAACTAGTAAAAATACCCACCACTCTTGAACTGTATAGTTTAATGATGCTAAAGTGATGGAAGGGTAACAATGACCGCCAAATTTTCAACTACAGGGTGCTAGTGGAAATTGGACTACTGTTGGTCAAACAAGGAGAGGAGGAAAGTATGTTCGTAGGAGGAGAGAGAAGAGGAACAATAAGAGTATAGGACTAATAGTACGGATGTTGAATGTTGGAACTATGACAGGAAAAGGTAGATACTTGGTTGACATGATGCAGAGGAGGAAAGTAGACATTCTGTGTGTCCAGTAGACCAGGTGGATAGGTAGCAAGGCTAGAAGTTTAGAAACAGAGTTCAAGTTGTCCTATCATGGTGTATATAGGAAGAAATGGAGTTATCTTCAAGGAGGAATTTGTTAGGAATGTCCTGAAGGTAAAAAGAGTGTCAGATAAAGTGATGAGTCTGAAGCTAGAAATCGAAGGTGTGATGTTCGATGTTAGTGGGTATGCTCCACAGGTAGGATGTGAGCTGGAGGAGAAGGAGAAATTCCGGTTGGACTTTGATGAAGTGATGCAGGGCATACCTAGAAGTGAGAGACCTGTCATTGGTGCAGACTTCAATGAACATGGTGGTGCAGGAAACAGAGGTGATGAGGAGGTGATGGGCAGGTTTGGTATCCAGAAGAGGAATGCAGAAGGACAGATGGTAGTTGACTTTGCAAAAAGGATGGACATGGCAATAGTGAATACTTTCTTCCAGAAGAGGCAGGAACATAGTGTGACGTATAAGAGTGGAGGTAGGAGCACACAGCTAGACTACATCTTGTGTAGACGGTGTAATCTGAAGGAGATCAGTGACTGCAAAGTAGTGATAGGCGAGAGTGTAGCCAAACAGCATAGGATGGTGGTGTGTAGGATGACTCTGGTGGTGAGGAAGATAAGGAGGGCAAAAGCAGGGCAGAGGATATAATGGTGGAAGCTGAAAAAGGAAGTGTCTCATGACTTATAGGAAGGAGTTAAGACACGCTCTGGGTGGTCAGGAGGTGCTTCCAGATGACTGGACAACTACGGCTAATGTGATCAGGGAGACAGTAGGAGAGTACTTGGTGTGTCATCTGGAAGGAAAGTAGATAAGGAGACTTGGTGGTGGAATGAGGAGGCACAGGAGTTTATACAGAGAAAGGTTAGGTAAGAATATGTGGGACACTGAGAGGACTGAGGGGAGTAGACAAGAGTACAGGGGGATGCAGCATAAAGGGAAAGTATAGGTAGCAAAGACTAAACAAAGGGTTTATGATGACTTGTATGCTAGATTGGACAGTAAGGAGGGGGAGACTGATCTATACAGGTTGGCAAGACAGAGAGACAGAGATGGGAAGGACATGCAGCAGGCTAGGGTGATTAAAGATAGGGATGGAAATGTATTGACAGGTGCCAGTAGTGTGATGGGAAGATTGAAAGAGTACTTTGAAGAGCTGATGAACGAGGAAGATGAGAGAGAATAACGGTACCACCATCAGGTGGTTCAGAGAGGATTTTAACCCTCTGCCTGAACACTACCACAGGACCTGTCCACCTGGTGAGTGCATATGCGCCAACACTTAGCGCCTCCCAAGAAATAAAGGACAAATTCTATGATGTACTTGAAGGGACCATAAAAAACATCCCCAAACTTGGTCAGCTTTACCTGATTGGTGACTTAAATGCAAGAGTTAGTGCCAACCACGACTCCTGGCGTTCTTGCTTGGGTCACCGTGGCATTGGTAAAATGAACGAGAATGGGCAGCGTCTCCTAGAGTTCTGTACACACCACAGCCTTTACATCACCAACTCATATTTCCAGTCTAAACCCCATCACAAAGTCTCTTGAAGACACCCACGGTCCCCCGCGTATGGACAGCAGCAAGACTGACCCAATCAAAGTTTCTGATTACCTCTCTGCCCTAGAGGAATCCTTCCCCCACCTACCCCAGTGTTGCTCTGCCCAGCAGTATGGGGATGGCTTATGGGACTCCATCCACAGTGCAGCCCTGAAGGTGTTTGGCAAGAGTGAGATGATCCAATGACCGGTTGAAGCCAATGCCCCTGTATTGGCACCGATCTTGGAAGAAAAATGCACTGCCTTAGATACTGGGCATCACCTGGCGGGATATGTACACCAACACAGCAGTCATTGAGACAGTGCAGCTTCCCAGCATGTACTCCCTTCTGAGGCAGCGTCGTCTCCGCTGGCTGGGCCAAGTTCGAGGGATGGACAATGGTCGTATCCCAAAGGACATCCTCTATGCAGAACTGTCATCTAGCAAGAGATCAATTGGTCACCCTCAGCTATGCTACAAGAACATCTGAAAGCACGACCTCAACTCATACAACATCAGTCCTGCCACATGGGAGGCTGTAGCACAGGACCGCCTTCAGTGGCATGGGCTGCTCTCATATGAATCCACCCTGGCTCAACAGCACGGAGCAAAGAGGACAAGGAGGATACAAAAACAACCGGAAAACACCATACCATCAACAGCTCTGGGACTGGCCTACAAGTGTGTCACCTGCGGCCAAGTCTGCCTCTCCCGCATTGGTCTTTTCAGCCACAGCAAAAGCTGCAGCAAACCCTAACGCCCCTGGCACAAGATATCTATGGTCTTCCGAGACTGCGATGCAGAGAGACATATGACCAAAAATTTTTGTCAGAATCTGAAGTTTAGGCATTATGTATGTGTGCTTTGATACAACAAATTAGTCAGCAACATACAATTTTATTCGACACTTGAAACTCCAACAGTCTGTGTTTTTCTTTTGACTGTTGTTTTTGCTATTATTTTTGTCTTCATTTCAATTTAGAAAAGTGGCTACAGAGCTTTAAAATAGCTTATTTTTACAGTGTACCATTAAATCTGATTATTGTGTGATCCTAAATCTCTGTTATCTTGTCACTTCAAATGGATGTGCTTTAGACCTGGGGAAAATTCAGATAATTATAGTAAAGGAAGAGCATCACAATACAGAAGAAATTATTGTCTTCCCAGATTTTGGTTTTGTATGTGTTCATACATTGTTGCATGGATGCTATTTCAGGGGAACTCACATATCACCTGTATGCCAGGAACTGTCAGACGATGGAACTACCCACCTCCTCTCTGCATAGGTAGGGATACTTTATTTCACTGCTAACATATCCAGCTCTTTCTACTTTTTTGCGTGTCATTTATACACACATTTATTTCACTGACCATTTATTTCACTAAGCATTGTATAGAAAATAACACTTTTTTAAAAAAAATTCTGTTACTTGTTATACATACAAACACCCTTTATGGCATAACGTGAATTCACTTGAAATTAAAGAAAATATGAGTTGTACATAAGTAAAGTAAAAAAACACAATCATATTTAACATGATTGTTTTTGTTTAATGTTTTGCACATTTAAATTTTCATCTTGAAAACTGATCACAAACTGAGCGAAACTCACTTCCTTTTGAGTTTTCGAAGGCTACTTAATTCCATGTCAGGTCTTGAACGGTTTGCATAAGATTTACTGTATACTGATATCAGGAATTTTGCGATTACATGTTGCATTTTTTCTAAAATAGGATAGCATCTGACCCATCACGTTCCCCCCTAAACACAGTGATAAGGCACACTGACATTCTTTGAATAGTTTTGGCCTCTAGCTGATATCTCATTAATTTCTTGATCTCCTTCCCTGCTTCCTTTCTTTCCTTTTCCAGTACTTGTCTTTCTTTTCCTCCTTGAGTCGACTAATTCTTTTACAATTAATTTCAGCATCTTCTACTCTTTTTTGTTTTTACTTTATTTTCAAGATCTAATATTCTTTTAATCTTCTTTGATCACATCACAGCTTCCCAACAGTTCATGTTGTAATTTCACCTCCAATTTTTTTTCCTTATAAATCATAATCCTGGATTTCCATGAAGACATGGAAACATTTATATATCATTGGATTAAGTTTAAAAGAAAAGGATGAAGGACATCAAATGATATAATATATTGTGCATCATTATCTCATGTAGAATGGAAAGACATCCTGAGTTCTACTATTTCTCAAGATGGTATGGAATTTAAATGGGATTGTGGAATTTTGTTTCTTCTTTTTTTGTTTCAATTGTAAGATGTTAATTCCGTAAAATAATTTCAAACCATCACTAATGAAAATTACTGATCAGAGGCATTGACCTGCCTTTATTTCCTTTAACCAATACTATACCCTGTGAAATCACAGGGTTGGTTTCCACTTTGGTACTGAATAATTTCCCAACATTTTTAACCTCTGCTCAAATGGTTTTGGGATTATGATTCAATTGACTGAATTCTGTTTTTTTGTTTGTTTGTTTTTTGCTTTTTTTTCTGTTTATTTTTGGTTGTTTGTGTAACACCCGTTCAGAATTTAGTGAGTTAAAATATGAGAACTTACTGGATGTTGGGCCAATGCGGAGGTTCGACTACTGGAGCAGGAGGTGTAATAAATGAGACAACTCAGTCAGTGTGGGTAGATGACATGTATTAAAATTTTATAAACTTAATCGGTCATCTCTGCCAATAATTCAGAACAACATACAAAATCACATTTCATAATAAAAGAAAATGGGCCCGAAAATCAATAAAATAATAAACAAAACACACATACACATACCCCGGGGTTCCGTATCTTTCTTTCAGGAATTGAACTCCAAAGTCTTTGTCCATCCAAAGAAAATTGATGAATCCTAAATCAATCAGTTCCAAATCAGATCCTGGTACAGTGGCTCGCCATCTTTGGATTGGACACTACGTGGAATCTGGAATCCGAAAAGGCGACGGTGTGGCGCCAGCATCAATCAGCGGTCTCCGTAGATTCCCGTGATGGAAAACAGTTCAGAAAATGCCAAGTCTTGATTAGCCCACAAAACTTGTCAAAACTTTCTCTCTCCCTCTAATGTTCCGGCGTGGTGCACGGGAACATCTTTATTCTCTATTTTCCTTCTTTCTCATCCTTCTCTCCGCCGTCTCTCTCCTCACTCTCTCGCGCTGTCTCCCTTCTTCTTTCGCGCGCTCACCCGGCGGAAATCACCTGCGCCGCTTTCGCGGGCCTTTTTTCAAAATAAAAGTCATTGACTTCCCTTTTCACAATAATATTTCTAAACGCAATTCTAATGCATGTCTAAATTGAAGTACTGCTTTTAGTAATAGATTACCGCTTAGTACGGTAACCCTTTATACCGACAGGGTTACATTTGCTTTGCTTTTTGTTTTGTTTTTGATCTGGGATTTGCAGATGCTAATGAAATTCTTTGTCTGCCCTCTGCCAGCTCAATGTGGTGGAATCCACGAGGAGCTGGAAGGCATGATACTTAGTCCTGGGTTCCCTGGTAATTATCCCAGCAACAGTGACTGCACCTGGAGGATCTACTTGCCTGTTGGTTATGGTGAGTTTCATGCTTATAAAAATCTTTACTGGCATTTCCACACTCAGGGATCCATTAATTATGCATATGGTTTGATTATGGCATGATATTTTACATTCGAAGATACCTGTTGTTATTTAGAGCTCTTTTTTTGTGTATGAGAGTCTTTGTACGGTTATGTAACTGTTTCAGTATTTCTCTTTTCAATTTCCTACCCCTACTTTTGTAACGGTCTTTACCTTGTTTCCCAGGAGCCCACATGCAGTTCCTCAACTTCTCCACAGAGGCCAACCACGATTTCCTAGAGATCCGCAATGGGCCCCTTGACACTAGTGCAGTGATCGGTCGTTTCAGTGGCCAAGATATTCCCTCTTCCCTCCTCACCACCTCACATGAAACCACAGTATATTTCCACAGTGATCACTCACAAAACAAACCAGGGTTCCGGTTTGAGTACCAGGGTAAGACAGCAGACAGGATAGGAAAGTCCACCTCCTAGTTAAAGATGCAAATGATAGGAGTTGAAATATTGTTACAGACAAAAAATATAAGTGTGTCGATTTATATGTTGGATTATCAGCCTTCTAGTGACTATGTGTTTATGTCAGCTGAAAGGAATATATACTATATATATATATATATATATATATATATATATATATATATATATATATATATATATATATATATATATATATATATATATATAACATTATTCAATACTTTAACCAGATTTATTTTTTCTAATTCTAATAATTAAAAAAATAACCAGAGTTTTTTTGGGGGTTTTTTTTTGCTCAAGAATTGAGTTTGTATCAGTAATGTAAATCACCAAGCTTGCTCTAGCTAGTAATTACTGTTTTGCTGGATCCACTGACTTAACAGAGGTGCATGTAGTGCAACAATATTTATGCTAATACTGCTTCTGACAAACAGTGATATTTACTTCAACTGACACAAACACATAGTTATTAGAAAGCTGATCATCCAACATATTAATGGAGTCATATACAAATCAAATGTTCATATGTGGGATTTTCACATTTTCTCCGCAAGTTAACTTATGTACCATTACTGCCACTTCATGTGACATATGAAGTAGTGCTGTCAAATTAATTAAAGGATAATTACTTAATCTAATTAATCACATTTTAATCTCATACAGGCTAAATACCCCCAAATAAAGTATTTAAATTCTAGGATATTACAAAATTGTAGTGCATGACTAATCAATAGAATGCACCAAGAAGAGAAGATTTGAAATCCACATTTTTATTGGTTAAGTGTCCTTAATAAATGAAATTCAAAAGAAAAAAGGCCAAACACATCAGCAAACCAATTAGGCCAGGTGCATTTCTCAAAAATGCAATTCAAATACAGTTAAATGCTTGTGCACTGACTTGCCACTCGCGATTAATTGCGTTAATTTTTATAGCGCGTTAATTTGCAGCGTAGTTAATTAATCTAATTAAAGCATTAAAGTGACAACCCCAGTATAAAGCCATACTACTACTAAATAATTCCAATAATTTACTGGAATGTAGCCACATGAGGGCACAAGCCAGTGTCTTATTGTGCCGGTCCCAAGTCCAGATAACCACAGAGGGTTGTGTCAGGAAGGGCATCTGACGTAAAACTTTTGCCAAATCAAACATGCGAATCAAATCTATGACTTTCATCAAGTCCCAGGTTAACAATGACCGCCAAATTTTCAACTACAGGGTGCTAGTGGAAATTGGACTACTGTTGGTCAAACAAGGAGAGGAGGAAAGTATGTTCGTAGGAGGAGAGAGAAGAGGAACAATAAGAGTATAGGACTAATAGTAGGGATGTTGAATGTTGGAACTATGACAGGAAAAGGTAGAGATTTAGTTGACATGATGCAGAGGAGGAAGGTAGACATTCTGTGTGTCCAGAAGACCAGGCGGATAGGTAACAAGGCTAGAAATTTAGGAGCAGGGTTCAAGTTGTTCTATCATGGTGTAGATAGGAAGAAATGGAGTTATCTTGAAGGAGGAATTGTTAGGAATGTCCTGAAGGTAAAAAGAGTGTAAGATAGAGTGATGAGTCTGAAGCTAGAAATCAAAGGTGTGATGTTCAATGTTAGTGTGTATGCTCAACAGGTAGGATGTGAGTTGGAGGAGAAGGAGAAATTCCGGTTGGACTTTGATGAAGTGATGCAGAGCATACCTAGACGTGAGAGAGTTGTCATTGGTGCAGACTTCAATGGACATGGTGGTGCAGCAAACAGAGGTGATGGGAAGGTTTGGTATCCAGAAGAGGAATGCAAAAGGACGGATGGTGGTTGACTTTGCAAAAAGGATGGAAACAACTTTCATTAATACTTTCTTCCAGAAAAGGCAGGAACATAGGGTGACCTACTGTATATGTGTGGAGGTAGGAGCACACAGGTAGACTACATCTTGTGTAGACGGTGTAATCTGAAGGAGATCAGTGGCTGCAAAGTAGTGGTAGGCCTGAGTGTAGCCAAACAGCATAGGATGGTGGTGTGTAGGATGACAATGATGGTGAGGATGATGAAAAGGGCAAAGGCAGAGCAGAGGATGAAATGGTGGAAGCTGAAAAAGGAAGTGTTTCATGACTTATAGGAAGGAGTTAAGACAGGCTCTGGGTGGTCAGGAGGTGCTTCCAGATGACTGGACAACTACGGCTAATGTGATCAGGGAGACAGTAGGAGAGTACTTGGTGTGTCATCTGGAAGGAAAGTAGATAAGGAGACTTGGTGGTGGAATGAGGAGGCACAGGAGTGTATACAGAGAAAGGTTAGGTAAGAATAGGTTGGACACTGAGAGGACTGAGGGGAGTAGACAGGAGTACAGGGGGATGCAGCATAAAGGGAAAGTATAGGTAGCAAAGACTAAACAAAGGGTTTATGATGACTTGTATGCTAGATTGGACAGTAAGGAGGGGGAGACTGATCTATACAGGTTGGCAAGACCGAGAGATGGAGATGGGAAGAACATGCAGCAGGTTAAGGTGATTAAAGATAGGGATGGAAGTCTATTAAGAAAAGCCAGTAGTGATGATGGAAAGAGTACTTTGACGAGTTGATAAATAAGGAAAATGAGAGAGAACAAAGACTTGAAGAGGTGACTGTTGTGATGCAGGAAGTAGCAAAGATTAGTCAGAATGAAGTGAGGAGGGCATTAAAGAGGATGAGGAGTGGAAAGGTACTCGGTCATGAAATATGTAAGTGTCTAGGAGAGGTGGCTGTAGAGTTTCTAACTGGGTTGTTCAACAGTATCTTAGATAGTGAGAAGATGCCTGAGGAATGGAGGAGAAGTGTGCTGATGCCCATTTTAAGGAACAAAGACGATATGCAGAGTTGTGGCAACTACAGAGGAAAAAAGCTGATGATCCATACAATGAAGTTATGGGAAAGAGTAGTTGAAGGTAGACTAAGGGGAGAAGTGAGCATTTGTGAGCAGCAGTATGGTTTCTTGCGAAAAGAGAGTACTACAGATGCAGTATTTGTGTTGAAGATGTTTATATAGAAGTAGAGAGAAGGCCAGTGGGAGCTGCATTGTGTTTTTATAGATCTGAAGAAAGCTTATAACAGGATGCACAGAGAGGAATTGTGGTATTGTATGAGGAAATCTGGAGTGGCAGAGAAGTATGTTAGAGCAGTGCAGGACATGCATGAGTGTAAGACAGTGGTGAGGTGTGCTGTAGGTGTGACAGGCGGGTTCAAGGTGGAGATGGGACTGCATCAGGGATCAGCTCTGAGCCCCTTCTTGTTCGTGGTGATGGACAGGCTGAAAGATGAAGTTAGACAGGAATCTCCATGGACTATGATGTTTGCAGATGACATTGTGATCTATAGTGAGACAGGGAACAGGTGGAGGAGAAGCTAGAGAGGTGGAGGTTTGTCCATGAAAGCAGAGGAATGAAAGTTAGCTGCAGTAAGACAGAGTACATGTGTGTAAATGGAAGGGACCCAAGTGCAAGAGTGAAGTTATAGGGAGAAAAGATCAAGAAGATGGAGGATTTTAAGTACTTAGGGTCAACAGTACAGAGCAATGGAGTGTGGTAAAGAGGTGAAGAAGTGTGTGCAGGCAGGCCGGAACGGGTAGAGAAAAGTGTCAGGTGATGTGTGATTGAAGAGTTTTAGCTAAAATGAAAGGAAAGGTGTACAAAACTGGTGAGACCAGTGAGACCAGTTGTTTGGTCTGGAGACAGTGTCACTGAGGAAAAGACAGGAGACAGAGCTGGAGGTAGCCGAGATGAAGATGCTGAGGTTTTCTTTGGGAGTGACCAGGATGGATGAGGAATGAGTACATCAGAGGGACAGCACATGTTAGAGGTTTTGGAGATAAAGTCAGATAGGGCAGACTGAGATGGTTTGGACATGTCCAGAGGAGAGATAGTGAAGATATTGGTAGAAGGATGTTGACTTTTGAACTGCCAGGCAGGAGGCCTAGAGGAAGACCAAAGAGGAGGTTTACGGATGTAGTGAAAGAGGACATGGAGGTAGTTGTTTTGAGAGAAGAGGATGCAGAAGGCAGGGTTAGATGGAGGCAACTGATTCGCTGTGGCGACCCCTGAAGGGAAAAGCCAAAAGGAAAAGAAGATTCCAAGAACTGACTGGATCAGTGTAATGAGCTTGAAAGGGCTAATAAATTTTCCATATCTAGAAAGCTCTTTAATAATCTTTTAAGTACTTAAAAGATTTTTTTTACCACACGCCCATGATAATCTTCGTTGCTTTTCCACATGGCTGCATGAATAAATTCCCTTTCACTACAAATTCAACTGGTATTCAAAGTTTGTATACGTACTTGGAATACCTGTTTGAATACCTGAATGAACAAACAAGTCGGCAAATTCAAAGGTAGCATAAGCCATTTATGTAACTGTGTACATTAGTTACAAATCAAGCATTAAATGTGCAAATACCATCTACTTTCAAAATTATATGCTACCAAGAGTGGCTCTGATCATGGAAATCAATCCATTTAGTCTGGTTCTTCGGCTCTCACTGTTTTGCTTTTGTATTCAAAAGGGAGAAAAAAATATCTTCCCACACTATTTCTAATGACAATATTTTACACTTCTGGAACAAGTCGGACTCACTGCTGCCCCCACCCCCCACTTACCCCTTTACTGAGTAGGAATGAATGAGAGTTTGAGTACGGGGGTGGGCGTAGTTGAGAGAGGAGAATTAAAGCAAAAAGTACAGAATGATCTAAATATAGCACTTTCAATATCTTTAGAGTGCCCACATGTTTTCCAGTGATGTTCAAATTAACTGCAAACTGCTTTAAACTAAATGGTGTTTGAATAAAAACTTTATTGGGAAAATTATGCTGATTTAAACAGATTAATGCTCATGTTGTTTTCTCCCTAAGCTTACGAGCTACAGGAGTGTCCTGATCCAGAGCCTTTCCACTATGGTGTAGTGGTGGGTGCTGGCTACAACGTTGGCCAGTCCATTTCCTTCGAGTGTTTGCCTGGTTATCAGTTAATGGGACATTCCATCCTCACCTGTGAGCACGGCACTACCCGAACTTGGGATCACCCTCTTCCTCGATGTGAAGGTAAGCATGTTAGAATTGTCGATGCCCCCATCCTGTGTTATAAAAAAAACCCCACTATTGCCCCATTAATGCTGACCCGAAGTGCTAACATCCCAATTTTCTGTTTCAAATATATTGAGCTATTACATCATTAGTCTGAAGTGTGGTTATTGAGATAATGATTATCTATTATGAAATATGCAATTAAACTAAATTACCATCCCATTTTAATGAAGCCGCAGTAAGACAAGTGTACATGTGTGTGAATGAGAGGGGCCCAAGTGGAAGAGTGATGTTACAGGGAGAAGAGATCAAGAATTTTTAGTACTTAGGGTCAACAGTCCAGAGCAATGGAGAGTGTGGAAAAGAGGTGAAGAAGCGTGTACAGGCAGGATGGAACGGGTGGAGGAAAGTGTCAGGTGTGATGTGTGATCGAATAGTTTCAGCTAAAATGAAAGGAAAGGTGTACAAAACTGTGGTGAGACCAGCGATGTTGTTTAGTCTAGAGACAGTGTCACTGAGGAAAAGACAGGAGACAGAGCTGGAGGTAGCAGAGATGAAGATGCTGAGGTTCTCTTTGGGAGTGACCAGGAAGGATAGGATCAGGAATGAGTACATCAGAGGGACAGCACATGTTAGAGGTTTTGGAGATAAAGTCAGATAGGGCAGACTGAGATGGTTTGGACATGTCCAGAGGACTTGATAAGTACTTGATAAGTACTTTAATCAATTATAAAAACCAGCAATTATAATTTTGATTGCATGTTTTAATCATTTGTTCAAAATTTCACTTCAAATAACAGATATATTTTATAATTTTGTTTTGGGTTTTTTTCTTGGTCACTCTCTGTCAAGGCAAAGAAACACTTGCTATGAAGACACAGAGAGGAAGCAGATGTGGAAATATAGACTGCAATGCTTAATTTATATTGCTGTTCTTCTGTGAATAACTGGGACAACCATCCTGCCACTGTCAAAATATGTGGGACTACTCCTGTTTTCAGCTGAAGTGCATGTTGAAATGGGACGCAAGACTTGTACAGTTACCACTTAGTGTTGTAAAAAAAAAAGTGTGTGACTAAGGACCTTTGCATTTTTGAAAATCAAACAGAATTACACTTTTGAGTGGTATTTTCACCTCACACACAGACACCCAGCAAACATAAACCAAGCATCAGTCTTTCTGTCATTGCAGTATTCCTCTGAGGAGGATGAGAGAAATAAGTACATTGATTTTTGTTACCTTGTCTTGACTCATTTGTCGTGCATTCACAGGATCACATATGTCATACCAATAGAGCGAAGCTTTTTTTTATGTTATTCCCACCTCACATTCTACTTAACCTTGGATCTAGATTTTTTTTTTCCTTTTGCTCTGTTTTTATATAAAATAATGTGTTTCACAATTCAACAGCAACAGGGTCACAAGTTCTATGTCTTTAACTATCCATTCAATCAACATGACACTCTACATAATAAGGTTAAGTAGTTTACCAGTTGATAACGTGAATCAGAAGTGCAGCTCCACAGGAGGGGCAGGATGTAATCAGCCCTTCTGATCAATAGCCCATTATCAAGTTAGGGGCTACTTGCTTAAATGACCCAGGTTTTGATTTGAGCTAAGGCACATTCCCCATCTTGTTTCCTGTCTTTGAAAATTAAGGTAAAAGACATCAAATAATGTAGAATAAGTCTATTTCTGCTTTGTAAATGATCAAACAATCTTAGATATCCAGGGGTGTGCCATAAAGCTGAATAATCAGAGTTGCGAGAGAGATCTGCCCGACAGTGATTACCACTCTTTCCCGATTTGTTTTATTGCTCCACCACAGCGAGTATGTGTCCAATGGGACTTGAGCTTGCAATCATTAAATTGGTTAGAAAATCCCGAGTTCCTCAACAAAGTTTCAAATGTAGTAAAAATGTTTAGATTTGGGCTTGACTGCACTGTGGTCCAAATGACATCAATGTAATTTTTAAACACCAGTATATAATGGAGTTTTCAGGTGTGACATCAACATGTAATTTTATGTTTCAAACACACAAAACACACTATTTTAAACACAAAATGAATATCCATTCCCTCCAATACACTGTACATATACACACTCCCCAAAAGCCAAGTCAACACTAACCCCCTGGCTCATATCCATACAGTCCTTTCACCCCATAGGGAAATGTTTGAGGCCTTATCTTAGTGAAACACGCCATCCAAACCATCACTTTCTAACAGGCTTTACTGGCTAATCTTTCACTCAGACAGGCGCCTGGGCACTCGACGAAGTGCAAAACAGAGGGTGAGAGAGACACCGAAGGGAGAAGGGAAGCAAAAGAATTGAGGGATGAAAAATGTCCTTTTTCAGATTGCGGTTGAATTAACAATCTACAATCTGTCTTATCTTGTATTCATGGTCTGCTCTCTCTCTCTCTCTCTCTCTCTCTCTCTCTCTCTCTCTCTCTCTCTCTCTCTCTCTCTCTCTCTCTCTCTCTATATATATATATATATATATATATATATATATATATATATATACACACACACACACATAAACACACACGCACGCACACACACACACACCTTTCCTCTTCCTTTTTTCCTTCCGTCTGTCAGTGCCTTGTGGCGGGAACATCACATCAGAAAATGGGACCATATTTTCCCCAGGGTATCCAGAGGAGTACCCCAACTCAGCTGACTGCTCCTGGCTAATCACTGTGTCTCCGGGCTCTGGAATCAAACTGAATTTCACTCTACTACAGGTTCATGGACCTAATGACTTCATTACCGTCTGGTAAGCGTGAAAGCTCACCCATTTCTGATATAAAAGCTCACTCCTCCTAAATTTACTTGTATGATTGTTATCTTTGTGTAAATTTGCTTTTCTATGCAATAATATACAGACAATTTTACTTATAGCTCTTGGTGTTCTCACTTACATGTAATAAAAGCCATTTAAGGACAGTTGAAGCAGTAGGAATAGTGTCTGTGTTGGGGTGAATAGTGTTTGAATAGTGTTTGTGTTGGGGTGGTGTATGGCGTTTTGCCTGACTGAGTATCAAAGTGTAAAGCTTTCTCTCATCAACCCCATAATGCTTGGTTGGCCATGCCATATGTGCGACCAAAGACAGGATTTTTCATGCTTGATCGCTGCCAATCCCAGTTGATGCCCACTCTCTGAGACAGTCCCCCAAGGTCTCAGAGAGTGGGCATCAACTGGGCTCTCAGCGAGACTGGAGGTCTGACTGCCAGCCAACCTGGCAACATGAAGACCACATAAACATCCCTGTGATGAGGAGCAACATCTAAGCTGAGATAGATGTTTATAGAATAATTCTTTGGTCTTTGAGAATTTAATGTAACAAAGTCCGTAAACCCTTTGAACTGCCAGGCAGAAGGCCTGGCAGGAGGCAGGCAGGAGGCCTAGAGGAAGACCATAGAGGAGGCTTATGGATGTGGTGAAAGAGGACATGGAGGTAGTTGGTGAGAGAGAAGAGGATGCAGGGCTAGATGGAGGCAACTGATTTGTTGTGGCGACCGCTGAAGGGAAAAGCCAAAAGGAAAAGAAGTAGAATGTCCGTACACCCAAACTGATCCAAAATATGTACTTTCTATCATATTGTTGATATTTTTTGCTTGTAAAAAGTCCCCACTCTGTTGATCTTACCTCAACAAGCGTATGCAGAGCCAAGATGTGAAATATTGTATTCTCCAATTTCCAGTTACCACCACTGTGTATCTATCCACTGAACTACTGAGCCAAAAAAAATGGTCCCCCTAATGGCGAATTGGCCAGAGTTTTGTCAGGCAGCAGTCCCCAGCCAACTGTTTCCAGAGCAGCTTCTAATCTCCCATGCTCAGTCTGACAGCCAGAGACAGATGGTTTTTAAGATGAATGGTTGTGGCAGGAATCTGGGAGCTGGCTTAATCGGCCATGGTCACACAAGGGGACTGCCAAGGGTGGGCCATAGCTTCCAGGGAAACTCCCATTGGATGATTGTTAGCAGGACCAGCGCAATCCAGGGCAGTCGTTCAATGCTTATCTGCAGTTTCTACCTTATGCCAACGTAATGACACCGAGCAGTCTTTTTTTTTTGGGTGTAATTGAGTGAACACTATGTTGGAGGTTGAGTGACAATAGTCGGGCTTGCGCCCTTGTTTGGGTTTTTCTCAGATATGTCTAACAAAGACTCAACGTGACTTATATTTTGAGACACCAAGCATTTGAGCCTCATAGGTAATTATGATTGCTTCGATTCACTGGGTTTTTATTCAAAATAATTTTTCATCTTTAGGGATGGTCCACAGGAGACAGTCAGGAAGCTTGGTGTGTTCACCGATGGTGAGCCAAATGAACCACCCAGTAGCACATCCAACCAGGTGCTAATTCGTTTCCGTAGTAATGCAGAGAAAGGTGGATTGTTTTGTATTAGCTATCAAGGTTCGTAAAGTTCTGTCTTCTTTTTTCCAAATTTGTCCCAGATCATTTACACATTTTGTTTTTTTAATTATGTCCATCTCTTTGATGCTCTCACTAAAGCTTACAGACTTCAGTTCTGCCTTCCTCCCCCGATTATTCCAAAAGCAGAGATCCTGATGGCGAGCAAAGAGTTCAAAATTGGTAGGTTGCAAAACCTATAATGCTTTATATACACACAGCTATGTACACACTGACATTAAGAATCACTCAATTTGAGGCACTTCTACCATGCCTGTTTTAGATGTTGGTCACATCCTGACTTGTAAAATCAAAACATTCACAATATTCCTTTTTGCATACTAGCAAGTTCCTGTCTTGTAAGGTTATCCAACTAAATAAAGAATCAACTCTAGGACTTTCAGAAAGCAGTATGAATGAATGTCTATCACAATATAATCAAAATGATGCGCTTCCATATATTGTGAGAAAATATTTCTTTAAATCTACAGTATTTGCATAACTCCTTGACTCATTGCTATGCGACACAGACAAGTTACATGATTCCCAGTGGGGCTTTGTTATGTTCAACTTTCCTTTTACCGAGACACAAAATTAATCATCAGGTTATTCAGATTTTGATTCAGTATCCAGGTGAAGCAGCTCTGATTTGGTATGTGAAGACACTCTGGTTATCAACCCTACAGATTGTCGTTTGTATCTCTCATTGATCTCTGTGTAACTTACAATTCTCCGTCTGTCTGTTCAGGTGATATTGTGCGGTACCGATGTCTTCCAGGCTACCTGTTGAGTGGAAATAGCATCCTCACATGCCGGTTGGGTACACATTTGGAGTTTGACGGGCCTCCGCCCACATGTGATGGTGGGTAATCACTTTTGGCTTAAAAAAATTTAAATCTATATTTACTGAAAAATTCTTCTGGAAATAAATAAAAATAACAGCAAACATTAATAAAGGGAGAATATTCAAAAAAACAATAGGCATACTTGAAAAATGTTCTTTGAAGGTCCCACATTATACCCTTTTTATTTGAACCCACACAGCTGCTAGCTGTCCAAATATGGTGTATTTGAAGTGTATTGCCCCAAACTGATCTGTGGTCCTTAATATCTGCTATTGAAAATGATGAAGTGTCCTCCTCACCCCTCTCAGTGGGGAGGAGGACGAATGGAAGCTAGGACACTAAAAAATCTGCATACTATATCTGAGTATACAGTACATTCTAATTCACTTATCTACTCTCTATTTGTTACCATTCATTTTAGCTCTTCTTTATTAAATACTCCTTATTCTGACATTCTCAATGTTTTAGGCAGGCTACATAAACACGGTCTGAAGCAGAGCCAAATCGTTAGCCACATTCAAGCAGGCTTTACTTATGGTCATAAGCAACTGCAATTAATATAAAAACTTGGTCTTTGTGATGTGTATGTGTGTTTGCTAAGCTACTGAGGATATGCCGTGTGTGGACATGCACTCTAGGCAGGCTACACAAACACAGACCAAAGCAAGGCTAAGTCATTAACCAAATACAAGCTCCGGAGAGAGGGCAGGTTTTTGATGGGCTTGGGATAGGTCAATCACTTCTGTCAATCACTCCCATTGTTACATCACAACGGGCACTGGTCTGGTCTGGAATGGATAGGGGTTTTTTTTTGGACTCTTGGACAAATTTCTGCTCTACAGTTGAAACAGGGAGCGTTTGTTTTACCAGGTCCTAGGAGTTGTTAGGGTTAGGGAGAACCATTACATATACAGTGCCTTGCGAAAGTATTGCCCCCCCCCTAGAACTTTTTGACATTTTGCCACATTTCAGGCTTCAAGCTTAAAGATAACAAACTGAAAATATTTTTTCAAGAATCAACAACATGTGTGTGTGTGTAGAAAAAATGTTTGTTTTTTTTTCACAATATGACCCCTTTAAAATAGTTTTTGCATTTTGCATAGCACTTAAGTTGACATTGTTCCATGATTGTATAATGGTTCACATTGTATTGTTTTAGTTCATTTCCAGCAGTGTCCTATAAGTTTGCTTTAAACATGCCTTTTGCATTAGTTGTATTTCGCCCTCCATAGGGATCTTTCTGCCAGTTTTCATGGATCCACTGTCACGTATCAATTTCGGCACTTTCCATCTCTGCAGATGATAGCTGACTCCCATGAGAATGAGGGTGTATGCTGCAGTGCTCTCCACATGCTGGGATATCATTCTCCCAGGGGAATCGATGAGTGCACTGTTCCCAACTTCCCGCTTTATCAGAAAACTGAATGTTGTGTTTGACACATTTCCTCCAGGCACATTACTGGTTGCATCATGGGGTTCCTGTTTTTTTCTGTTTTAAATACCAAAACTACATACATCTCATTACACATTAATCTTTGCCTTTTTTAAAATATCTTACTCTGTTGTATGGTGGACAAGGGACACTAAGTGACATATTTACTGAAATTACTAAATTTCAAAATGAATCAAATGCATTAACAATGAGATGAGGTGAAATATAAGGACATACAAGGCATGTAAACCCCACCTTGTTTATACCGTCTGTAATGCCCTGGCTGATGCCTACCTTGCTGTAGTCACCTGCAGCTGATGTGTAAATAAAATCGCCGACTGACAACAATGCTTGTATTCCAATTTCAAAAACATCAAGTTTAATGCACAGCTTTGCCTCCAAAGCAATTCTTCATGCTGTTTCAGAGGAAAATCTCTCAGTTAAAAGCATTTTGTTTGCAGTTTGGGATGCATTTTTCAGAGAACAACACATAATGTGAGGGACAAAAGTGCCATCAGACTCTCTATCACTAAACAGACTAAGGTGGCGGAAAGAACAGTAATATATAAAGAATTAAGGATTGCAAGAAAGAGTCTGTTAAAGAGAACACGAAGTTACAAACCAATTTTGGTGCAAAGATGGGGAGCGACGAGCACATGCGCAGATGAGCCTCATCATTGACAAGTTCTTAAAATGTCTTAAAAAGTTTGTTATCCAGAAATTTAATACTGAGGCCATTAATGTCCCAGAGTCAATTTATTCAAACCCTGCTCGAGGAAAACGAAATAATCAGTATGGAATAGATTGAAGAAAAGCTGATAATTGAGCCAAAGGATGTGGAACGAGCGAGGGCAGGACAGGTGTAGGGAAGAGAACGTTAGGGACAAAGTTGGAGGGTAGTGAAAAGACAAAGTGAGCAGCTCATTGAGATGCAGGGGATCTGCCAGCTGCAGCTGCACCTATCAAATCACCACTTCTAGCTCTGACAAGCATAACCCTCCCTGCAAGGCTAACTGCCGCCACTGTCCCTCTGCACGCACACACACACACACACACACACACACACACACACACACACACACACACACACACACACACACATCCAGCAGCACACCCTCGTATGTGCTGTATAAACATACTGGTCCGGCCCGTGTCTTGGTCTCAAAGTGGTGTTGTCAGTGCAATAGTTTTCCAGAGAAAAACACTGGAGCATACAGTTGGCTCTGCAGTGTTGCTCCCTCCCTCTGTGCCAATGTGCCCTCTCGTCCTCTGTATTCTCTGTCTGCTCTGTTGTCTCACTTGGGACTCTTGCTTGTCATTTGTCACTTCCTGTGAAGACAGAGTAGATTTATTGTAATGCATGTCTTTTTTTCTCTGTTTTGTTCATATGTCTCTCTCTCTCTCTCTCTCTCTCTCTCTCTCTCTCTCTCTCTCTCTCTCTCTCTCTCTCTCTCTCTCTCTCTCTCTCTCTCAATCTCTCGGCGGCCCATCCCTTTTGATCAGCTCATTATCTCTCCTCAGATTATGATATTTAAATACTGAAATTAGTAAATGCATCTCCACAGTACTGCTCCACTAGAAGCTTATGGCATTAAAGCAGGGATTCCCAAAGTGTGGTGCGCGAACCCCCTGTGGTGCGCGAGCTGCCGCTAGGGGGTGCGCGAGTGTAATGGAAGCTGAGCACCTTGAAATACATAAATAATTAAATAAATAATTTAAACACTTTTTAATGGAGGATTAACAGTTTAAATATTTAAATTCATTCACGGAAATCATTTGTAATTTTCAATTAAAAAATGTTTTGGGAAACATTTAAATAAATAAAAAAATACCCAAAATGCACTTGGCTTTCTCCTAGCTACGTGCTAACTTGTTGTGATAGCAACAACAATAATATGCCGAAATGCAGAACGGGTTAAAAACGGGCCGTCTGTCCGGTATTAAATCTGGGAGAAATGAAAGAGGACAGGATACATTGGCCACAACTGAGAGCTGTGCAGTCTACCAGGCTGAAGAAATCCAGCAGGAAAAAGAGAGTGATGATGACGAGACAGGGGAAACTGAAAATGAGGAGTACAGAACACAGAAAACTCATCCGGGCACTTCATTGGGAAAAGGGGGTAAAGAACACAATCAGACTCGTACTCAAAAGAGAAAATATGATGTTGAACTTGGGCCTACGTTATTTTGATTCTTTGTGGCGGAATAGCATATTTGTTACCATTTAATAACTGTTACGGTTTGTTAAATAGGCCTGTTTGTTACATATCAGGGCTGGAAATTGCGCCCATTTTGGTCGCATATGCGCCCAAATTTTTGTCAGTGCGACTAATAAATATATTTGGGAGCACCGGTACGACTAGGGGAAAAAAATCTGGTGCGCCTTTTTTTGTGAGATGGCGCTCCTGCGGTCCTGCTAGGAAACAATGAGAGCGCAGCTGCGGCTGCTCTCCTGGGGGAGAGAGGCGGAACGGAGATGGACGGAGCGTCTCCATCGCTCTGTCGCTGCCTTGCTTTTGGGTAGGTGCTCCTGAAGTCTTTGCTGGTGCTACTAACTTCTACATTTGGGAGCACCGGTGCTACCAAGAAAAAAAGTTAATTTCGAGCCCTGCATAGTAATAACTGCTGTTCATCACTCATCTGTAGTCGGCTCGCTCGGCGACCATTTTGACTTAAAATATTATTCTTGTCATTTTTATATTGTTACTATTATTCTCCCAACCGTTTCTAAAGTGAGAGATCATTAGGCCCATTAATGCACAATCTATTCTGTGTTAACAGGAGCCTATATTATTAAACTTGATACCTATATGGCTATAAAGACTATGCCTTGTCTTTCTTTTTTTTCGTGTTTTGGGGGTGCGTCAGCTAAGTCGGGAGGTAGAAGTGGGTGCGCGGACTGAAACGTTTGGGAACCGATGCATTAAAGAGTTATCCACATGAGCATCTTTACTGGAACACAAAAATCAATGTACATGGATGCAGTTGTGTGCAATTGTGCTTCTTTGCATATAAGACCTGCCATCATATTTTACATCAGTAAATTTTTGCAAAATACTAATGGTTACCATTCCTGCTATGGGTTTATTCTATTCCACCTGTCATTAAATCAAAATTTAATACTGAGCCCAATCAGTGATGATCTCACCCTGTTTGTTGAAGCTACTTTTTCCAGCTGTCAGATTTGTCCCCTAATACCCTTTTGTTTACAGCAGGAGAGCGAAATGCTTCATTTCAAAGTGGTTTAGTTTAATAAGTAGCAACCTATAGATAACAGCCCCTGTCTGTCTGTTTCCATCAGCCCCGAGACTAGCTGAAAGCAGTTTTGAAGACACACTGGAGCTCTCTGAAAGGTCACTGACAAGACTGATCTCATTCTTTTGAGAATTGATTGTTTAATGAACTTCTCTCTTTGATTTTATATCCCACTTCCAGGTGCAATCAGTTTCACTAAGAGTGATGGATTTAAGTGTTCACACTCACATCAAACTGAGATGCTCGAGGCTGTGAATGATTTCACAGACTTGAATATCTTCTCTGGCATTTGAGATGAGAATAGATTACTGTCACTTCCAAAGTTAGATGCCAAAAGCACTTTGTATATTTCTAATTTCCACATGATACATGATGGGATAGTGCTAATGTAGGTAGTAGGTAGCAGGTGCATTTGCACATGCTTTGGAACATGAAAGCTTTCTATTGCACAGCATGTAATGTCAGATTTATTCTATATTCATATTAACCTATGTTTTAGCTTCTTGTGGGAGGTAGAATATGTTCTAGAGGGACAACTAATGTTGATTTTGTAATGATGGTAGCCTAGAGGGTGTGACTTCAGTTTGACTATTGTTGCATGTAATTTCCGACCTTTCTCTCCTTTCATTTCTCCTGATTCTTCGACTGTAACTACTCAAAAAATGCAGAAAAAGGACTCAGCCATGGGAAACAACATTTAGATTTTTAGATATGTATAGGAGGGCTTCCTGTCACTCCAAAAATATGCAATTTAGGCCAATTGATCACTCTAAATTGTCCATAGATATGAGTGCTTAAGCAAGTGGTTGTCGTCTTTTACGTGGCCCTGCAATGTGCTGCTGAAGCATCTAGGGTGTACTCCACTCAAAACCAGTTGGGATATGCTTTGACTTGCCCTGTTCATTCTGGAATGATAGAAAAAGATAATGACAGAAGGATAAGACAGGAACATGCCTCATTTTATCATGCTTTTCTGTGAGTGACAGCTTACTTGATGATATCTGACATTTCCTGCAGCAATACGTCTCCCTTTTACCCCCTTCGACATGCCAAGCAAAGTTAAAACCATTGCTAAGAATAATTTGCAAATGCATTTTAACCAAGGCTGTCTGATATCTCTTTGTCCATTCAAGTGTTGCACACAAGCAAATGCTTAAATACAGACATTCCCCGTCCATGTAAACAATAACAAGTGTATATCTGCCTACAAAGGGTCAGCGTTGATAGGATATGAAGTGTAACATTCAGCTAATTCAATGCTGTAATGATGTAATGAAAGCTCTGGTAGAGCAAAGTGCTTCCCCACCTTGAGGCAGAACATGCTCAGGTTTTCAAATCACAATGCTCATTTACATTTACACTTCAGATTGACTGTCCTGCAACACTTGGTTTACAAATACATTCACATAAAAGTGTGCGTACAAAAAATAATAATAATAATGGCCACATTCACTTTGAAGTGGATTTAATCACATTTGAAAACATTCATGTGTTGTTGTTTTTTTTTTTTTTATTTACACTGACTTTGCAAAATGCCACCGGCGTCTGTTTAACAAGGTGAATTTATTGATTTGCATTGAATTTGAAATGGACTGTTGTTAATTGTAAAGATCAAACATGTTCTTGATTTGAGTTCAGTGTCAACACAGTTCAAATTATTATGCACACCAAATTAGGCCCTCAGGATTCCATGTAATGCACAATAACATGCAGTCAATTTCACAAATCTCACATTTGATTATTATGAATTGATTGTCTTTTTTAGCAAAAAAAAAAGAAAATTTGCAAGGAAGGAAATGAAACATATTTTTTTTCTTTTCATGGATAACCAACACCCAGCCCCATCAGGTGAGTGGGAAAAATAAAAGAAAAAAGAAAGTGGTTGCATTGTGTCATCTTCGCAGGATTAGTATCCTCTCATGTGGTAGCTATTTTTAGGTGGTTCCACTGTGTGTGCAGACAGCTTTAGAAGATGCTTGGCTTCACACCTTGACAAAGAAAACCCACAACAGACAGGGATTCTGTGTAATGTCTGATAATGCAGACTGAAACCACTAGAAAATGTCACAAGGATGTCAAGAGCCAATGGATGTGGTCCACCCAGACGAGCCACAGCAGTAGGGCAGATGTGAGGTGTAGATTCCCTTTCTGAATCTTTGCTGCATTTTTCACATTTTGACAATGCACAAAGATAATATAATATGCTCACAATGAATCAGTAATATCATGTGCTCTGTATGTGCCATATTTTAGACCGATTTAGTATGCGCAGCCTTGTTTCTTGGGACACCCTCAGGTCTAGAATGACAATTAGCTTAGCTATGCTCTTATTCACATTGACATGTCCTTCATATGAAGCTATCAATCCAATACACGCCTCAAGGCAAATTAAATTCACCGACGGAATGCAACATCAAAAGTTCAGTTACAAACCAAAACAGAACCATTCTGTGTAAACAGTTACATTTTGTATTTCAATGCCTTTTTCCCTTTGTTTCTCATTTATCTCAACAGTGACTTGTCCCATTAATGAGGTTTTGACAGCCTCTACTGGTGTCATCATGAGTCAGTCACCTGGTAACGGTTTCCCACATTTTGAGTCTTGCTCCTGGGTGGTCAAAATTGAACCTGGATACAACATTACCTTCACTATTGAACACTTCCAGACCAGCCGACAGTTTGATGAGCTAGAGATATTTGATGGTGAGTGAGTTGTGACTGAATATTTGTATGACAATTAATTGCTGTCATATAATGTTTTTTTATTTTTTTGTTTTACCTTGTATTTATTAAGATCCGTATATTATTGCTGTGCTGTAACCAATATGGTTTATGTCATACAAACTACACACATTAGTAAGTATCAGTCTATGGCTGTATAACATCTCTGCAACCTACTTGTTTGACCCGGGAGTTGATTTCACCAATATGATTCAGACAGCAGAAAGATCTCACATGTCTCCCTTTATGGATAAAGAATGACTACATCTGTCTTGTTCATCGGCACGTGATTCCAGGCATCGTCAGCAACTCTGCTAGGCCGCTCTGAGAAAATAGTGGTCTGATACACCATTCTTCCTGATTAGTGCTTTTCATCTCCTGTAGAGTGAAAGGAGGAAGACATTTACTAACCTTGGGATTGCCAAGCCAATTATGGAAAAAAGAGGAGCTTAATAAATTTTGAACTTACCTCAAGTGTCACCAAATGCACCATCCTTCAAAAAGCTGTGACTTTGGGGAATTATATTCATTAAAACTTATTTTCTCTGTTCTTGTAATTAAATCTACAAGAATAACACCTTTGACATCCATCAGGTTTAGTGTTAAGTTTATGACATTCTTTCCTCTCACCTTAGGCCCCTCCAGACAGAGCCCTCTCCTGATTACCCTCAGTGGAAACTACTCCAGCCCCCTAAGCATCACAAGCTCCAGCAACAAAGTCTACCTGCACTGGTCCTTTGATCACACTACCAGTCACAAAGGCTTTCGCATACGCTACTCAGGTAAATCAAAGTCAAGCCGTCTCTTTTTACTGAGGAAGCTGAGGTCATTCAACATCTGCAACACCATACTAAGCATGCTCTATCAGTATACAGTATGTCAGTATGCATATGTATATATAAATTGTATATCTATGTGTATGTATTCATATATACATATATGTGTACAGGTATATGTGTGTATATGTGTCCATGTATACACACACACACACACACACATGATACACACACATACACACACAAACACACACACAATTTGAGTGTATTCATTTACTTTTTTGATTTACTACAGGAAATTTATCTTTGGCTTAGTGTTCCTGGTTACTGTTGTGTCTTTAATCGCAACAGAGATTTCTTTAGCTTCTTGAGTCAATAAGACCAAGATGTGGTCTACACACTGCAGCTAAAACATCTAGAAATATTACCCATCTCCATGACAACCTAACGGGGGTGGTTGGTATCTGCAGGCGCTACTCACTGTGCCACACAGACCTGGATATTAGTAAATACTGCTTATGTATTTCTTCTTATTCTTCTGATTTGTCCTGCTCCCATGAAGGATCTGTAGCTATTTGACACCTGCATAACTCTCCTTGAATTATGGCTGTGTAAATATTTAACAGCCTCCCTCCATTCCTTATCAACAGCACTCATCCAGATTGACTAATCGTCTGTCTCTCCTCAGTGGAAATCTCTTTTTCTTCAGCCGGATGTTCTGTATTTTTCATGCATTTTTTCTGTCCCTTCTCTTACATTTTTTGTTTGCCATAATGCTTTTTTGCCATAGCAGGCCGATTGACAGATGGACTAGATGATGGTTGGGAATCCACAAGTTGCTCTGGTTAATGCAAAGTTGGGTTCTGTAGTATCCTGATGGAGAGAAAGAAATGTATGAATCAAAACAGATCCATGCATTTGGCTTTGTTCTTCATTAAATTCATCCTGTCTTCCATCACCATCGTAAAGACATTCCATCCAACAAGTCTTCAGTCCATTTTTGTTTTTTCAATTTGTATCCATATACAGTATATTTCTCCCACCTCATTTAGACAACATCGTATTTGCTCTTACGTCCCCGCCCGTCTCTTCCAATCTACCGATTATCTATTCAAATTCTGTCACCTGTCAATGCAGATCTAAATCCTTGAACTGGAGAGCTGATTGTATTTAAATAACCTTTATGCTATAACAGGCGGAGAGAGGAAAGGGGACAGGAACACTGAGAACTGAAAACCAGTAAGACACAGATAGAAAGGATCAATTGAGCTCAGGAAGTTTCCACAAGGAGAAGGCCTCACCGCGGAACATAAAATAGCTCAGTCATCATTCACCATTAAACAGAATTTGATGTTCTGTTGGCTTTTTTATTCCATATCCATTAACCATCAAGAAATGTCCTAATGAAAATTCATCCTTTCAGGATTGTACAGAGGACAATCTGAGGAGAATCTGCGGACAATCCTGCATTAGAAAAGTACAACGAGTGCCTGGCATTAAAAAAAAAAAGAAAAAAAAAAAAGAGAAAAAATTAAATAAATTTTTGAGTGAACCTGGTATATAATTTTCACATGAAGCCACAAAATTGTTCATCAACATCGACTTTTGCTGTGTGTTGGAACAGTTTGTGTGAGAAAGAGACATCCTATAAATTGTGAGATATTTGGTACTCTGCTGACTTGCATAGCATTTTTTGTAAGGAAGTTTTATCTGATAGTGTGATACTAAAAAGTCCCAGACTTAACTTGTCTCTTCTCTCTTTTTTTATCCATGGTCCACTGCCTCTCAATTTCTCTTTAAAATGACTACCCCTTTACTGTAAATAGAAAGAACACAATATATTCTTTCATGTTTCCACTTTTTTTTATATACAACATGTTGTTGTTGCTTATTGTACAACATGTTATTGTTGCTGCAAAATGTTTTGAGAGACATAAACCTGTTGCTGGTGCTATTCCTGGAAGATAAAGGATGATTAAAGTCACCAATTTAGTCGGCAAACAAAAACAAACACTTTGTTCCTGGTGTTATGTATCCATCACTTTTACTGTATGATCCTCCTCTGCTGCAGCTGACAAACTCTTGTTCCGCTTTGTCGAACATTAATTACCTTTAATCATTTCTCCTCATCTTCAGTCTCCAGTTTTTGCTTTAAAGAGATTGCATTGGTTGTATTAATGCATATCCTCCTAAACCACACCAGGCATAGAAGACGGATGCAAAACAGATCTGGGGCTCTGTGCTGTTGAAGGCACATTAATACTTATATAATCCTTATATAAGTGTGTCTATATTTATATCTTTATAAATATATTTCCTCTTTATTTCATAGCGGCTTACTGCAGCCCTCCAAACAACCCTGTAAATGGCACAGTGCACAGCCTGACAGGCACTAAGCTGGGAAGCACACTACGCTTCAGCTGTGACCAGGGTTTCAGGCTTATTGGCCAGAGCAGTGCTACATGCACCAGGACTGTACAGGGAATCTACCAGTGGAATGCTCCAGTGCCACTTTGCCAAGGTGAGGGCCCAGTCCCGGCAGCAGGTCATGACATAAGATGGGAATGTTGGAAAAATATAGACTCAGAAATACCATGGACTAGCTTGACTTATTTTTCATAATTAAAGTGAGGCAAATCTGTTTGGCAAAATTAATTGGGGCACGATAATTTTACATTGCTAATTCAAATTAACGTAAACTGGAATTTCAATTAAGGTGCATTAAGGTGCACTGAGCTCATTCAGCATTTATTCCCACTTTTCAAAAGTGATGAAATAGGCCTTAAAACTTTGCACAGAAAAGGAAATTTCAACATCTCCAGCCTCAGCAGCATGCTGATTCAGTGAAGACATTTTGTGGCAAATTTATTTTTAAACTTAAGTCATTCTGATTTGAGTTCTTTTTAATAAAAACTCGTGCTGATTCCATTTACTTCGGATCAAAGTGTGATTTCAGTTGACAGTGCTGTTGTCAACTTCTCAGCCCTTGACGTGCTTCAAGAAAAACCACTTCACCAGTCTTCAAAATTGCTTTTAAGATAACCCTGCCATCAGTTTGGTTTACTGGGGTTGAATCCTTTCATATGTTTGTCTTATAGATTATTGTCAAAATTATTTTCTTGCAACTATACTATTTTTTCAGTGATATGATGTTTAGATTTCCTTTTACGCAGTCACTAATGCTCTACTTTGAGAATCCAGTTTCCAACCAGGGGCATTAAGAGAGTTGGCTGGAATGAAAAGCAAGAGCAACAGGGGAGCTATTTAACACCCATTGAAGTCTGCACCAGGTGTAATTTAGATAGATAGATAGATAGATAGATAGATAGATAGATAGATAGATAGATAGATAGATAGATAGATAGATAGATAGATAGATAGATAGATAGATAGATAGATAGATAGATAGATAGATAGATAGATACTTTATTAATCCCGGAGGAAATTGCATATATCCATAAGAAATTAATTCAGTGCGCAGTCGGTCTTTGCGGTCAAATGTTTATGAACCCTCTCCATACTGATATTAAACCACCTTCTATTGTATGACCTCTTCCCACAATTTATCGACTGTTTAAAGCACTTTTGTGTCTCATGTAAGCCCAAAACTGACAGAACGAGCGCACTTCCGGATACTGTCAGCCAATAGAATGCGCGTACGGTATCACATGACTGCCTACCAAAAATCCGCGATGAGGTGGAGCCGCAATCGTTGATGCGCGATTGTGCAAGGGCGCACTGTATGTTCACTTTAGGTGTGATTGCTTAGCTCTGAGCAAAGGGCAACCCTATGTAATGCTTACTGCATCTGTCCTGGCTCTTGGAGTGTACAATGCGCCCTTGCGCATTCGCGCATCAACACTCGCGACTTCACCTCATCGCGGATTTTAGGTAGGCAGTCCCGTGATACCGTACGCGCATTCTATTGGTCAACGGCATACGGAAAACGGCTTTGTTCCGTGAGTCTGGGACTTAGGTGAGACACAAAAGTGCTTCAAACAGTCTATCAGAGTGTGGGAAAAGGTAATACAGATAGAAGGGGGTTTAATATCAGTATGGGAAGGGTCGTAAACGTTTTATAATAAGATAAATAATAAATAATAAGATACGTAGTTTGCAGCTCTATCGCGGAATTCATTAATCGTGTTTTGTTCCTGGAACACATTAACCACAAAGAATGAGGGGGCACTGTATTTGTGCATTTGTGCCCATTGTCACACAGATTCTTTACACTGGTTGTGTTGTCCTTCCTTCTAGTTATGTCATGTGGGATGCCAGTGCCTCCAGTCAATGGCAGCATTGTGGGCCAAGACTTCTCCATAGGTGCCAGGGCCACATACCAATGTAGTCCTGGATTTCGGCTTGGTGCGCCAGTAACAACTTCAGTGATCTGTCAGGAATTTGGGAGGTGGAGCCCCATTGAGGCCGCACCCCGATGTATTTGTGAGCATTTGTTTAGTTATGTCACAGTGTTATCATTGGAAAATGCTTCAAGCAGAACATACTCTAAGAACCATAATCTTGTAGATATCTACACTAATGATCACCTTTTCCTCTCTGACCATGCAGCTGTGACCTGTCCCGACATTGGCCACTCAGCTGTGGAACATGGGAGATGGAGGCTTATTTATGGAACTCAAAACCAATATGATGCGATAATGATGCTCATATGTGACCCAGGATATTACTACAGGGGTCAAAGGGTCATTCAGTGCCAGGTCAACGGCACATGGAACTATCCAGATCCCCGACCAGTCTGTGAGAGTAAGTGTTAATGTCCCACACTTTCATCAACTCCCTTGTTTTCACAGACAAAATGAAATGTATTTGTGAAGAAAATGTAATTCAATAAATGAAAATCACAATTGCATAATGATACGTATTTTTTCTCATGTCAGTCATCTCCTGTGGGGACCTTGGAACTCCACCAAATGGCAACAAGATAGGAACACTGACTGTATATGGAGCCACGGCTATTTTCTCTTGCAACACAGGGTACACCTTGGTTGGATCTCGAGTAAGAGAGTGCATGTCCAATGGGCTTTGGAGTGGATCTCAGGTTCAGTGTCTGGGTAAGTTTTTGAGCACATTTTCGTCAAAAGTTTTTCAAATTTGCATTTCTGATCTTGATTCTTGTCTTCACTGATCCACAGCTGGCCATTGTGGTACCCCGGAGCCAATAGTAAATGGACAGATCATTGGAGAGAATTATAACTATCGAGGGAGCGTTGTGTATCAGTGCAACCCAGGATTTCGACTCATCGGGGTGTCGGTACGAATCTGTGAACAGGACCACCGCTGGTCAGGACGTACTCCTGTCTGTGTCCGTAAGTGACCATTGACTCTGAAAAATTACTTTTAATTAAAGATACATTACCAGGAATGTCCTGGTAATGTGCTTGTTTAGGGCTGATGCACAACCTCCATTTAAATATAATTAGACCAGAGCTTTCTGTCACTGATAACAAATTAACAGCAAGCACCAAATCAAGAAATTGGTGAAAATATTTTTTTTCAATGCAGTTTTATTTATTATTTCCTTCTGCTCTGTTTGTCTGTTTGTGAAGATGTATAGGAAAAAAAATCTTTCCTGATTTTCATGAAACTTTCAGCAAGGGTGGAAGGCAAGGAGTAGACATGAATAATTAAAAGATTAAAAATATATATATTTCCCTCTCACAGAATGAGTAGGTTTCAGCTGCTTGTTGGTCCTTCCCCAGTAGTGTTTGAGCAAGGTAGATGGTGGATAAAAAAGGGAATTCCATTACAAAATCGCAGTACTGAAAAGTTTTTCTAATTGTTTCACAGCCATTGCATTCTAAAGTGAACATAAAGATGCCCACACTTCCACCCAACCCTGCAGGAAATATTTTGGCATAAACACAGCTTTGTAGATGGACAGATATTTCAATATCACTCCTTATGTACTGTTAGTAGCTGAGGCTGAAAAACAGGCACCCAAAGTCAGACAGACAAGAACATCCCTAGTAAAGCAAATGACTCATAATAAAGTAATGCTTGACCTCTTCAGATACCGCCTTATACATCTAGTGCATCATTATGATGATTGAGATAGGATTCTGAAACTACATCTACAGTAAAACATACAATAATATAACTAATTCTGTAGGGAATATATTCACAAATATAGTTGTTAGGATTTGCAGAGCATCAAGAGTTGTCATTTGGCCTTGGCAGATGTATGCACTCTGAGTGTTTTTAAAAATTAGGCAATTATTCCCCAAATAATAGATTTGATCCTTTGTATGATTCACATTTTGCATAATTCTGCATATAAAACACAGAGCATTGCAGCCTTTGCAGCTGCATTACATATCTATTATTTCACATGTTATTAAACTCATGTGTTGAACTGCTACTATTTTCCTTCCCCAGCTATCACGTGCGGTCACCCAGGCAACCCTACTTTTGGTTTGACCCAAGGGACCCAGTTCAACTTAAATGACAATGTGCGCTTTGTCTGCAACACTGGATATGTTCTCCACGGAGCTGTAAAATCTAACTGCCAAGCCAATGGACAATGGAGCAACACCCTTCCCAGGTGTAAAAGTAAGTGTCCAGCAGTTACTACTGTATGGTTCTGTTTGCATCATGTAGAAGCCAACCAACCCATAATATCACCAGCTTTGTGCTCACCTAATGTACAGTATAGTGTCTTTGTTTGTGTGGTTCTTTCATGATCATCCATTTCTGTGTGCAGATATTAAATTACCTATGTGCAAGGTTATACTTTTGTAGCTGCAGATGACCCCGGTCCTAGAGATAGCAGAAATGAGGCTCAGACATCCAAGGGCAGGAAGAGTTTAAATTCTCAATATTAATGGAAATTGAAATGAAAACTAAAATGGCTGGATTGTTCAATTATCTTGGTTTCTACTCCACCGTCAGATTCTGCTTAGTACAGGTAGTAATTAAGATACGAACATTCGATTTACGAACATTCGAGAAAATGAGCAACTACTCACGGCAACATCCAACTACTGTAGTTCCTTTCTCTGATGGATCCACACTGAGCAGCGCAATAGCACATGTCATTTCATATATAACTCAGCAAATATAAGACTAATTATATATACAGTTTGCACGGACGTTAGACTTCATGTGGAATTTTCAGTTTTCTTGTTGGCGCGTCATTTGCAGTGTTTCATCCTTCTTTTATCTATATATCTGCAAACTTCTGATCAGGAAACAAATGTGTAACGTATTTATGGGAATGGGGATGTTCACTAACATCGAGACTGCCCACAAATCGGATCAGGTTGAAAGTTAGAGCCAGAAATGAAGACTATGGACTACCTGTAAGAAAACTGTTACAAACTGCCTGTTGTTTAAGTTTAATTATTGACGTTGTTGTCCTCCTGTAGGAGCTAAGTGATGTAGGTAATAATGTTTTGGGGTTAGGTTCCTACCCTGAAGCATTAACTGACACTAAGAAAGAACTCTAAATATTTTATAATTTGATGTTAACTATTGGTTGACTTAGCTGAGAAACTTAATGGAAATAAAACAGATAAATTAAGTATAAAGTGATTTTTCTGCATTTTGATCAGAGCGAAATGCATCAGCGCATCAATCACATAATTGCAGTGGAATACTACAGTGGTTCCTTGGCAGTTCTGCAGGGATAGAGATTTAAAAGTTACATAATGGCACTACAGAATTTTGTCTTGTTTATGTGTCGTTTCTACCCTGTAATTGTTTATGGTAAGTCTTAGGGAATAGCAATTTTGTATTTAGAGTAATAATGGCATTTAAATGACCTCAAAAAAAGATTATAGATTGACATTCAATAAATAACGACTTAAAAACAACTCCGCTCACGGACAGATTCTCGGAACCAGTTGTGTTCGTAGGTTGAGGACAATCTGTAATTACATTTCATGATACTTCCTCTTTGCATAGCTACCGCATCGACACCAAAGCTCACCTGTCTGTGATATTGTCAAACTTTAGTAATGTAGACACATCCAAAAACTTTGACTAGGTTTCTACTGTATGGAAGACAGCAGCCTTCTGGGGCTCACATTTGGATTTTTGTACCCAACTATTCTTTGACGAAGTGATGCATAGACTTTAAATTTGGGAGTGTTTTCACAGCAAGCAATATTTCACGGTATCTACTGTATATATCTCTCCGAACTGAGGGCTTTGTGGCAGCCACAGAAAGGCTGCTGGCAAGGTCATGCTCTGAATGTGACAGGGTAGTGACAGATGTCGTGATGGATTGACTAATGGCTGTGTTTAATTAAGGAAAGGGGAAATTTCATCTTTTTTGAGGTATTTATGTAGCAGTGAGGCACTGATATGTCTCTGAAATGCTCCTCTGGTTGTAAAAATAAGCAGAAATGTTTTGACTTCTGCATTTATTAGCGGTGAGATTTTTTGCCAGACATATGCCTTAAATCTCTCTGCTTTAGCAATGACATCAAATTAGTGTCAAACTTGTTTCCATGCAAAGGCTGACGTGTATTCTGTGTGTGTGTGTGTGTGTGTGTGTGTGTGTGTGTGTGTGTGTGTGTGTGTGTGTGTGTGTGTGTGTGTGTGTGTGTGTGTGTGTGTGTGTGTGTGTGTGTGTGTGTGTGTGTGTGTGTGTGTGTGTGTGCGTGTGTCTGTGTATGGGTGTGGACGTCTGTTTTGATAGCACATTATTCTCACTGTTGCTGTTTCGACTTAAGTAGCTTTGTGGTTTTTTGTCATTGATATTTATCACCTTAATTACAGCATTTGAGATATATTTGGTGAGGCAGCCTCTGCTGGTTGACATCTGGTTTGGAAGTTATAAATACTGGGGATGACGTCTACTCTATCCACTTCACCTTACGCCACCTAATAGCTAAGGTTACTGTCCAAGCAAAACCTTCAGTTTTTCATTTGGAATGAGGGAGCAGTAGAAGGATCAAAATGTAAGAAAAAAGTGAAGACAGAATAAGAATAAGTGAAGACAGAACACAGTCAAACATTTCCATGTTCCAATTTTTAAACTAAAGGAGTCTGTAGGATCTGTTAATTAAGTAGAGGGAAGGCACGGACCACCAGCTCAGCTAGTCTGCTATCCCTCTCTGATCAACAATTTGCATCATCAACACAGTCACAATTCAGAAGGACTCACCTGTACTTATTTGTCTTACATTGACAATATAAGTAAAAGAAACAGAAAATAAAATAAAAAGCTTATAACATGCAACTTACTGGAGCGTCACTTGGCAGGAAACCATGAGGAGGACGAGGTTAACCCAGCTCCATAACTCATTGGAACAGAGATGAATTACCTCTGCTTTTCTTTCCTTCACTTCTTCCCCTTTTATTCTGCCATTCTTTTTTTATCCTCTTGGTTCCTCTGCCATTGCTCCTTGAACCACATGCACAAATTTACCAGAAAGTTGATCATTTTAGGTAGCAGTTGAATTGCTTTTGACCCTGTGTTGCCTGAGCACTTTTTTTTTAAATAAAAACAGAATTTCTCAGCTTGGAGAGTGTCATTCTATAGCAACTTCACTGTTCAAAATACACTTCGTAGTTATTATGCGGTAAGTTGTAAATGATGGCACCAGAGGTCAGCACTTTACAGGAAGTAATGCATTATAATAAGTATTTGGGGGCAATTTAGCTGCATTTGCCAGTTTTTGAGAATGGAAATGAGGGAGTTCACATTAGCATACAATACATTAATTTTGGCTGTAGCAAAGGCAAGACTGATAAGGTTAACTAAGACATAATGACTATGTGGATATTCCTAAGTAGGTTTTATGAAGCCAGTTTTGCCTTCATAGTGTGTGTTTATTCATGCTGAAACTGGCCAACACATATTTGCCATTGTACTGTAACTGTGTTTAGGCTATGTAAGATTAGTGTGTGTGTGTGTGTGTGTGTGTGTGTGTGTGTGTGTGTGTGCGTGCGTGCGTGCGTGCGTGCGTGCGTGCGTGTGTGTGTGTGTGTGTGTGTGTGCGTGCGTGCGTGCGTGCGTGTGTGTGTGTGTGTGTGTGTTGGTGAAAAACACAAGATGAATCTGTGCTTGTAGCAGTCATAGGCTATGACATTCTGTCATGAATTTTGAATATATTCGCACCATCAGTATCCATTTCTCTCAATCTCTGTTCATTTCCCCTTTCTTGCTGCCCGTTCTCAATCGTCCTTCATTCTCCTCTTTTCTAAGTATCTCCATCTGATGCTAAACTGACATAGTGCTTCTTTTCCAGTGATCTCTCCATCCATCATCATATTGGCACCACAGGGGCCAGCAGGCGACTGGCTCTAATGAAGTAAATGTTGATTTCCAGAGTCTGCCTCCTACTTCATTTGGATTGGGGTGGTTGGATGGATGCTGAATGGGTGGAAGTGGTAGGAAGGAATGGACAGAGAGAAGGGAAAATATGCAGCTTCTAAAATGTACATGGTAGCAGGTCTGTGCAAAAGCAGTCTGTTCAAAAGAGTAGTATTTCTGTCCTTATAAATATTAACAATTGTAGTCAGACCACATCCTGTTGGCAACTGTTTAAAGATAACGGTAAAATAATGACCATTTAGCATGAAGCAATTTCCAAACATCCTGATAAATGCTTAAACATAGTTTCTGTTTCTTTTCTGTCTCCTCTGCAACCCTTTCTCTAGTTGTAAATTGCACAGAGCCAGGCTATGTGGAAAACAGCATCAGGCAGGTTCTGCCCAGTGGACCACATCGTTACAGCTTCCAGACCACTGTGTCATACCGCTGTAACCCAGGCTACTACCTGCTTGGCACCAGTTCCATATCCTGCCAGGGGGATGGTACATGGGACCGCTCCCTGCCCAAATGCCTGTGTGAGTATCTCAGGGGATTGTTCAGAGTATATCTGCATGATTTCTTCACAGGATACCTGTGTAAACTGGCAAGGCTGCACCAATTACACAATAAATAAATAGATAAATACATAAATAGTCAATTCCAAGAGACTATGGCAAAGTTTTCAAATATTGTACCTTATTTTTATCAGACATTCCAACATCCAAAGATTTTTGAATAAAATATTTCAAAATATATATTTTTTACCATATTTTTATGTGTGGGAAATGAAAAAAATGTTTTCCTTTAGAAAGCCCCTTATTATAACATGAATTATTCTCATGTTTGTTTATCATAATTAACTGAAGTAAAAAATGTCTCATAACTGTTTGACTTTATTCAGTGAAATGTACTAATCATTAAAAATCTAATGTCACTAAGCATCATTTGTTTTTACTACTGGCATGTGGAGTAATTCCACTTGTTCATTGGTCTTGTCTTCTCATGTCTGTGCTCCTATTGGACAGTGGTACTCTGTGACCACCCGAGCATGCCTCCCTACAGCCAGATCTCAGGTGACCGTCGAACAGTTGGCTCAGTCATTCGCTACAGCTGCATTGGCCAGCGCACCATCATCGGCAACACAACTCGAATGTGCCAGCTGGATGGCCAGTGGAGTGGTTCACCACCACACTGCTCCGGTACAGTTACTCCCATACTGGCTCAGTAACAGTTTTCAAGGATAAATCTGAAAGAAAAGAAAGAAACACAGTGAATGACAACTTAAATTTCATTTTTTGCTGCTTTTAGCTTTATGCTAGCTTTTCCTCTTTTATAGATTCACCTTCATTAACTTGTTGAATTCGGATGCATTATCAACAGCCAGTCACAGCAAAGACCTAATGAAATATTCTTCTCCTTTCGGCTTTTCCCTTCAGGGGTCGCCACAGCAAATAAGTTGCCTCCATCTAAGCCTGTCTTCAGCATCCTCTTCTCTCACACCAACTACCTTCATGTCCTCTTTCACTACATCCATAAACCTCCTCTTTGGTCTTCCTCTAGGCCTCCTGCCTGGCAGTTCAAAACTCAGCATCCTTCTACCAATATATTCACTATCTCTCCTCTGGACATGTCCAAACCATCTCAGTCTGCCCTATCTGACTTTATCTCCAAACCTCTAACATGTGCTGTCCCTCTGATGTACTCATTTCTGATCCTATCCTTCCTGGTCACTCCCAAAGAGAACCTCAGCATCTTCATCTCTGCTACCTCCAGCTCTGTCTCCTGTCAAAGACCTAATGAAATAATCCCAAGAAATAAAGAGTTTAGTTGGCAGCTGTTAACAGGTAATAAACAACATAGATGGAAGTAAGCTATAGTGCAAGGGCAAAGGAAGCCCCCTTTTAAAACTCCTGAGATCTCCTCTTGTCCTGCACAGCTACAAAATGCACACACCTCAGCTGTTATGAAGCAATTTAACAGCATTTGCCCCAGTGCCCTATCTAGCCTCACAAGAATTTCCTTTCACATCCATTATATTTAATGCACATGTTAAAGACCATGGAGGTTTCTCCATTCATACTAATATTCATTGGCAGAAATACCAGTGTATTCATAATGAGTCAAGAACAGCATGCACACAAAAACAGGCCCACAGGCTGAAAGTAAAATAACATGTTGACAGTTTTGTGTTACAATTCATGGTACTCAGTAAGACTAATTTTGCCTGTCTTGACATTTTTGCCTCAGCACAGTTTAAGTGATGTTTACCAAAGTCTTGTAAAGTGAGAAGCAAGAGCAAAAGAAGTAATTGGTTTAACTGGAGGATACAAATAAAGTTGATAATCCAATAATTCAGATCAATTAAATGAAAAATCACCTCATATTGTTTATTTTCCACGGTGTACTGGTGTTGCGCCCAGAGTGTCCCCTGTCTCACGCTCCCAGTCCACTGGGATAGCCTCCAGCAAGCCGCGACCTGCGACAGCGGATGAAGCGGATTTAGAAGATGAATGAATGAATGAATTGTTTATTATCTGAAAGTAGAAATTTAGGGGAGTGTGGTTTCGCTAAAGTGGAAAGCTTATTTCTCATATCTGTTCTTTTGTCAAAATAACGTTTATTCTTTTCCAGGAAATTCTGCAGGGTTATGTGGAGATCCAGGTGTTCCAGTGCATGGTATCCGTCTGGGAGAAGAGTTTACTGTGGGCAGTGTTGTTCGCTTTAGCTGTGAGCCTGGCTATACACTAAGAGGTTCCCCAGAGAGGACATGTCTGACCAATGGGACCTGGGTTGGCACCCAACCGGAGTGTCATGGTAAGGAATATATGAACAGATTATTTATTCTCTTACAAATATCAAGTAGAGTAAATAGATGGATGATCATTTTTATGTAGCATTGCCATTCCAATCAGTGGGTTTGTGCCAATGTATGGAAAGGTGGCTCTGACCAGCTGCCAAACTTTAGTTTCAGTGGGCTAAAAGTGCATTTCTATCCTTGCCTTCTCATCCTGTCACAGTCATGGGAGTTTAGCCTGTAATATACGTATGTACATCTTCTGTACAAATCTAATATGTCCTGTGGCAAAAGCTGAGGGAACAGGATGTACTTAGATTAACTCTCCTGGTCTTTAAAATAAACTAAAGCTGGAATCTGCCCATGTTTACTCTACGTTTTGTCAAGTCAAACATTTCACAGGAGCTTTTATATTCAAATCCAGAGAGTTATCAGCAAATCTGTTTGTGATTTTTATAGATACAATCTCAAGGTTGCCCCTAAAGTCAAGAAGTGTATAAATGTTGGGGCCTGGTGAGGTTAGGGTAAGATACCATCAAAAGGCAGATAGTTGTGTCATCTACAAATTTATGTTGGAGATTGAGGTGAGCCTGAAGGTAAATCCCTTAATTTAGCTGTCAGTTCAACAATTTAATTTTGCTCATTTTCCCACCTGTGGCTGCGAGCTATGGGTGACTTGGCCAACAAAGTAAAATCATTTAGGAACAGGATGAGCAGCTTGAAGTGGAACAGCTGCTGTTCTGCATTAAAGGAATCCACCTGAGGTTGTACGGGAAGCTGGATGCATCCTCCATTATACTGTACTTAGCGTTCTGACACAATTTGAGATCCTGCAGTGTATCTTGAAGGCTACAAAGGGACAACATAGCCCATCTGACCGAGGAATGCCCTGAAATCCCATGTGAGACACTGGAGGTTTGCACTTGTGGTTCAGTTGTTACCACTGCAAAATAAAACGGAATGACTGGTGGGATATTAATGTTATTTCACCATCTCATAGCATATAAAAAAGGCCAGTTAGAGAGTTACAATGACATGTTAAAAAAATTAAAATAAAATAAAAATTCTAGGGTTAAAACCACCCACTGTTTTCCTTAGATACATTTAATTGTTGCGTTAGTAAACTTATTGCTATTTGATTGCTTTGCTAATGAGGAAATTATATCATCTATGTAATTTGATGTGTTTTTGGACATAGTGGAACTCCACTGAGTCCACCACTGAATTATACTTTTTAAGTTGTAATCTCATTGTGTAATTGACTGCTTGCCTTGACTTTTGTTCAGTGATTGAACAAGAGATTGTGGAGCACAAAACAGGGAAATAATTCTCGATATATTCAACACCATAAAGTTATTCATCTTCTGTTATCATTCAACAACATAAAATCAATTGATCACACCTGGAAAGATCAGTCATGTGTTGGCATCAATTTGCATATCGAAGTTCTACAATTTCGTTGTCCTTTTTCCATCTTCAAACTAGAAGACTGTCCACATCAGGGTTATCCTTTCCAACTGATTATTTTAATTTGGATTTCATATCAATTAAATGAGTATTAATAGAATAGTGTTGCTTTCTGTTTTGGTCATGTTTTTCAGTTTGGGTTTTGCCATTCGTGATACCACATGAACCAACAGCAGCTTTTTTTTTTCATTCCTTTTCTAACTCGTCTGTACACGCACCTCTTTCCTTCCATCATCCTTGAATGCAGAGTTATTTCAAGAAGCTTCATCCTGTCTCCCAGGCTGCTTCTGCATGCACTTCTAACACTTCATCACACACACAAACACACACACACACACACACACACACACACACACACACACACACACACACATACACACACACACACACACACACACACACACACACACACACACACATTACCACCTCTCTCCCTTGACTCACTCTGCCTCATTCGCTCTCGGGAGTGTGGTATGCCCACAAGCTGAGGCTGCCCACCTGTTCTCTGTTGGCACAGACTTCAAGGGGCCAGGCCACATCTGGTCATACGAGAGGACGAAGGCCGCGGGGCTCTTAGAGCCAGGGTAAGCTGGAGACTGTAATGAACTGAAGTATCGCTGGCCACCAGACAGACACCAAGGAAGTCTAAGAAAAGGATGTGTTAATCAAAGTTACATAAAAGTCGTAGGTAGGGGAGCCTGATGACAGGTGGTGGTTGGATGGGTGAATGAGGAACGGAGTAACTGTAAAAAGAAACTGAATGAGGAAGATATTTCAGACGCATGAAATATGAAATGTTCTAGAAGAATTTTGGTCTTTGTTTTCTATGATTTATTGAACAGGTGAAGGCATAATGGGTTTTTTTTTGGTTGACTGACTAAATAAAAACTAAATAAAAAATTAACTGACTAAATAAAAATTAAATAGCTCTTACACACAGCCTAAACAACTTTACTAGTAGTAAACATTTAATATTGCTGGTTAAAATATTTAGATGAATTCAATGAAAACAGAGTTAGGATGTGGGGTAATATATAATTGTATCCTGCTTCAAAGCGGTCATGTATTGTAATTGTCAGTGTTCGTGTGTTCGTCCGTTCATTCGCCTGTTCGTTAGTCCACCATATATACACATAATATACACAGATATACACATAATTTCAACTTTTTTACATTCAGGAACCAGATAAGATAGACAGACAAGGGAGAAGGCAAGTGTGAGTAAGACCATGACAGTAGGTCAGAGCACTAGCTTTGATCTTTGACCTATGCAAGTAGGTCAGGGTAAAATTTTGCTTTCAGGGGTGTTGCGGGATGTTGCACTCTGTGACTGCCTTGGTTCTTGTTCCAACATTGAATTCATGATTTATTCAAATATATGTGGATAAAGCAGTGGTTGCAATAAAACAGACATTTTTGTCAAGACTCACCCTTCCCCCAAATTCAAAATACAAAATTAACTTTACATTTCATCCTCTGACAGTTAAGGTTTTATCCATTTTTTTTTAAATGACTTCATCCTTGTCTGTTGTCCTTTTTTGATTTAGTGATTTCCTGTGGGAACCCAGGAACTCCACGGAACGCCCAGATCCTGATCCATGATGGCCTGACCTTTTCCAAATCCATTACTTATGCGTGCAGGGAAGGACACTACTCTACTGGCCTGCTCTCTCGTCACTGCACCGTTAACGGGACATGGACTGGCAACATGCCCGAGTGCTCTGGTAATTAGCAGCTCACACAGAGAAAGAACTAAAATGAGGTTGTATTTAGGGTGACAGAAAACACAACAAGGAAAGGTGGCAGAGTTTCAGTAAATTATAAGGCAAACCTGTTAATATTTTCTGACCTTAAATTGATTCATTTCAAATAATTAAATTGATTTCTTGTGAATTGGCCCTATTCATTCATTCATTCATTCTTCGTCAAATACCCGCTTCATCCGCTGTTGCAGGGTACTGGAGCCTATCCCAGCTGACTGGGGGTATGAGCCAGGCTACAATCCGGGCACAACGTAGGTGTACCGCGGAGCCACATGTAAACAGACAACCACGCACACACTCATACCTAGGGGCAATTTGGTATCAGCAATTCACCTAAGCTTCATGCTTTTGGAGGTTGGAGGGAGTCGAAGAGCCCGGAGAGAACCAATGCAGACATGAGGAAAACATGCAAACTCCCCACAGAGCGGGAGTCGAACCGTGAACCGCCATGCTGTGAGGCGACAATGCTACCCACTGTGCCACCTTGCCTCCCTGAATAGGCCCCAGTTACAGTTCAAGGTCCAGATTCTTATGATTTTTCTTTTTGTTTTTTTGAGATTCTGGCTTGAAATCTATATTCCTTTCTTGTTACCAAATCAAATTGAAAGTATATTATTATTATTACCTGGATTTTTTTTTAATAAATAGAAATTCCTTTATTTCTTATACATATTTATGACATAATTGTCTCAAAATCTCTTTGTCAAAAGGCCTCATATCTTAACTAAATGGATATTGGGATAAGTCTCTCTGTCCATCTGTATGTAACAGGATTATGGTGTATGCACATCTCCTCAAAATGTATCAGATAGAGTTCAATGAAATGACTCTATACATGCAGCTTATATTTGGTCTGCAGTGCAATGGCGTTGTGCCTGGAGTTTCCCCCGCCTCACGCCCTAAAACCAGCTGGGATAAGCGCCAGGTCCCAGCGACCCGCTGCAGATTAAGTATTAGGAAGATGAATGAATGCAGCTTATATTTGATTTCTTAATGTTGCTTAATTTAGCATTTTAGGTATATTTGAACTTCCTTTTCTCCCTGCTATTATTCTGCTCTGAGAAAGGAAATGTTATATCAATGATAGCACAGATTTATTTTCTCTAGTTCCGTTGGTATTTTTGTTGGTTTACCATCTTGCTGATTGACATTATTCTGAGAATTTTACTTCACCTCCAAGCTCAATTTTCTTTTACCTTTCACATCTAGATCTTTTTTTTTTTTTTTTTTGTCCATACTGCACATTTGTATTTGTGCCTCTCTTTTCCATTTGCACTTACTGTTCAATACATCTGAGGATTGTAAGTAAGTAAGATGAAAATATAATGCAAAATATTAAGCAGAAACTGAGGAAAACATGCCTGTCATGGCGGATAAAAGTATTTGTGAAGAATGACTCACACGGATCTCTGGCTCAGTAGGAGGAAATTGGTTTGAGAGATAGTCCACTACAGAATGACAAGTCTTAATCATCATGTCTCACAAAAGACACACAACTGGTACACAGCGCCAAGAGACCCTGGCAAATAGGGGTCACAAATAAAACCAATGACTCCTGAAAGGATTGCCAGAGCCTGGGCAGCACCATTAGGGGACTCAGACCTATGCAATCACAGGTTTTAAAGGGAACAATTTGGAGTAGTAGTCGCCTGTTGAAGAAGCGTGTACAGACAGGATGGAACAGGTGGAGAAAAGTGTCAGATGTGATTGTATGATGGAAGAGTTTCAGCTACAATGAAATGAAAGGTGTACAAAACTGTGGTGAGACTAGCTATGTTGTTTGGCCTAGAGACAGTGTTGCTGAGGAAAAGACAGGAGATGAAGATGCTGAGGTTCTCTTTGGGAGTGACCATGATGGATAGCTTCAGGAATGATTTCATCAGAGGGATAGCACATGTTGGAGGTTTTGGAGATAATGGAGATAAAGTCAGAGAAGCCAGACTGAGATGGTTTGGACATGTCCACAGGAGAGATAGTGAATATATTGGTAGAAGGATGCTGAGTTTTGAGCTGCCAGGCAGGAGGCCTAGAGGAAGACCAAAGAGGAGGTTTGTTGATGTAGTAGAAGATGACATGAATGTAGTTGGTGTGAGAGAAGGGGATGCAGAAGATAGGGTTTGATAGAGGCAACTGATTCACTGTGGCAACCCCTGAGGGGAAAAGCCAAAAGGAAAAGAAGAAGTCACCTTTTGTGAGTGAAAGGCGTGATTCGGAGCACTTTAAGACATGATGCTTGGTCCCTGTCCCTAAGAAGTCGGCCCCATCGGAGTTGAACGACTACCGACCAGTTGCCCTCACGTCCCACCTGATGAAGGTGCTGGAGAGGCTGGTATTGGCCGGCTTGAGGCCTCAGGTGAAGGAGCTGCTAGACCCCCTGCAGTTTGCGTATCGGCCCCAATTTGGAGTTGATGATGCCGTCATCTACCTCCTGCAGAGAGTCCATTTGCATCGGGATGGTGGGGGAAGCACTGTGAGAATCACCTTCTTTGATTTCTCCAGTGCTTTTAACACCATTCAGCCAAGGCTGCTGGGTGAGAAGCTGCGGAGGATGGGTGTCGACACATCCACCATCTCCTGGATCAGTGACTACCTGACAGATAAGCCTCAGTTTGTCCGTCTGGGCAGTGTTCTGTCTGATACGGTGGTCAGTGATACAGGAGCCCCTCAGGGGACTGTGCTGTCCCCCTTCCTCTTCACACTGTACACAAACGACTTCCAGTACTACTCCGAGTCATGCCACCTACAAAAGTTCTCGGATGACTCTGCAGTTGTTGGGTGTATAAGTGAGGGGAGGGAGGGGTAGTACAGGGCTGTGGTGGATGACTTTGTAGAGTGGGCTGGAGCCAATCACCTGAGGCTGAATGTTGGCAAGACCAGAGAGATGGTGATCGATTTCAGGAGGAAGGGGAACATGCCACAACCAATCCACATCCTAGGAGAGGCTGTAGAGGAGGTGATGGACTATCAGTACCTGGGTGTCAAGATCTGTAACAGATTGGACTGGAATTCTAATGTCGACGCTGTCTACAAGAAGGGGATGAGCAGACTCTATTTCTAGAGGAAGCTGAGATCTTTCAACGTATGCAGCAAGATGTTGGGGATCTTCTACCAGTCTGTTATGGCCAGCGTACTTTTCTTTGCCGTGGTCTGTTGGGGGAGCAGCATCAGAGCCAGCGATACCAACAGACTTAATAAGCTAATAAAGAAGGCTGGCTCTGTGATTGGCGGTAGTCTGGACACTGTGGAGGCCGTGGTGGAGAGGAGGACTCTTAACAAACTTTTATCCATCATGGATAACCACGCTCACCCTCTCCACCACACACTGAAACAGACAGCGGAGCTCGTTCTCCAAGAGACTAATACAGCTCCACTGTCGAACAGAAAGGTACAGGAAGTCATTCCTGTCACAAGCCATTGCGCTGTACAACAGCTCTGAAATATCAGACAGAGTCCTACCACTAGTCTGATGTTTTGGTATGGCTTCACAAGGTCCTTTGTATGGCCACTGAGTGCCATACTTATTTATTTATCTATGACTAAAGGCCTACCATGCTTGGTTACTGTTGTTAGTATTGTTATTAGTATTACTATTATTACAATTATTAGTGTTAATATTGTTAATATATATTTTTCTGTTAATATTATTATTATTATTATTATTATTATTATTATTATTATTATTATTACCTTTAACTGTCTTATTTTTCCTCAATGCACATTTTCTATATATTTTCTGTAATAATTCTGCTGCTACTGTGACACCTACATTTCCCAGTTTGGGATAAATAAAGTCTGTCTGTCTGTCTGTCTGTCTGTCTGTCTGTCTGTCTGTCTGTCTGTCTGTCTGTCTGTCTGTCTGTCTGTCTGTCTGTCTGTCTGTCTGTCTGTCTGTCTGTCTGTCTGTCTGTCTGTCTGTCTGTCTGTCTGTCTGTCTGTCTGTCTGTCTGTCTGTCTGTCTGTCTGTCTGTCTGTCTGTCTGTCTGTCTGTCTGTCTGTCTGTCTGTCTGTCTGTCTGTCTGTCTGTCTGTCTGTCTGTCTGTCTGTCTGTCTGTCTGTCTGTCTGTCTGTCTGTCTGTCTGTCTGTCTGTCTGTCTGTCTGTCTGTCTGTCTGTCTGTCTGTCTGTCTGTCTGTCTGTCTGTCTGTCTGTCTGTCTGTCTGTCTGTCTGTCTGTCTGTCTGTCTGTCTGTCTGTCTGTCTGTCTGTCTGTCTGTCTGTCTGTCTGTCTGTCTGTCTGTCTGTCTGTCTGTCTGTCTGTCTGTCTGTCTGTCTGTCTGTCTGTCTGTCTGTCTGTCTGTCTGTCTGTCTGTCTGTCTGTCTGTCTGTCTGTCTGTCTGTCTGTCTGTCTGTCTGTCTGTCTGTCTGTCTGTCTGTCTGTCTGTCTGTCTGTCTGTCTGTCTGTCTGTCTGTCTGTCTGTCTGTCTGTCTGTCTGTCTGTCTACTATCTATATACTGTCTGTCTGTCTGTCTACTATCTATATACTGTCTATCTATTTGTCTATCTATGTGGAATGATGGCTTGTGATACAATTGTAATGTTATACTGAAAATGTCTTTACTTGACAGAAAAGGTTTATTAACTACAACTGCAATTCTAAACACAGGAGCTGTAATCTCATGGGCCAAAGAATGGGGCTGAAAGTTAAGAAATCATCTGATTTTAAATTTCCCAGTTTGGGATCAATAAAATGCATGTTATCTTATCTTATCTTATCTTATCCAATCTTATCTTATCTTATCTTATCTTATCTTATCTTATCTTATCTTATCTTATCTTATCTTATCTTATCTTATCTTACCTTTATATCTCTACCATGTGAAATTGGGTCCTATATAGACATTGAGTGTCCATTGAATGGTATTCCCTTACCAGACCAGTGGATATTATAAGTATTGATCCATCAAAAGGAGTCATTGAATCTCAAAGAGACCCACATTCCTCGTCCAACTGGGAATTTTGTTGGGATTCTGGTCACGCACATTCAATAAAGCCTTCTTGTGTCAAGACACAATTAATCCCTAGCTGTCCTGTATTTTTTGAGCTGTGATGCTGCAGAATTCTCATTGTTGTCACTTAGTCAGCTCCGCGGTACACTGGCGTGGTGGCCGGAGTGTCCCCCGCCTCATGCCCTGAGACTGCCAGGATAGGCACTGGCTACCCTGCGACCTGCGTTAGCGGATTAAGCGGGTTGGAAGATGAATGAATGAATGTCACTTAGTCATGCTGTTTTCCCTGCAGCAATGCATAAATATGATCAAGGATAAGCGCTGTTCATCTTTAAGAAAAGATAAAAAATATTCATGACAAGATTCACTTCCCTTGTACCCTAAAATCTCTAGACAGTCTAAGAACAAGGGTGATTTTGTCGAAAGTCAAGTCACACCATTGATGATGGTGTCTCTAAGAACATATATTACACAGCATAAATATAGTATTAAATGTTGGGATACATATGTTTATGTAACAGTTCATTACCTTTGAAGATCTGTGTTCTTGTGAAATTGATTCATAATCAACTGTAAAATAAATGGAGTTATTATGCAGCTTGGGCACAATGAAGTTGGGACCTGTTATCTTCTGTTTTTTGTTTTTTTTTGTTTTTTTGTTTTTAATTTATTTATTTTTATTATATATCCGGTTTTGGCAGTAATCAACTGTGGTGACCCTGGAGTGCCGGCCAATGGAGTGAGATTGGGTGATGATTTCACATACAATCACACAGTCACTTTCCAGTGTTCTCCCGGTTTCACTATGGATGCTGACCGGGCCTCCACTCTTGTCTGTACCAAGGACCGCACATGGAATAGCACCAAACCTCTCTGTAAAGGTAAAGTTGTGTAGGTTAATGTGAATGACATTATAGTAATGAAATAAATCTGGATGAGGGCATGGCCTAGAATGAAATTGTGACATAAAATCACTAAGTAATTTTTCCTTGCAGCGATCGTATGTGGTCTACCCCCCACCATCCCTAATGGACAGGTTGTCGGTACAGACTTCAACTGGGGTTCTAGCATCAGCTACTCTTGCAATCAAGGTTATCAGCTGTCGCTCCCCACTGTGTTAACATGTCAGGGCAGTGGCAACTGGAGTGGAGAGAAACCCCAGTGCTTTCGTAAGTTGCAACATGATAGAATAGCAAACTGCATTATGCCTCATGAATGTTTTCTTGAAAATGTACATGTAATATGTATCTACTTGTATACAATGTGCCCCCCTGAGGAGTAGATTGTTTAACATTTTCCACCTCCTCTATCTTTGCAGCTGTATTCTGTGGAGATCCAGGGATGCCGTCTCAGGGGAGAAGGGAGGACAGAGGATTCACCTATCTGTCCTCTGTATCCTTCTCCTGCTACCCTCCTCTTGTACTTGTGGGCTCTACCAGGAGATATTGCCAGTATGATGGTACCTGGAGTGGTACGCAACCCTCTTGTATTGGTAAGTTACTTGTTTGCCTTCTGTTCATGGTGAACTCTGACATACAGTGACTTGCGGTGAGGTTCATAGCTGGTGAGGCACTGATTTCACCATAGATTTACAAACATGAACCTTCAGTGTAGCTTATTCACCATATAATTATCAACAGTGAGTCGGTTATTTATATAGTCTCAGATTCAGAATTATTTACATGTACAAACTGTAACACACAAATAAGCACATGTTTAAAAAAACGTTCTTAGGTTGTTACCTACATGTTTGTTTATATGTTATGCGACCTTATAAATGAAGTCCATGCGCCGCTCCATCTGGACAAAAGCAGTGAAAAAATTTTGAGTTGAGATATGAAATCCTCCATTTTTATAGTAAGGCAGGGCGAGCGGAAAACAAATGAATGGCTGTATTTTGCTGCCTCTCACTTCTTCTATGGCCGAGGAAGAGGAATCATCGGCCAAATCCCTGGGATCACCAGCGTCCCCTACCATGAGGCCGGAGAAATGTGTGTCTCACTCTGTGACTCTTCTCAGCCATTTCAGGACCGCTCAACTGAAGAAATACGTCAAACACATGCAGTTGTTGACAAAAAAAACCCACTGTATATTATATACATTATCTAAATTATGGAAATTTACTTCAGAGAGCAAAGGTGTTTGAACATTTTAATAGCGACATATAGAGAGATTGCATTACGGTCTCACTGTGTAGCGTACCAGCACAGCTAGCTGAGTCATCTTCTCCGTATTTCAGCGGTAAATGTGAAAATTCAGCAATAATTGTAAAATTAAATATTATTAAACATTTAAATTGGTGATGTTAAATAGAAAATAATTTTATAATATGCATCACTAGATAAATATAACTTTAATTTATTTCTTCCATTTTGCTTTTTTTTTTTCTCGATGGCAGGTCACTGACCGCACGTCACTGCTAACATACGTAATAGGTTGATACAAAAATTTTATATAATTTTCAGTGACTTACAGTGACTTACAGACTGGTGGTTGTTGGAAGTTGTGATCGTGTCCATTTTTTTTCTATCCAGCAAAATAGTACTTTCAAATAATCTATATAACTAATCTTAGTATGGGAGAAGCCATGTGTTGGTTATCTTTTGTCCATTCTGCTCCTTTGTGTTCACCTAGTCTTACTACATTATTAGATTTAGAATTTCCACAGGACGAAGGAACTATATAGGTCTCCAACTGCAAAACTGCCAGTTTTATCATATTGACAACATAAAAGCTGCTTCCTTGTTTTGCACTCCAATCAACTGAGAATTGTTACTCTTCACCTCATAATAGTATATAAACCACAGTAAATAACACAGATATCATGTAATTGATAAATATGGATGCCATTGATACAATTAGAAGTGCTGGTAAATGAAGCTTATCCTTTTTTTTTTTTTGCTTACTTGCTGGTTGTAGGCTGAAAATAGAAATTGACAGATTTGTTTAAATTAAGACTAACAACTTGTAAGATAATTAATGTATGAGGTGATCAGCATAATGCATTTACTGCAAAAAATGTTTTTAACAAAATACAAGCATGCATGTTTGTTCATTAATTAACAGTGTATATGGACTGATAGGGCCTCACAATGTTTGTGTCATGAGCAGGTGCAGAGAGTTTTTCCAGACTTGTCGGATTTCTGTATGTGGTCTACATGTTTGCATGTCAACTGCGGTCTGCACACAGTAATTTATTGCCTTCATCCTACAGTCAGTTCTTCACTTCAGCACTGTGGAAAAATATGACGTCTCCATATAATGTCTCAGAGGTGATATATCTGTTTGTCGTGGGTGACATGTTTATGAAATGCTTCAACATGGGAGTTATTATGGAATTGCTGTCTGTGTCTTTCAGATCCCACTCACACCACCTGTGGAGACCCTGGCACTCCTCTCTTTGGAAACCAGAATAATAGCCAAGGCTACCAGGTATGAATATCACACAGGCTATTCCATTCATATATTGAACAAAAATTGGTTGATAGAATCATATTGCATTATTTCTTATGCACTAAAGAGAAACACCTTTTTTTTTCTAAAATGTGTGTCTTGGGTTTTTTGTTATTGTTCCTTGCTAAATGGATTGTAATTTGGACAAATCACACAAAACTTGGCTCAGGGCCAACTTTTATTTTTCAATCATGATACATCTTAAAAAAAAGTTAAAACATGTTCCCTTTGCATTATTTGATAATATGTGCTGTAAAGCAGACAAAATCTGTGGGGAAACATACACACACTCAGACACACAGACGGGCTTGTAGGCATGCATAATGGGAGCTAGAGTGGGGGGCAGCTTTCACATGGGGCACACCATGAGCAACTCGTAAGGGGACGGTGCCTTGCTCAAGGACAAATATATATGGCAAAATATTTGGATTGAACTGGCAACCCTCCGGCCCCCTGCCCAAGATTTAGTGGACTGAGCTATTGTCGCCCTGTTACCAGCTGTAATTATTTTCTTTGATCTTAACGTACAATGAGTATGAACTTTAAACAAAAATTCAAATCCAAGACAATCGCTTGCATGGGAAATGTGCTTCCTATTAATTCCAATCCTTACCCTCACCTCCTTCCATGCTAATGTGTGCCTTGTTACAGATCAGCAGCTCCATCTTCTTTAGCTGCAGAAAGGGCTACTTACTGCAGGGCTCCATTTCTCGCACTTGTCTGCCCAACCTTACTTGGAGTGGTTTTCAACCTGAGTGCATTGGTAAGTGCAAAGTATGCTTATATTGTAAAAGCATGTCTGTAATCTTTAACAAAAACATGACCTCAAGCCAGTATTAGCTTAAGTCAAAAATCTGATGATGAAACATTTCGTAAACTCTTCCTTGCCGTCAACACTACAATTTTTTTCACTTTTCTCCTTCCACCATATTATTATTTTTTCTTATCTATTGCTCTGTTCCAACCCCCCAAACCCTTTTCCCATTTGAACCTGTTTTCTGTAAAATCCCACTCTTTTCCTCTAGGGTCTTTTTAATCCTTCTCTCTCTTTCCCTTTCCAGCCCACCACTGCAGCCAGCCGGAGCTGCCAGCTCAGTCTGATGTGAGAGCCATTGAACTCCCATCTCTTGGCTACACACTCATCTATACATGTCAGCCTGGCTTCTATTTGGCTGGAGGATCAGAGCACAGGACCTGCAGGTCTGATGGGAGTTGGACAGGGAAACCACCTCTCTGTGCAGGTACAAATATGGTTACATCACACACAAAACAAAACATGGAGAAATGTTTGATTAAACATGTCCAAAGACAAAAACATATTTTTTTTGTTTTTTGCAGTACACAAGCACACCGATACATTTTCTAGACCACACAAAGATGTATATGTTTGCCACCTGCTTTTTGAGGAAGTAAATGAACGTTTGACACATGACATATTTGCCAGTACATCTAAAATGTGCAGCTTCAATACTAATTTATTTAGAAAACATTGTGGTAACCCTGGTTGAAAATTATAGTATGAGCTAATGTTCTTGTATACTTTTGTGTTATTGTCAGACACATGCCGGAGTAGGACGGCCAGTGCATCACATCATTACTGTACACTGAATTACATAACAGACTCCAAACACACACACACACACACACACACACACACACACACACACACACACACACACACACACACACATACAGACACTAGCTCTAAAACATCAGCGAGGGTGCGAAACCTGATTATGCCAATGCATCCCATTGATTAGGTTAGCTGAAGTACCTCTTATAAATGGTGAGGCAGTGTTAACAGGGTCTAGCAGATAAATAGACTGCCATTAAGACACCCCCAAGCACTAGTCTAAATACATATAGGAAAATAATAGTCATTAGTTTGCAATTATCTAAGACAGACAAATGCTAATGGGTTAAAGACAGTTACATACTCAAGGAAATTATCCATGTGATGGATTCTATGCCAAGCCGGAGCAAAAACATATAGGGTGTGTGGTATTTTTAAAGGGAATGCTACTGAGAATGAAGGAAAGACTGAGAACTAGCCTCAGCACACAGAGAATTTTAAAAGCACCTGTGGGCACGTCGATGGAAGAGCAGCTCATAAAGTATGAGGTTGCGGAGGGGAGTGTGCGTGGTTTTTGTCTGTCTGTATACATTTATGCGAGTTATGCCCATAAACTACCATCAGTATACCTGTCTGTGTTTGTAGTTGCACATAAAGCCCTCCTAGCTTTTTTGTCCATGTGGGTGTATGTTTAATACAGTGGTGACATCCCCTGTCCTCATGTGAGCCATAAAATACTTTTGTTACACTTCCTTTGAACCATCCAAACGGTATCTCCAACTTAGCCTCATGACCACAAGATCATCCAGCTGCTTTTCAAAACATGGGTCACGTCCTGAGACAAATGGCCTTCATTCTGGATATCATTTGGGTCAGAGGAGCTAGAGAGGGAGTGCCAATATATAATATAATATAATAACACCATCCTAGTTCAATTACCTTGGAGCTGTTGTATTAAAAAAAACAACAACACATATACAGTATATATACAGTATATATATATATATATATATATATATATATATATATATATATAGGATCAGAGCACAGGACCTGCAGGTCTGATGGGAGTTGGACAGGGAAACCACCTCTCTGTGCAGGTACAAATATGGTTACATCACACACAAAACAAAACATGGAGAAATGTTTGATTAAACATGTCCAAAGACAAAAACATATTTTTTTTGTGCCAATGCATTCCATTGATTAGGTTAGCTGAAGTACCTCTTATAAATGGTGAGGCAGTGATATGTATATATGTGTGTTTGTGTGTGTGTATATATATATATATATATATATATATATTACAGTATATATCATTTTCACTTCATGATTAATGTTTCGAGGATGTTATTTATTTATATTTTCAGCTGATAATCGCCCAAGTGGTAAGAGCCCAGTGGGGACAGTACAGGAGCCACCCTCCAAATTGCCAGGTAAAAAGAAATATGAAAGATGTCTGTAATTAAAATTATTTCAAAATGATTTTTACTTCTTTAAACTTAATTCCCAGCAATGCTAACATGCTAACATACTTTTCTTTGTTCTCCTCATTCTCCCATTACTCCTTCCCAGTCCCCCGTGGTGTATTTGCTAAGAACTCTCTATGGAGGGGGTCCTACGAGTACCTTGGGAAGAAGCAGCCAGCTATGCTCAGCATCACTGCCTTTGAACCCTTCAGCAACCGGGTTAATGGGACACTGATTGACCACAGTGGAGTGGAACTCAAACTGGCTGGTTAGTATGGGAACAATCATCATCACAGGTTTATCAAGGTTTAAGATGTGCTGTAGTGAAGTGTAGCGAGTGTTTACACATTATACAAAATATGTGACACTATTGTAGAATTATTCAGTGTGAAAATTCACATTGGTTTAACAATTTTTTACGTTGAAGCATGGTTGCTGATAACAATCTAGGCTTTTTCCTTAGCCCTCATAGCCTCATAGTGTTTTTCAAGGGATGAACCTAAAATTTACTAAATGTCATGAGACAACAAAGCAGTCAGAGACTGCAACGTCCCACAACACCCCTGAATTCAACATTTTATCCTGACCTACACATTTTTGTGCCTCTGGCTTCCTGAAAATGATGCGTTTTGTTTTGTGATTTTATCTCATCAGGTTTCAGAGATATGTACATAAAAACGTATACAGTTCGCCGTCGTTCCTTACGGTTAATGCGTTCCAGGAACCACATGTGATTAATAAATACTGCGATAGAGCAGCTAACTATAAATCTTATTATTTATGGTAATTTAAACGTTTATGAACCCTCCCCATACTGATATTAAACCAATTTCTCTCTGTACTACCTTTCCCGTACTCTTTCTGACTGTTTAAAGCACTTTTGTGTCTCATGGAAGTCCAAGACTCGCAGAACAAAGTGCACTTCCGGATGCCGTCAGCCAATAGAATTTGCGTATGTTATCACTTGACTGCCTTCCAGAAATCCGTAATGAGTACAGAAGTTGAAATTTGACATTGACCTAGTTTTCTCAAGGTCAAGGTCATCATCTTATTTTCATCCCCTTTGCCTTCCGAGTTTTTCTTTCATCTTTTTATCTGCAACCGTCGTGAAGATATTTGGTGGACGGACAAACACACATACACTGACAATTACAATACATCACTGCTTTACGGGATGTAAAAACTATCAAAATAGCTGCTAAATGTGTTGAAAAATAAAACATAAAACATCCTGCTATACTTTTGTACGGGTGTATCACTTTATGCATGATTATATGAAATAGATCTTTTGTAAGAGCATATTCCACATGCAAATGATACAATAAAAAATACAAATGGCTTCGGAAATGTCTGTATTTTTACTTATATCTTTGTTTCTTTTTTAAGTATGCAAAGCATATTGGATTTGATTTTTTTCCAAGGATAACCCTTCCAATGGTATCACAAATATTTAACAGTGCTAAACTTATTCTTCAGTATCATTTATACTGTTGTAGCGTAGGGTGAGACTTTATCATAAATGAAACAAGAGTTTGTGTTTCTTTGTTTTTAATCACTAATTTGGTGAGGTTATGGTTTGTCTTTTAATTTTCCTTACAATGAAAAATGGAGATTAAAGTTTTCAATTTTCTCTTGTGATAATTTCAGCGAAACACAGAGAAGCCACTGTGTGAACTGCTACCACGACCAGCATGTTTTTAGTTTTTGATGTGCTTATATTGGGCCTGAGGTTATTCTTAATAAGCTGCTGCTCTAAAATAACTTAAACCCTTCTTTGTGGTAGGTACATATAAGAGGGAGGAAGCTCAGCTGCTGCTGCAGGTCCACCAGATCAGAGGTCCCGTGGAGATCTTTGTCAACAAGTTCAAATTAGATAACTGGGCCCTAGATGGACATGTAAGTGTGAGCCCAGGGTCAACTTTGTTGCTTGGGTCAAACTAACACACACCTTTTGCATTTTGAAATATTCATGAGCACACATGCACACTAACCTTGTCACTCTGGGGAGATGGAGGGGCCACCAACAGTTTTCTCTTTAATTAAAATGTCAGTTAAATCATTGCCTGGTAATCAGGACTCGACAGACCACCTCTGCTTCTCCCTCCCATATTATTCCGTAACCCAGGCCCCTCAAATGCACAAACACTCTTAGAATGATTAAAAAAGCATGTGTTTGCACGGTTACACATACATTCATTACAAAACATGAATGTTGGCATCCTTGCTTGTTGTACAGAGTGCGTTTTCCCCACATGTAATATGTTTCCATGTGTGTGTGTCTGTGCGGTGCTGCTGAGTGTCAGTTGTGTTTGTGCTCTTGAGCAGAAAAACATCATATTAAATGTCAGCTGTAAGAGCGTCCCTCTGTGCCTTTGACATGATATTTCATTTTCTGCTTGCACCAGCTGCTGACACTTTGATGATATGCTCCTTTGTAAAGCCTGAATGTGACACCCAACGTCTTATATTTCTCTCTCTCTCTCTTACTAGGTGTCCTACATCTCTTCATCCAATGCTTTTGTGTACCAGGGATTTGTCAGAGGGAAGGGGTTTGGCCAGTTTGGTCTCCAGAGACTGGGTAAGGGAGCTGACCATTTTTTTATAAAGACAGCCATGAACAAGTAGCTTCCTTGGAGCAGAGTATATATCTGGTTTATATTTATGTCTGTATGTCAATCACAGAAATCTCTCTGAATCTTGAAAAAATGCTATAGTGAAGTCATAATTTATTTTCTTTGATAAAAGTGAAATGTGGCTGTGAATTCAGTGCAAGGAGGTAAACACAGTTAATGTTTAGGGGCGGCAGTAACACAGTCCAATAAGTCTTGGGCTGGGGATCGGTTCAAGACCTGTGTCAAGAAAAAAAATTGGCGTGTGAACTGACAGTGGTAGGTGTCACTTCACCTGCAGAGGTGCCCTTGAGCACCTCATATATATATATATATATATATATATATATATATATATATATATATATATATATATATATATATATATATATATATATATATATATATATATATATATATATATATATTAGGAATTGACTAGCTTATTAATGGCATTAACACAGACCTAGTTTAAATATGCATGGAAAAATTATTGGGGACACAGTGAAAGTGGATTTGATAAGCGGCTGTGATGAGAGTCGTGCTTGAACAGCACGTGCAAAGCCCCATTCACCACCACCACCACAACCGTGCCAATGCACGAGAACTAAGCAAACAGCTCTTTATTAATAGAAAAACTTGTTGCTGCTGTGAGTCCATTCATGTTTGCTTTGTTTAAGTGTGAATGAGAACAACAGATGTGAGTCTCTGAGGCGGGTCAGATAGCTTGGAATGTATCTTCTTCAATTTGTTGAGGTGTTTTCTTTTAACTTTGGTTGCGTGACTGCAGACATGCAATAGTGTTCTTGCATCTGTTTGCGTGAGTCCACTCATGTAGCAGGGGGTTTATTAGTAAATAATGCATAAATCACTAATTGAATTTCATCTGGGGTTTTTTGCCCATCCTTTATTAGACCTTTTTAGCCACTCTGACCTGTCAGCTGTCACTCCTCAACCTTTGCTGTAGCAGATCTTCAATGAATTACAGAATGAATCTGAATAACTTAATAGATTTTGGCCTTTTCTGTCACTAATTAAGAGCCATTGATTGGATACTGGATTTTGGCATTCCCAGGGGAAGGAAATGGAAATGAAGTATTACAATTAAGTTAGAACAGAACATAGATAAATGGAGGATTCCTGTCAGTCCTGTTTGGCCATCTTGTTATTTCATCACTGTTTTTTTGCATCAGACCTTGATTTTGAAATCTTGGCAGTATTATGCTTTTAAAGCTTGTAATGGTGTTATTTCTGTGTTTCTAAATGCCTACTCCTGCACTCAGTTTTTTGCTGAAATGCTGTTCTTATGGTTTGTTTCCCCAGAGAGTTTAGATCCAAGGAGAGACAACCAAGGCTACAACTTTGCCTCCAATAGCAGCTCAGTGGCAGCTGCCATCTTAGTGCCTTTTATAGCCATGATCATTGCAGGCTTTGCTTTGTACCTCTACAAACACAGGTAATGTTTTAACACATTTGTCAATATACATCATTTGGTAGCTTACATTTACATCAAAATCATTACAGTATTTATGTAAACTAGAGCCCTGACCTCTCTCCTCTCCCAAGTACATTACGGTGAAGAGACAACACATAGCCATTGACTGATCAATAGAATAACTGATAAGAGTGATAAGACTGATAATGAGTGAATGTGTAAACAACCTCAATTTCCCCAAGAAATGACCTCAGTACTGATGTGACATTTAAAAAGATGCAGCGCTGGTACAAATAAGCTTTTCCACATCCATATTGAAACACTTAATTGATTTACCAGTGGGTCCACTGACATTATTTTAGAATGTTTTTTGTCAGTCAAAACCTTGACATTTGCTACCATGAGCTTTTTCATAATTTGCATATACTAGAATAAACAGTTTATGATTCATTTAAATAACAATCATTAGCTTGCATCATTGATGAAAAGAAATGAATTGTAGCTAATATGATATGAATCTTTGACAATACTTACCAGACTGCATTGCCCTATCTCATTGCTTATAATATTTAGGGCTGAATGACATGAAAATGCAAATTTATTGAGTCACGATATTGGTCAGAATGGATATTTTTGCATTTTTTTGTGTCCATCATCAAAACATTCCCACTCCTTTGATTACAATATTGTCTCAGTCATACAATTCTAGTAATACTTTAGTAAAGTTCAGCCCCAGTCAGTGATTTTTCTCCTTGCAGAAGAAGACCCAAAGTCCCCTTCAATGGTTATGTGGGCCATGAAAACACTAATGGACGAGCTACGTTTGAGAACCCAATGTATGACCGTAACATCCAGCCTACCGATATCATGGCCAATGAGACAGAGTTCACAGTGAGCACAGTGTGCACAGCTGTATAGCAACCACTTCCTCCAAAGGTAAGAAAAAAAAAATATATATATAAAATATATATATATATATAAAATATGTATAAATATGTATAAATAAATAAAATAAAAAATAAAAAAAATATATATATATATGTGTGTATATATATATATTTATATATATATGTGTGTGTGTGTATATGTGTGTGTGTATATATATATATATATATATACACACACACATATATAATGGCTTAAGGCTGGAGGCAATCAGATCCAGATTTGTCATGGCATGAAACGTAGTAGTCATGACCTTGTGGATGGCTTTGAACTAGTCATGAGTCAACAAGACAAATTCTCAGCATCCAGCTACAAATTAAACATTTTACTTCCTCCCTTTGGAGCATTCTGAGAAATGAAGAATCTGTGATTTGATTTATTTTCGGTTGTTGTCTTTACTTTTGTTTCACTTATAAGCAATTTTAATTTGGTTTATACTTGACTCAAGGACAAGAATGTTTTATTGAATACTGATGAGAATATTACATTAATGGTTTTATCGTCTCTCCTCTGTGATTCTCCTCATCTTTATCAAATGCTTTTGTTCACATTTTGCTTTCTCATTTCACTTCATCTTTATTTCCGTTACTTTTCTGATCTTAATTCCACTTGTCCTTGCCCTCCTTCAACAACCTCTGTCATACTTTTCCCCATACATACATCATCTCTTACATGCTTCTATTCATTCTTGGTTTAGGGGAGGGGGAGAAGTGCATCACTCCTTTGCCTGCCTGTCAGCTGTGGACAGCTATAGTTCCTAAGGCAGAAGGCAAGACAAAGATTATTTTATTCCCTGAAACAAGTTCAAGCAACACCTCCAGTCAAAGGCTTGTACCAGCAGGAGACGAGAAAAAAAAAGAAACTATGTGAAGACAGCAGCTACTATAACAAATATCACCAACAAAACGCATCATTTTGAAACTTTACATGGTTTCTTGATAATTTTTCCACATTTTAAGGAAAAGAAATTCACCTAAAACTGCAGCCAGCAGGAGTGCTGCTGGGAATATACCTGACTTTTCTCAGCGCCATCATCTCGACCCAAAGGGAATCATATGATCGACTTTAAGTGGAAAAACCTGACCTGAAGACGACACAGATATCTGTGAGGCGTACTGTATGGGCAATGGCTTCAAGTTGGCCTACAGAGTCAGACAGAGATACAGCCCGGACTGTTTCCAATCACTCTCTTCTCTGTTCCTTTGATTTTCTTTGCTCTCTTTTTATACTCTGCTTGCTTTCTGCTTTCCATGATGAGTAATTAAGAACTCTGTTTTTCCCCAATCATCTGCTCCTGAGGCTTTGAAAGATTTAATCAGAGACCCTTGAGTCTTTGGCTGAGGTTGAATTAAAAATTTAGTGAGTCTGGAAGTCCATGTTTGAGACAGACATTTTGTCATTACTTTTTGAGCTTGATTCAATCTTCTTTTATGTCCTCTTCTTTTCCTTCTTCTACTCATTCTTCTTCTTCTTCTTCTTCTTAAAAAAAAATCTTCTTCTTCTTCTTCTTCTTCTTCTTCTGCTACTCCTTCTTCAAGCAGTGATGCAATTCTAAACTAAGCTGTTTAAATCAATCCACTGCACTTAAAGAAAGTTTCTTGAAAATGTTTCGCCTCTTATCCAAGTGGCTTCATCTTCCAAGAAGCTTTGTCAGTGAACTGACTCAGTGAACTTACTCAGTGAACTGAGCCAGTAAACTGACTAAGCCTCTCGGATGAGGGGCGAAACATTTTCAAGAAACTTTCTTAAGGTCCAGTGGATTGATTTGAACTGCTTTGGATAACCATGACCTGGATAACTGAGAACCTACACAGATACAGATGCAATTCTAATTGCAGAGGCAGCTTTCTCCAGAGCAGGGGTTGAAAAGCAGTTAGGGTCGCTGGAAAACAAAACAACAAATTACTGAGCAGGATAATCTATGTGTAAATATATATGAGAGAGTGAGAGAGAGAGAGAGAGAGAGAGAGAGAGAGAGAGAGAGAGAGAGAGAGAGAGAGAGAGAGAGAGAGAGAGAGAGAGAGAGAGAGAGACAAACAGACAGACAGACAGACATTGATTTTTAAAATCAAATTTATAGATCAAGTACAAGATTGTCAGGTTGACACAAAATCCAAAAGAGATTCACGCAAACAGGAACTAACATTTCAAAAACAAATTATATGAAATGTAGGAACATAAGCAAAATATTTGTGAATTAAACCAACCACTGACTCACTCACCTTTGACACACACAGATAGAGACACAGATAGAGACACAGAGAGAGAGAGAGAGAGAGATTTTTATTTTCTAAATCACGTTTATTCATAAAAGCCAAATTACAAGATACAAAAAAAGATACACAAAATCTAAAAGAGATTCACACAAAAAGGAATTCACATCTCAAAAAAAAAAAAAAAAATACTGTGTGTTTCCTGAACAAAGAAGACATTGAACCTTTTAACATTTATCAAACTAAAAAACAGGTTCAAAAATAAGCAGACAAAATTCAGAAAACAACTAATCCTTTTCCGCAATCTTTTTTTTTTACTGTTGTCATTAGTTTCTTCAATCTTAAAACGTCTTGGTCCGTTTTGTTTTTTTTTAAATTTTTTACGGACCGAGTCTATTTATTTTTTTAAATAAAAACGGACGCTATCTGGAAACATGCTGAGAGACAGAGAGAGAGAGAGATTGCATACGTTTTGGTACATGCATCTACCATCAACCTATCTTCAGTTTACAATTTTGACCCAAAGATTCTGGCAAACACTTGATGGAATCATCTGACTATTTTATTTTAGTATCCGAAATCATTTGGGTATGGATTCAGATTGTCATTCTATCATTATACACTGACATTAAGAAAAGTAAAACTGAAGGCAATGTCTCTCTCTTACATGTTTCATCTGCTTCCTATTTGCTTGTAAGTGATTCACTTTTCGTTGTGTGTGTCTAGGAGTATTGCATGAAGAAAATGAGTTACTGTACATCTTATTTCAACACATTTGTAAGAAATTCTAGATCAAATCTCCAATCTTTTTTTTTCCTACTAATTTCCAAAAACCAAGACAAAACTATAGCACTATATTTGAGATGCCAGTTTTATACCACATCACAAGTAAGTTTCTCCTCTTGACACATTCTTTTTAATCAGTGATGCACCTTCACTCTGTCCTGCAGCTTATGGTGTTGCTGTATATTACTGAGGATGCACGATTTGCTTGGCCACCAGAGAAAGTGTTGTCATATTTTATCAAAATGTTTGTCTGAAGGTGTGTGAAGAATGAAAGACTTGACGATGGTTACATGCAGGACATTTCCTCTGAGAGAAGCAGCTACAACACTATATTTTGTGGTCATTCTTCATACAAACATTGCAGACTGCTTGATTAGAGCTATAACTGCAGGGGAGTTGCCAGCATACTGATTGCTACCACGCATTAAAAGATTAATATGATACAAGAAAAATGCTGATTGCTTGAATGCTGATGATCCTCAAATCTGCTGCAACTCCAATGTTCTATGTCAAACATTTTGTTATAAAACACTGAAGGAAATTGCCTTCAGAGATGACAGCAGGACTAAATTTTGGTGTGTGATATGTATAATGAGTAGAGTACACATTGATTATTTTGTGACAACGAAACGTGTGTGTGTGTGTGTGTGTGTGTGTGTGTGTGTGTGTGTGTGTGTGTGTGTGTGTGTGTGTGTGTGTGTGTGTGTGTGTTTGTGTGTGTGTGTGTGTGTGTGTGTTTGTGTGTGTGTGTGTGTGTGTGTGTGTGTGAAAGAAAACTGAAACCATCAGGATTTTGAACATAAAGCTCCGCACTATTTACTGTTCTCCACCCCTGTACCTGTGAGTTTCTGTGGAGGCCTAGTAGGGTGAATACTACTCTAATTGCACTGCAGTAAATTGAGCCATTACATGCAATTTGATTTAGATTAACTTCTGAAACCTGTTGAAACAGAACAGATTCTCAACTATATCATATTTGAAAGAAAAAAGGCATATATTCTTGTTTGATTTACCATACACAAAAACATTTATGTGACAAGGACTGTGGCAGCCATTATATGTTGAGCTTCACCTATGCACACAGTATATGCATACAATATAAGCAGTATATGCATACTTTATGTAGTCAAAGGAAACCTCCTTAAAAAATTGTTTTAATAAACTTTATTAAATTAACTACAGTACATAACTCCTCTCATACATCCAAACTTTTAAAACTAATCACTGTTTTGTTCCTCCAATCAGTTTCACTGTGAGTTGGTAATTGCTTTTACAATTCTATTACTTTTAAACCTCTCCCCTTATCCCAACAGTACAGATAGAATATTGCCCCTTGTCTCCACTGGTCGTACATTGATGGAAAAGGAAACTATTGAATTACCCTCGAGATTTTACAGGAGATGAGCAGTTGCACTCACATTATCTTGTAACTAAGTCATTGGTGCTCAACTCTCTTTGCTTTGTGTGACCATTTTATTGTGCATTTCATGAATTTTCAGTCTGAAAATTGTGCTGAGTATTCTAGTCCACAGCATCATTACATTCAAAGTTAGTTCCTTTGAGACCACGTTGAAATGACAAACTTTGAAACATATAGATCCATCTTTTACACAAGAAAAGCTGTCTTTAATTTAAATAACTATGATTCGCTGTGAGTGCTAAAATAGGGCATAATGCCTCATGTCCTAGACAAACAGCATTCTATTTGAATACATTTCAACATAATCCAGAATCATCTGCTCATGTAGTTTTGATGCCATTTTTTTGTCTGTGTGTTTTTGTGTTTTTTCCAACAAGGGCTCAATCTCAGAAAATCCCCAAATAGTTTCAACGTGCCAGACTCCTTCCTTTTTCATTTTTTTTTTAAACTTCCTTCATACTCCTTATGTTCATTATAGTGCCTTGGTATAACCCCATGATACGATGAACAAGCTGGAGTGGCCCATTACACCCCTTTACTCCATATAGGTCCATTTAAGTCAGCTTGTACAACCAGAAAACGAAAACATACACACACCTGCTGAAGAAACCAGGAGCTCTTTACATCTGTCAAATGGAACTAGTTATAATATGTTCATTTTTTTACCCCTCTTAAATTAGAATGACACTCATTAGTGTTGAATTTCAGTGGATGGATTGGCCTTTGTGTGTGTGCGTGTGTCTGTGTGCCTATGCGTGTGTGCGTGTATTTGTTTGTGCGTGCATATATGTGTGTATCTGTATGTCTGTGTGTTTGGGTGTCTGTGTGTACATATTTGGGATGTGCATGTTCTTGAGAGTTTATCACTTGTCTTTGCAACCAAAGAAAGATACACACACACACATGCACGCACGCACGCACACACACACACACACACACACACACACACACACACACACACACATACACACACAAATCATTTAGTTCTAAGTCTTACTTACTGTAATTTTTCTACTGCATGATTCTGATGTGGTTTGCTGAAATTTTCAAAAATTCTCAGAGGAAAATTTACAGAGATATGTGATTTGGCACTCTATATAGAAAGTCATTTTGGTTTAAACATTGTATGTTAGTCAAGCAAGATTTCGAAGAGTGTGCATTTGAGATCACTGAATGCTGTTTGGAATTGTGATATAGTAGTAGCTGTCTACTTCCTTCTTCTTTTTGCGTATATTGATAGAGAAATTCTGTTGATCATGTGTTCATTTTATAATCAGCCAGGGACAGATTATTTTCCGCCTTGTCATTTCTTTTATAGTGAAGCACACCACAGTTAAGTTCTCTGAGTTTCACCTTTCACTAACCTTTTTTACAGTGAAGGACTAAAGCAAAAGGATCCCAGTTTCTTTCTGTAACCAGAGAAAGAAACCTTACTTACTCTTACTCCTTATTCTTACTTTTGAGCACAGGCCTCATTGTGCATTTTTTTTGAAAAACCAAGTAACCATTAATCACGTCTGCATGATATATTCTGCATCAGCAATCATTTAGAATCTCTTCATCCACATATTGACAGCTACAACAAAGGTACAGTTACTGCTGTGATTTTCAAGCCCATTCCCAATAATTTGCTTCCACAACTCATCCCATTTGTGCTTGTCTGCTCAACTCAAGCATGGGAGAGAGAGAGAAAAGAGGTGTAGTGTTTGCAAACCTTTGCAGTGTAGATGGATTTTACCCTATAATGTAGGTAAGAATGGAACACTGGTTCTGTGATTTGAGATCAGACCAACATATGAAAACCTTTTGAATGTACAGTGCGCCCTCGCTCCTCATGGGTAATGTGTTCCAGGAACCACACACGATTAACAAATTACACGATAGAACGACAAACTATTTATCTTATTATTTACGGTAATTTAAACGTTTATGAACCCCCCCAATACTGATATGAAACATCTTTCTATCTGTATTACCTTTACCCACACTATTATCAATTGTTTGAAGCATTTTAGTGTCTCACGGAAGTCCGAGACTCACAAAACATAGCTCACCTCCTGATTCCGTCAGCCAGTAGAATGCGCGTACGGTATCACGTGACTGCCTACCAAAAGGCTACGATGAGGTGAAGTTGCGAGCGTTGATGCACAAATGCGCGAGGGTGCACTGTATTTAATTTCACTCTTTAATGCACTTCATTGAATGCCTGTTCACGTACATCCAATTTCCTCTGTTTGTGTGCAGTACTGAAAAAATGTCATCTTTAGAATGAGAACTGGAATTTCAAAGTCATCTAGAGTAACCTATAGCAGAACAAATTCACAAAGCTGCTTTATATTGCCATAGGCAAAACATTCCTTTGTCTATCATGACGACACATTTATTATAAGTTGCTATGTTTTGTTTCTTTCCTGAACATTTCTTCATCCCAGCTCAGTAGACCTCTCAACCTCTAAATGAGACTAAAACTCATGGATTCCCATATCCAGATTAACGGAATCCATGAAAGCCTCAACAAAACAACGAAATGGTATTTTGCATCAATGTCTTACAGTACACGAAAAGGGTTACATGTAAAGAAATGGAGAAACAAGTTGAGTAAACGGTGTGTGACTGTGGAGGGGAAGTGTCTCTATAGAACATGCTAAAAAATAAAAAACCTTTTGTACAGAGATATATTTTTATGAAAATACATTTGTAATATAAAAAGAGAAAATGGATTGACATATATGTAAATGTTTTTCTTTTTCATCATTGTAGTACAAATGCTAGTGGGGAGTATATGAAAAATATCTATCTATCTATCTATCTATCTATCTATATATGTATATATATGTATATATATATATATATATATATATATATATATATATATATATATATATATACACACACACACATACACATATATATATACACACACACACACACACACACACACACACACACATATATATATATATATATATATATATATATATATATACACACACACACACACACACACACACACACACACACACAAAGAAAATAGAAAGCTTTTTGTACATGTATAAAGATTGTACATAAAAGTTTACTTACATAATGTACATATGTAAGACCCACCATGGCTTGTCTGCAATATATAAAATGTATTTTATCTGTCTGTATATGATGCTTTGCATTGTGTCCAAGCTTATTCTACTTTCTTGAACTTGAAACTTATTTTGAAGTTATTTGGAATAAAATATAAAACCTACAAACTTTTGAGCTGTTTATTGATTTCATACTTTATTGCCTCAAATCTGGTTGCCTCAGATCCAGCCTCCTACAATCTGCTTTCACATCCTATGTTGAAGTGTGGTATTTATTTCTGTCAGTGTACATGTCTTGTACAGTGCGACCTTGCGCAGTCTCACATCAACGCTCGCAACTTCACCTCATCGCGGATTTTTGATAGGCAGTAACGTGATACCGTATGCGCATTCTATTTGCTGACAGCATCCAGAAGTGTGCTATATTCCATGAGTTTCGGACTTAAGTGAGACACAAAAGTGCTTTAAGCAGTCAGTAAGAGTGTTTAAGGTGGTTTAATATCAGTCTGGGGAGGGTTCATAAATGTTTAAATTACCATAAATAATAAGATTTATAGTTAGCCGCTCTATTGCAGTATTTATTAATCACGTGTGGTTCCTGGAACGCATTAACCATAAGGAACGACGGCGCACTGTATTGTTTATATATCATATAGTATGTAAAGATTGCATCAGATGCTCTCAATGTTGTCTTGCTCACTTGATATTCCACCTTTGCAAGTGCATCCAATAGTTGCCTGTCAATGTGTTTCCACCTAAATACGTTCATTGTAGTCAGTACTTTAAAATATTTGTGGTTTGCAGTGTCACATAATTTGCCCAGATTTGATTATGTAATTGTAATTTTGTCTATTTACATTTCTATCTAAGTTGCCTTTAACAGCAACATTAACAGGATTTGAATTTGTGATTAGCTGAACTGCATTTGTCCATTAAACTGAAGACATACAGTCTCGTAGCTAGTAAAAAAAAAATATTAACGTCATTTCAGTTGCTAGAAAACATCTTTGGAGAAACTCACTTTTCTACGAGTAAGAATGAAATTGGCCAATAAAAACACCATACAAATAGTCAAAACAATATTAATTAACAATATTATATTCTTAAAAACATTGTTAATCTGTAAATAATGCTCCTCTCTACATGTTTTGTTCTCTGTGTAAAATACCTCGCAGGACTTTGCTGCTGTTTCTAATAATAAACCAGCTCTTCTTCTGCTCATTTCAATGTGGTGCTGCTAATTGGGTGAGAGCAGTTAACCAACTCTTCTATTGATTTCATCACACTTATGCGTCTAACCGGCGAAAAAATTTTGTTTTATTTTCTATTTGTCACTGAAAGAATAAATGGACAGTTGGTTTCATGCTGAATAGCATTAGCAAGCCACAGCTAATGATAGTAGCAAAAGTAACAGCATGAAGATCCGTTCCTGGTGTAGTTTTTCATTTCTAAAGAGAATTTGTGTTCATCCCAGGGGAACTTTCTTTTTTCCATGGGATCCCTGCAGTAATGTATGCTATGGAATGCATTGAAAATGTTTCTTGCTGGATAAAAAATTATAGGTGTAACTGATAAATTTGACAGTATGCTACTTCACTGTCACTTTATCATTGTTTATTGAGAATCATAAGAGTTGAGAATCTTGCTTGCAATCACTAACACCGACAATGTCAATGTGCTCTTCCTACTGCCACAAACACAACTGCATGGTTTGACTTTTGTGGTGCATATATTCCCTTGTTAAACACTTAGCATTAGGTCTAATTTCAAATTATCAGCAGCTGATACAAATTAATGTTAATGTATGAAATGTTAGAAGGAATCTGAGAAAGCAGTAAAGGGAACATCTTATTAATAACATGAAAAGTGCTTGGATTAATTTCATTACAGTATATACGCACAGCAATTCTTGGATTATAAATAATGAAAAACCTATGCACTCAATAATCTGTCATCTGACCTGCTGCATGCACACGCTCCAGAGAAAAACAAATCCTATATAGCAGGCAGTGCACTATGTTAAAATATCGAAAAGAAATAGAAATCCGTATGAAATCGGATTATATTACTGCAAAGTCAATCTTCATTTAAGTGAGCTAACCTAGTTAAAGTGTTTACAAGGAATGTGCTGTAATTGATATTGCCTTCATCTTAGTAAAGGAAAATTATGCATGTGCATATTAACACAATATTTGTAATGAAACTGAGCATACACAGTATAACTTAAATTAGTATCAAACAGACATATTACAAAATATTATACGATTACATTTCATTTCTCAAGTTTGCTAATCAAATGGTATATATAGGTGATAATGACCAAGAGTTGTATTTGTATAGCTTCTTTATTTATATTACTGTAATCTCAATACAAGCTAATGATTCCCTTTTGTTGTGCATTTTGTGTGACTGGGCTCTATAACTGGTAGTACTGTTGTGAATTTTTGAACTTCTAACTGCTCCAGCACTAGCTTCTCCAGCACACCCATGATCCACAAGTTGTGAATGTAGCTATACACAAGGTGGTTGTAATTGTGTTGTCTAATGGATTATGGAAGGATTAATGGAATGATTGATGGATGGATGGATGGATGGATGGATGGATGGATGGATGGATGGATGGATGGATGGATGGATGGATGGACGGATGGATGGATGGATCATCACAGATTATTTTTTTCTATGTAGTATTTCTGATCACATTAAATCAATTAATTCCCAGCGGATCCTTAACATCAGTGTTCTTGCTCTGACAATCTGTCTAAAAAACCTGTAGTAGCAATTTATGTGGTTTCTAACAATTTGTACTAGCTTTTCAAATAATGAGTGTATGTGTGTTTTAGTGTGTGGCAGCATTTCACCGTAGCATTTGATGGGTGATTGCCTTCTTTTTTTTGATTGATTAAATCAACAGCCATATGAGGGTCACTATTCACTCCCTTTCTCCAGCAGGTCTCTCATGGTGATTAATCAAACCTTGTCAACTTTCCTTGATCTGCACAAGCTTGTATTCCTTGCAGCCACTAAGCCCTCTGTCCTCAAGACTAGACTTTACAAATGTCTATGACCTTAGTATTGTGTCCAAAGTCAGTGCCGCGCATTATTAATTAATCACTGAACCTAACCAATGCCTGCCGATACATATGAAAATGAAGTCTTTAATTTAATGTCCAGGCTAACAAATCATACCTGTTATCCTTCTTAAGAACTCTATGCATTATCTGATTGCCTTCTCATTGAATTCAAATAGATGACCGCTATTTGAATCCGCTAGCTGACGCGCACTCTGATCACGCGTCACTCACTGACTAAAAACACAAGACAGCGAAAATAGTTTCAACCCCTAAATGATGACTAGATGGACAGAAATACAGCACCTCCCATCTCATCACACATGTTGAAGTGGATACCTCTTTTCTAGAATCAAATGTAAACACTTATATGTCCGGTTTTCCCTGGTCGATTGGCTCCAAATGAAAACCAAAGGTGGCGATTTACGTAACAATTTTCTTGTTTTGTTTACAAAGTATTGAAAACACCATGGGATCCGATCATGAGCCTGTGGTCACTGGGCAACTAAAATGTTAATATGCTCCATTGCTTTGTAAATTCTAGCACGTTTTCAGATCAGCAGCTGTATCATTGTTCTCATAAATTTATTTTAAAGCATCCTAATTCCTCATGACTGAATTCTAAATCAGTTGTATTACACCAACCTGCATTAAAAAGCCAGTATAGCAAGAGGACACAAGCCGGTGTCTTATTGTGCCGGTCCCAAGCCCGGATAAATACAGAGGGTTGCGTCAGGAAAGGCATCCGGCGTAAACCTTTTGCCAAATCAAAGATGCGAATCAAACCTATGACTTCCATACCGGATCGGTCGAGGCCCGGGTTAACAATGACCGCCATCGGCGCTGTTGACCTACAGGGCGCCGGTGGAAATTGGATTACTTTTGGTCGAAGAAAGAGAGGAGGAAAGTGCATTCGCTCGAAGAAAGAGAAGAGGAACACCAAGAGTATAGGACTAGTAGAGTAGGGACGTTGAATGTTGGAACTATGACAGGAAAAGGTAGAGAGTTGGTTGACATGATGCAGAGAAGGAAGGTAGACATACTGTGTGTACAGGAGACCAGGTGGAAAGGTAGCAAGGCTAGAAGTTTAGGAGCAGGGTTCAAGTTGTTCTATCATGGTATAGATGGGAAGAGAAATAGAGTAGGGGTTATCTTGAAGGAGGAGTTTGTTAGGAATGTCCTGGAGGTAAAAAGAGTGTCGAATAGTGTGATGAGTCTGAAGCTAGAAATAGAAAGTGTGATGGATGTGAGCTGGAGGAGAAGGATAAATTCTGGTCAGACTTTGATGAAGTGATGCAAAGCATGCCTAGAAGTGAGAGAGTTGTCATTGAAGCAGACTTCAATGGACATGTTGGTGCAGGAAACAGAGGTGATGAGGGTGTGATGGGCAGGTTTGGTATCCAGGAGAGGAACGCAGAAGGACAGATGGTAGTTGACTTTGCAAAAAGGATGGAAATGGCTGTAGTGAATACTTTCTTCCAGAAGAGGCAGGAACATAGAGTGACCTATAAGAGTGGCGGTAGGAGCACACAGGTAGACTACATCTTGTGTAGATGGTGTAACCTGAAAGAGATCAGTGACTGTAAAGTAGTGGTAGGTGAGAGTGTAGCCAAACAGCATAGGATGGTGGTGTGTAGGATGACTCTGGTGGTGAGGAAGATCAAGAGGGCAAAGGCAGAGCAGAAGACGAAATGGTGGAAGCTGAAAAAGGAAGAGTGTTGCAAGACTTTTAGGAAGGAGTTAAAACAGGCTCTGGGTGGTCAGGAGGTGCTTCCAGATGACTGGAAAACTACAGCTAATGTGATCAGGGAGACAGGTAAGAGAGTACTTGGTGTGTCATCTGGAAGGAAATTAGATAAGGAGACTTGGTGGTGGAATGAGGAGGTACAGGAGTGTATACAGAGAAAGAGGTTAGCTAAGAGAAAGTGGGACACTGAGAGGAGTGAGGAGAGTAGACAGGAGTACAGGGAGATGCAGCGTAAGGTGAAGGTAGAGGTAGCAAAGGCCAAACAAGAAGCTTATGATGACTTGTATGCTAGGTTGGACAGTAAGGAGGGAGAGACTGATCTATACCGGTTGGCAAGACAGAGAGATAGAGATGGGAAGGACGTGCAGCAGGTTAGGGTGATTAAGGATAGGGATGGAAGTCTATTGACAGGTGCCAGTAGTGTGATGGGAAGATGGAAAGAGTACTTTGAAGAGTTGATGAACAAGGAAAATGAGAGAGAACAAAGACTAGAAGAGGTGACTGTTGTGGACCAGGATGTAGCAAAGATTAGTCAGGATGAAGTGAGGAGGGCATTGAAGAGGATGAAGACTGGAAAGGCAGTCGGTCCTGATGGTATACCTGTAGAGGTATGGAAGTGTCTAGGAGAGGTGGCAGTAGAGTTTCTGACTAGGTTGTTCAACAGGATCTTAGATAGTGAGAAGATGCCTGAGGAATGGAGGAGAAGTGTGCTGGTGCCCATTTTTAAGAACAAGGGAGATGTGCAGAGTTGTGGCAACTACAGAGGAATATAGTTGAGCCATACAATGAAGTTATGGGAGAGAGTAGTGGAAGCTAGACTAAGGGCAGAAGTGAACATTTGTGAGCAGCAGTATGGTTTCATGCCAAAAAAGAGTACTACAGATGCAGTATTTGCTTTGAGGATGTTGATAGAGAAGTACAGAGAAGGCCAGAGGGAGCTGCATTGTGTTTTTGTAGATCTGGAGAAAGCTTATGACATGGTGCCCAGAGAGGATCTGTGGTATTGTATGAGGAAGTCTGGAGTGGCAGAGAAGTATGTTAAGAGCAGTGCATGACATGTATGAGGACTGTAAGACAGTGGTGAGGTGTGCTGTAGGTGTGACAGAGGAGTTCAAGGTGGAGGTGGGACTGCATCAGGGATCAGCTCTGAGCCCCTTCTTGTTCGCAATGGTGATGGACAGGCTGACAGACGAGGTTAGACAGGAATCTCCATGGACTATGATGTTTGCAGATGACATTGTGATCTGTAGCGAGAGCAGGGAACAGGTGGAGGAGAAGCTAGAGAGGTGGAGGTTTGTCCTGGAAAGGAGAGGAATGAAGGTTAGCCGCAGTAAGACAGAGTACATGTGTGTGAATGAGAGGGACCCAAGTGGAAGAGTGAGGTTACAGGGAGAAGAGATCAAGAAGGTGGAGGATTTTAAGTACTTAGGCTCAACAGTCCAGAGCAATGGAGAGTGTGGAAAAGAGGTGAAGAAGCATGTACAGGCAGGATGGAACGGGTGGAGGAAAGTGTCAGGTGTGATGTGTGATAGAAGAGTTTCAGCTAAAATGAAAGGAAAGGTGTACAAAACTGTGGTGAGACCAGCGATGTTGTTTGGCCTAGAGACAGTGTCACTGAAGAAAAGACAGGAGACAGAGCTGGAGGTAGCAGAGATGAAGATGCTGAGGTTCTCTCTGGGAGTGACCAGGAAGGATAGGATCAGGAATCAGTACATCAGAGGGACAGCACATGTTAGAGGTTTTGGAGATAAAGTCAGAGAGGCCAGACTGAGATGGTTTGGACATGTCCAGAGGAGAGATAGTGAATATATTGGTAGAAGGATGCTGAGTTTTGAACTGCCAGGCAGGAGGCCTAGAGGAAGACCAAAGAGGAGGTTTATGGATGTAATGAGGGAAGACATGAAGGTAGTTGGTGTGAGAGAAGAGGATTCAAAGGACAGGGCTAGATGGAGAAAATTGATTCGCTGTGGCGACCTCTGAAGGGAAAAGCCGAAAGAAAAAGAAGAAGAAGAACATCAACATCAGTTTTGCTGCTCTTTTCTTATTGTACCACCCAAATATCTCCCTCTAGACTTTAAATATCAATGACAGAACATCTGAAGCAAAAAAAAATTGGAGAGAAAAAAAGATCTTGGAGGCGTTTTTTGTTTTTTCTTTGAGTGTCAAATTAGCTTTGGCATTTTTATTGCTGTACTGAGTCTAACATATCACACTGACAACCACGCACTTGTCTGAAATGACAGCTTCCCTCCAATTACTCAGGTGTCCAGTAGTTGTATTTCCATTGTTGCTTTATTTCACTTCAAAAGAAGAGCAAAGCTTTATAATTTATTCCGTCCATAATTTCAGACTAAAGTCTACAAGGAAATGTACTGATGGACAATTCTCAATCTCAGTTAAGAATTTATGTGAACTTAATCTAAAATCTGTTCAGAAAAATGCTTGAGTCTTTTGTTTTTTCCCACTAATTATCATTTATCATGTTTTGATTATGGATAATTTTCTGTCTCACATATTCGCTGTCTTTGCTGATAGCCAGCTTAGAAAGGGCATCATTTCTGGTGCAGTTCAAGTAAATTTCCAGCAAGCCCTTGTTTTCACTGTCTTGAGGTAGGATATTCAGACATAAAAGCAAGACGTTTTCCCTCACAAATTCCCTGCAATGGCTGGCGTAGTCCTTGGCTAATATCCAGTGAAATCCATGGTCTGTTTTTCCATAAGACGCTGGACCAAGGCTGAAGGGATTGACTGATGAGAAGTATATATTTGCTCTGTCAGTTGAATTTGTTAGCAGGGGCCTGGCTTACTTACTGCTGTCAGTGCACCATGGGAAGGCTAACTCATAGTAGTTATGCATAATTTATTGCTGGTATTTCCTCTGACCAAGCTTTCTAGTGTGAGATTTCTCTTTTGTCACGCATCGATTAAAGCATGAAGGAACACAGAAATGAACTTACCATTGAGCAATCTGTTTTAAAAATTCAAATATTGTAGTTATCATTCAGATCAATAGAAGCTGCTGAAACTGCAAACATCTGTTGTTAAATAATGTCCACAACCCTTATGTCTTTCGTTCAAATAATGTAGTGCTTTATTTGAGAAAGAAAGCAGATATGCTTTTTAGTCTTAGAATGAGGGAAAACATGTCATTATTTTGAATAAGTGAATGATTAAAAAGAAAATCCTAGCTCCAATCAACACTGAATCTCCAATTTCCACCACCCCTGGTGTATAACAATAGGACAATAACTAATAGAAAACTATCAGGCATATGGTAAGATTGGATAACAACTAATGCTCATCAGGAAGAGCTGTAACACATGGAAGCAGTTCCAAATTAAACCATTTTACTTCTATTTCTTATTACTGCCTTCTCTCTCACCTTGTTTTTGGCCAACTTCAAACACTCAGGCATGTGTGACTCAAATTGGTTCATTAGCGCATTTGTATGATTACCTGTGCAATTAATGTGTGAATCAATGGGCATGAGACCTCATGATGAGGCACTGAGTGAGATGTTTTTGTTTTGATTGTTTCACACCTGAAAACAGATATATTTTATGTTATTTGTTATTTATGGCAATGAAAATCTTATAAATTATTTCCAAATGTTTGAATAGTCATTGTTAGCTGAGGCATTTTCTTTCACGCTGGATGACCAGCAGATGGTAGTAACTGTTGATGTACATCAGCTTATGAACGTAAGTGAATGCTAGTACTGTATAAGCAAGCCTGATAATGATTTCCAATCCATTTACCAATCCATAATATGATATGGTTATATGTCACTTTGTTGACAGCCTGTCATACTGTAAATATTTGCTCAGGTTAAAGAAGTAGCAAATCAGAAATGTCACGTAGATCTATAATTTACAACATCCATAAATATTCATTCATTCATAGATATATTTTTTCATTTGTCTTTTTGGCATTTCACATCCATCTCATTAGCAAATTCCATATTTGTCATTTTGTGGAAGGTCTATACAGTCAACATCCCACCAATTTTAGAATCATTTGAAGAAGGTGGCTAAAAATAAGCAGGTCCTAAAATGTGTAATAAAATATTTTATGGCATCCAAACAGATGGATTATCCATGGGATCACTACCTGTGCCAATCTGAAGCAGTGCAATTACAGAGTAGCTGAGCTGTAACATATTAGAATGGCTTTTGTTGAAATAGAGAGAGAAGGAAACTATTGTGGAACCATTTGGATGATCATGCTGTCATTACTTCCACCAAGGAAGCAATTTGCACAATAAATTTGAAGATATATGTGAAGATAGACCCCAGTATAACCTGAAACTGACTAAATTTTGGTAGATGGATCTGGATCTGACTTCTTTTTTTCAGCATTTTTGCTAATAAACTTATGCAAAGAACAAGATTATGATAAACCTCCGCTTCAATATATGTTATGGATATGGTACTGTTTTTTCCATATTTATTTAAGATTTTTATTTCAGAGTCACCTGAAATTGTCCAATTTTAAGGGACAATTCATTGATGGGCTTTATGTTTCCCCATACTGTACGTAAAAAGTACGTAAATGACTTGAATGCTTTGTGCATTTCATTTAGTGGGAAGCTTTCGTTTCACTAACCATGTGTGATACTCTCATAATAGTTGATGTTAGTATGGATTAATTGAGTTAGATTGAACATTTCCGATATCTCTTTTGTACATATAGAGCAATATGGATGTCAAATTTGAAAAAGGAGAAGAGGCATGATAACAGACTGAGAGCCATTATTGGCTCATCTTCTCAATTAACCTCAATATGAATCTGACCTGAAACCATAGCATCACAGCCTTTTAATGTCACTACCTGATAAAGCTTTGGATTTACAGTAGTTCTAAATATTCATTGCATAAAATAGTAAAATAATTCCCATTCCCAAGAGGCAAACTGAATTTCATGGAAGTAGACAGTGTTGAGTGCCAGGGAAGGGGAAAGAGCACCAGGAGGTGTCCAGTCTCTTAAAAGGTAATTCTGGGAATTATCTAGTTGTAAAATGAAGAAGAGCAAAGAAAGAAGCAATTGGACTAGCTTATATGTTGGTTGAATATTTTTCATGTCTCATCCAACAGGCCTCCTCAGTTCTAATTGAAGTGGAGTTTCTAGGTCCTTATACTCCTGTTGGAGCAGAAAAGAAAAAAACCCCCAAATGACTAAAACCATCAAGACAATGCATCTCGTTAGGAGTCATTACCATTTATAAGGGAGTTGTCCCACCCACCCTTGTGTGAACTGCTATGTTGAGCTGCACCCATGCGTGAATGGTTCTTGTGGTTTCTGGAGATGAAGGTCAATACTGCATTTGCTGTTTTTTTTAAGTTACAACAGGAGTATCTGGGCTCTTCACCAGTTAGAATTAAAGAAGCCTCTTGGAAGAGAGGTAAAACATGCAAGTTCAGTTAAATCTTTGTTTCCTCTTCTTGATTTACGTCAACCTGGAGGACTAAAAACCTACAGACTTAAAAATGCTCAGCTATGCTGAATACAGTAGTGTTACCTTCAGAAAGCCAAACAAACTATGGGTGACTGATAAGAGAAAGAATGTGCAACAGGCAAGGTGGTTGGGAGGGCTTACAATAAGTACAAAAAAGACAGAATAGAGTGGCACAATAGTAAAGGTGACCTACGTGATAGAGGGCAAAACTATTCATTCATTTGTTCCCAGATCACAGTATCACGTAGAATAAAACAGAAAGGATGATGATGGAGATGGAATATGAAAGAAAGCTTTCATCACTTCCAAGGTATCATATCTGGATAGCACTGGTATGATCACCAAGACCAATCACTAATAACTTAAAATAATTTATAATTAGAAAAACTGTTGGATTAGCTGTATGTCAGTTTCTGTTTTGCTATTGAACTCATCAAAATACAGACAAAGCTTCCTGCTCATTCAGCCATGATCAAACTACTAAATCTAGACAACCTCTGCTGTGAGTAGAGCTACATGATTCAGTTTGTTAGGGTTTTGCTCTGAACAAAACCCTCTTCGGTTCTTTAGCTCGGTTGAGAGGTGTATCTTCAATGATGAGACAAATTGTATTCCAAAGGGGTTTACTGAAAAAGTTCAGCAGTTTACAAAGTTGGTGAGGATACAGTGCTGTATCAGTTACTGTATCTATGTTGTGTGGTTGTGCTGTACTTTTGTGTTCAGAAAATTGTGTGATAGACACAATGTGTTGTGCTATCTAAGATTTGTGTAAGCAGATGTGTTTTGTGGTCATTTCCGTAGTTAAATGGACATTCCCAACAAGACCCTCCACCATGTCAGCTCACATTTCTTCAAAATTAACCTGACCTGAAGTCACATGGAGCCATCATCAAGACAAAGATGGCTGGTGGTGAAGATATCGGAAGTCAACAAACAAATATTGTCATCGCTATTGGAGGTCAAGTGATGACAGGAAAAACAATACCTGTTGTGTTTCATTAGTTGCTTAGAGGAAGATAACTTATGATGAAGACTACTGCTGACTACTGTAAGGCGTCAGATTACAAGAAGTGGGTCAGAAACAGCTGTACATAGTGATCACAGAAAGAAATGGCATGATCAGATTGTTAACCTCCTCTACCTTCCCGCTCCCGAAAATAAAAGCACATACTTCCCGCACCCAAAACTTCGGAATACATGCTATCCAATTCATCATACAGCACAACACCATACTACAGCTATGCATTGTAAAATATAGTAAAAATAGTTTTAGTTGCTTCAACAGAAAATTTTCTAAGGTAAAGTAAGGTAATGAAAATCCATTTAAATGAACATAGCATAATTTGATAACAATAACTTCACTTTTTAACATTTTTCTGAATAAACTAATACTAAGCAATGAAATTCCAAATCCAACGAGGCGAGTCTTCAGCATAAGTGTAAATCTTTTTCGTTATCAGCATCATGTCAGCAGTTGCAGATTAGCTGTTGCAGTTCGAAGAGGCATGCTGCTCAGGATCTGTTCATCATCACAGGAAATCTGTAAGCAGGTTCAGTGTTGTCACCTAACACCCCTACCCAGCAGACTTTGCTCACTATTAACTTTTCTGACATGACAAGTTGCTGTTCATTCAGTCAGGTAATAAGCTCTTTACAGGGAGGTCCCACTACAAACTGCGACACCCCACTTCACTGCCAGATTGAAAAATAGCTCTGCACACAAATCTGTTTCCAAAGCCTTGTTATCATGGCAACAGGGTCACTCTGTTTACTCGATTTGATAGCACTGATCTCAAGTGGATTATCTTTATAGTTTTGGGACATTTTATGTGGGATAAAGGTAGTGTTTCATCCTGAGGAATCCTTTAGAAAACATAGCTTCGATTATTTTGGTGATAACAAACTTTATTACAGTACATTCTTTAGCTCATGGGATTTGACAAGTGACTGCATGTTTAGTATTCATTAGACACACGTGCTACTCTGTTAAATATAGCATGCTGTTTTACACTGATGCACTACATCCATTGGTTTCTCCAAAATGAAAACTTGTCCAGAAGGGTAGGAAGTTTAATTTTTTAGCATAAATACATCAAGTGTTACAGTAAAAAATATGGATATTTCCTGTATATATAAGTTAATAATTAAAAGAAAACAAGAACACCTAAGTTGTGGTCAATAAAGAAGAAACCAACAATGCAGCTTAAGAAAAGGTATCCTAAATTAATACACTGTATTCCAGTTAAAAAACTGACTCAACAGTCAGAGGTTTGGATAAACCAATTGATGAGCACCAATTTGTCTCAATATATGGATGATCTTTGACAAAAATTAAATTCCAGATAATGTTTTCTTTTTCCAATTACACATCTCTGGGTGTTAGTGAAATCAATCTAGTCAAACTGGTCATATCATTGCATATGATATGACCAGTTGCAGCCAATAAATGATTGGTTGCAATCATGTATTGAAATATGCATCAAAATGTCTAAGAGACAGTGAAGCTGTTATTGTCAGACTTTAACAGTGAAAAGTTATTCGTACTGTATTGTGTTCCACAGTTCAAATACAAACCATCATATAGAAATGCTCTTAATTTAAATTACTTGACATCTAAAACTTAAAAAAAAAAAAAGTGGTGGTAGTTTAACAACATTGTTAATGGTAGACCACACTGTCGTATGGTTTGTCCTTGAATTCAGTCCACAGGCTTTTCACACAATAGAGAACTAAATGAAGAGGAGACAGTGTACAGGGGGAGTAATCAACTGTGTGTAGGGTCAATAACATGAATGATGAGCCCATTGTTAATTCTTGATGAGAATTTCTCAGTGCTTGTCCTGCCCGCCACCCCCCCACCCCCCCACACACACACATACACACACAGCTTGTGAGTTGGAGACAAGATAAATTATGGATACGGCATCCATAAAACATTCACTTATTTATGGAGATTAGGGGATATTTAAGACATATCTAATTAAATTCAGCTGATCCAAGGTGTTTTGCCAGAAGTCCCTGTAGCTAGGGCTCATTTCAGTTATTATTATGAAAGGCGAGCAGCAAGAAAATGATAATATGGTATAAAAATAAAAATTATTTGATGCGTACAAAAACATTTGTCTCTAGTTTTGCAAAAGCCATCATATAACTCCTGACGGGCCTGCTGTTGGCCTTGGTGGTCCTGTCTTAAACAAATTATTACCATATCCATTAATAGTCTTAGTTTATTTTCAATAAATGGAATCATCTATGCATCGGGCTTTGGGCTGCATACTAAGCCTGGCCTCTTCATCTCCCTCTATCTGTGTGTGTACTTTGATGCCTATCACATTTGATTGGCTGAATTTTTAATAAGTGCTGTAACTAGATGACACTGACAGAGTGACATATTAATATGTTAACACTGTTCTCACATATCCAAACTGACATCAGTAAAGCTCAATGTCTGATTTGTCGTCTGCCCTTAAACTGTGATTGCTTATCTTTTTCCTTGCTGTCTTTGCATGAGTTTTTAAATATTGGTGACAAATTGAGTTTTGGCCAGAAAGCTACTGAATGATGGGTTTCTATTGTGATTCCATTTCTGTTTGTATAAAGAGACATTTCAAGGGAACAAATTTGTAGAAGTCTATGGGCAGATCTGGTGATGCTTGTTCTAAATTTTGAAACACAATTTTTTGTTGTTGTTGTTTTTGCCCGTCTCAGACCATTTTAATGGTTTTATGGAGATATGTAGCAGCAGCTCATAATGGCTGGGAGGTGATAATTTTTTACTTGCTCCATTTAGGCACTTGGGTATGTGTGTTGAAGAGAATGCAATCAACCGCACCCATTGTAATGAAAAAAAACTTACATCCAACTGCTTTTGTGGCTGCTGGCCAAAACAAACATCTAAAACCAAAGACAGCAACACCTGCTCAACAAGATGCAATGTTCAGCTTCAACAAAATATGTAAATTCAAACTATTGTACGTCAATCACATTTAAGTCACCAGTCAGAACCAGAGTGGATTAAGTAGCAGAAGTAGAACTCACTCACATCCTGCACGTTCACCACATAAAAGTAAAGGTGAATTTTGGAATTATTTCACAAAATGATATTGCAGGTCAACAGAAATGATGAACACTTCCTTACATAGTATTTTTTTTTTTAATTTTCACTGTTTCAGTTTATGTCTGTAGTTTTTCATTGGTGCTGCGTCATCCATAGGTTTAGGGTTTATTTTCTCAACAATGTTTGGTCTCTATGACTGGCCTCTTTCGATTCTCTATGTGAGTTATGCTGTTATCTGACATATGCCACTTCATTATTCCCAGGCACCCTTGATTATGTCCAATCACGTCCTTTCGGATTTAGCACATTTCTACCCAAAACTTTTTCGATCAGCAACCTGATCAAATACAATTACTCAAAAGGTGATACCATGGATTCTAACTTTTCAACAAGTCACATTTAAGAGACTATGGTTGGTGATTGAAGAAATATGTTTACAAGGTCAGCATTAAAAATTATTATGGAACTCCTCATTTTACCGAAGGCCAGTTATGATCAATATATCAATACACAAAATATTGTCGCCCATTGCTTAAACAATTGATGACTTCAGTGAATCTTCTTTCTGGTTGGAGAGTGTAAAGTGAAAACTGCTATGTGGACAAAATTATAAATATTCATTCAAATGTAATACAGGTATAAGTAATATACTTTGACACACTGAATGGGTTGTCCGTAAACTCAGAAGTTTTTTGATCAAACCTCACACAAATTGCATGAGCATCCTGGGTTGAACCTGGATTTGAACCAAATTTATATTTGTAATAAATTCAGAGTTGCATGTGTTACAGAGCATTTTTGCTAGAACATGCAGGATGATTGCTGGTTAAGGTTAAATGGTCAATAGAATCCTTTTCATTGTTTCCCAGGCTTGTTTGGAGACTGCAAACAGAAGGCTTTGTTGTACGACTGCAGTTTGTCTCACAAAACAGTCTTGCAGAGATATGTGGATTAATGTGTGGATTAATATGTGGATTGCTAGAAATTGAACCAAATGTTTTAATTTTGGTCACTTTCATATTTGGACAAAATTTTGGGTTTTATATAATATGTCAGTCTAGCTGTGTCTACCTCTCTCAGTTGAAACCACTGACATGCTCAAGGCCTGGGTCATCACTCATCTCTAGGTGTTGTGTCTATTTCTATATCTATACAAATGCAACCAATACGGTGGTGCATATGGAATTTAATTCAATATACTAACGATAATCCAACTTTTGAACAGCCCAACGCAGAACTGGAGGTCAAGCTTGTCTGCTCTGTCATTTAATCATCATAATGATAATAATAGCTTTTCCTCAACACATTGAGCATCTTGTTTCCTCCATTTCCTCTTTCCTGTATTCTCTTATGTCATGGCAATTATCAAGGCCCCTTGTGTCTCAGTCTCCAGTCCAATTTCAGACCTTTACCTTTTTTACATTGTGAAATCTGAAGCTACACAATGTCTACCACCTGTCTCCCAGAAATTTCATCTCCTCACTGTCTTTTATCCTTTTTTCCCTTGCTCTTAGATCAACGTTTGATCTCAGTTTTCTCTTTTTTTTTCCACTGTGAGATGCCACACTCATATCATCTTTTGCCTTCAGATTAGATTTCCCACCTACTGGGGTGCCAGAGGGAAGCACTTTTGATGAATTTTGGATAAGTAGCGCACACACAGGGATATGGAGCACATGCACGTCATGCACAGACACAGTCTCTGGCATCCCTTTTCAATGATTAATATGTCCTGCATGTATCACTGTACCCCTGGAGCCATACTGTTTATGCCTTGATATTGTCCATCATTTTGGAACCTGAAATGGTGTATATACACACACAAACAGACATTTATCCATCTATCCTTTTTTCTTCATTTTTTCAATAAAAATTGTCACCCAGACCACAGGGACTGATTCAAAGTAGTCATAATGACAAAATCAGGTTGTAACATTTTGGCCAATGCAGGGCTCAAAATTGCGCCCATTTTGGTTGGATATGCTTCCAAATTTTTATCAGTGCGACTATTAAATATATTTGGGAGCACCGGTGCGACTAGGGAGAAAAATTTGGTGCGCCTTTTTTTGTGAGACCGCTCTCCTGCGGTCCTGCCAGGAAACAGTGAGAGCGCAGCTGCATCTGCTCTCCTGGGCGAGGGAGAGAGGCGCGCGGAACGGAGATGGACAGAGCAGTCTCTACCGCTCCGTCACTGCCTTGCTTTTGGGTAGGTGCTCCTAAAGTCTTTGCTGGTGCGACTAACTTCTAAATTTGGGAGCAAGAAGAAAAGTTAATTTCAAGCCCTGCAATGTGTTCAACACTTTTCAACAGAACAGCCGAGTGAGACTTTGTACATTCCTTTATCCATTTTACCTTAACTAACTAACTACAATTACTTGGAGTCATGGTTAAATGGACTTAACTAAAAAAACAAAACCCACACAATTATGTATGTTGTCAAATTCTATCACCAGGAGCATGCAGGATGCCACACTGCACACTTAGACACACTGGGCCCGTTTCACAAAACAGGTTTAGTGGAAAACCTGGGTAAGTTAACCCTGAAATCAGGGAAAACCAGGGCTTTCGGTTTCACAAAGGGAGTTAACTTAACCCAGAGTTAGAGCAGTAACCCTGACCTGTTTCATGAAACTGAACCTCCTGGTTTGTTACCGCTGTAAAAGACTCTCTGAACATAACCTGAGGCCTGTACCATAAAGCTGGATTACGGCTTAGTGAGATAACTTCAGGCTTAACCCTGGCTTTTCGGTACCATAAAGGTGGCTGACTTTCTATCGGGCTACATTGTGGCGATAAACCTATGCTGAACGCCTAACCTGCTCCGGACAGGATAAGTTCAGGATAAGAGCTCAGCAGGTATAACAGCCCCACCTACTGACCAATCAGAGCTCAGCGGGTATAACAGCCCCACCTACTGACCAATCGGTTCTCTTGGAAAATGGGCTGTCTGTTTCATGAGAACCTGGTGGATCTTGGTGCACAGCTTGTGCGAAGAGCGCTCAGGCGCGAGAGAATGTTTGGAGATTGCTGTAATCCATTCGAATTGCCTGAACAATCACTGTACGAAAGCTACAGGTTTTGGGGAGAGGGGTTACATTATATCTGTCAGCTGCTGAAGCCTTACATCAGTAATGTAATGCACCGCAACCACGCGCTGACAGTCCCGCACACAGTGTGCATTGCACTGAGGTTCTTTGCCACAGTTAATATATTTCTTAGTGATGTTCGTAATTATTATGATGTCCTTGAATCCCTTGTTGGATGGGTTACAAGCAAGCCACAGATAAAATGCCATTAATCAATTATTTGTTTAAGTAAATCATGGATTGATTGATTCATTCATAGGTACTTTTATGTATTCTGTTGGTGATGCCAAAAACCTTGGGAAGAACACAGTATGTAGAGCTACAAGTCGCAGGGGCTACAATCACATGCCATAACGAAAAATGTCGTACAGACATACATTTGTGGAACACAGAAATGTTACTATAGTCAGATATACGAGTGCAGTCATATTGGGGAAGTAATATTATAATGGCAGTAACTTCCGCATTGAAACAGTCGGCGATGTTTCACCAGAGATCCTTGCTCCGTTTGGCTGCTGCAACTGTGTTGCTTTTTGCCTGGATTATTGATTTGTATTGCTCGTATTTATTAATTATAATTGTTTGCTCCTCCGTTGTGAAATATGTGGCTCGGGCCGGTTTGTTGCATGTTTGCGATTGGTCGCATGCAGCAACCTCCGCCCTTTTTATGTGAGCGCGCAAAGATCTAGAGTGGACATGCCTGAATTGAATTAGTGAGTTGATAGCCGGCTTTATGGTACCGAAAATCCGGAGGGCGGATGTCTCGGTAAGTGAAGCCAGATAAGAGGAAGCCCGGCTAGGTTAATCAAGCTTTATGGTACAGGCCTCTGGCCAGGAGGTTTTATTTCACAAACCTAGGGTTTCCTCTGACTCCGCCCCCTTTCACAGCTGCTTGCGCGGCTTCATTTCCTGGTTCTGAGAGTTTGACCGACGTAAGGTTTTATAAATAACTCTGTATTTTAGAGGTATTTTAGAAGCAAACATGGCGTCTTTGACGAGAATCCCATTTGTGAAGGTTCAGCATTAATTAACAGACAATCAAATATTTTTGTATCACGTTCATATATCCCGTCATGGCCACAGTTCTTTTTATGATTGGTGCCGGTTCACGTCCCAATACATCACACACACACACACGCACGCAGGTGAATGTAGAAATATAAATTAATTTTAAATTATATCCTCTTAATGAGATTGTGCTGCAAACTCAAAATTGGATTAGTAACTTTAATTTCTTTTAGGATTTCCCAATGTAATTGGCTGCATAGATGGTACCCACATTCCCATCAAGATACATGTAGACTGACCAGTTTCAACATGTTGAAGACTGCATCACAGGTAAACTAACATCCGTCCAGATCATGTGTGATGCTGCAGACTACATTTCTGATGTGGAGATCTGGATCTGTTCCTGACTCTTGGATGTATGGTCTTACCTGAGCAACAGACTATAACATGGTCAGTAACCTAAAGATTTTCACAATCATCCACTTGTCTTCATTGTTTAATCCACTCTAATGAATCCACTACATTACAGGAGAGGGCCTACGTCACCTCAGGATGATTCCTGCTATCCAGGACAGCAGAGCAGTGAGGGACACCATCTGCCAGATTCATATCAGAGTCTAAATTACCATCACCATCATCACAGCGGGCAATGAAAACATACAATACGCAATTCCTTTGGTCATCTTTATTTCTTACAAATACAAAGATAGTTTTTGCATCATTACAATAGATAACATAGTTAACATTCTAATAGTTAATATGATTCACGTGTGACCATTACCCACCTCTAACTTGTGCTCCAGTATTTCTATGTCCAGATCTGCCCTCCTAATCTGGAGGTTCTAATAAACCATTTGTTTTCTGTATTTTTTTAGACAGTAAATTCTATAAATTTCTTTAGCAGATAGATGGGAATACATGAGGAGGACATTAAAACATAGTTGCGTATGAATTCCACAGAAATTAACCGCTGGTGGTCACTGAGCGTCTATTTCACTGTGATAGTCTGTGCAGTTGGAACCCTTAATAATAATAATAATAATAATAATAATAATAATAATAATAATAACGGATTAGATTTATATAGCGCTTTCTTGTCTGGACACTCAAAGTCGCTTACATTGGATCCATTATTCATTCACACCTCATTCATACTTGGTTGTGGTAAACTACGTACATAGCCACAGCTGCCCTGGGGCAGACTGACAGAGCCTTGGCTTCCAATCTGCGCCTACGGCCCCTCCGACCACCACTGGAAATCACACACATTCACACACCAGCGAGTGCCTCACTGGAGGCAAGGAGCGTAAAGTGTCTTGCCCAAGGACACAACGACAAATGACTCGGCGGGAGCGGGAATCAAACCGCCGATCTTGAATCACTGGACGACCTGCTCTACCACTGAGCCACGGCCACCCTTCTGCTACAGTCCATCCATGCTCTGTTAAAAAAAGATGATAATTTGTTAATACTTCAGTAGAGGATAACTGTCACAGTCCAGAATGTGAAGCAATGAGAAGAGAACAATCAGTAAAATAAAATATTAGACCACCTTTATTTTCTTAATTTTCTTCTTAATTTCTTTTTTCTTTTAATCAATTAGTAACTCCTGTGTGTACCATATGACTAAAACAGACACAAATAAAAAAACAACAACTTGGAATACCTTAAAGCGGTTATAAGCAGTACAATTTTACAGATATTGATGTAAGAAATAAACCAGTTTGGCTATTACTGTATCAAGGAAACCCTGCAGATGTGCTAGATGTCAGCTCTTAATTTCAGCTCTTCGATAATATAGGTATAAGCAATGGTATGAATATCCTTCTCAACTGTTTTTGTCAACGTGCATAAGCCAATTTACTGTTTTATTAACATAATATCAAACGTTGAAATATATTTCCTTATTTAATAAAACTTGATATAGATGAGAGCACATTTGTGTGCGTGAAAAGAGCATTATGTTGGCAATAGAACGGGTGGAGAAAAGTTTCAGGTGTGATGTGTGATTTCAGCTAAAATGAGAGGTGTACAAAACTGGTGAGACCAGCAATGTTGTCACTTAGGAAAAGACAGAGCTAGAGATAGCAGAGATGAAGATGCTGAGGTTCTCTTTGTGAGTGACCAGTATGGATAGGATCAGGAATGAGTACATCAGAGGGACAGCACATCATAGAGGTTTTGGAGATAAAGTCAAAGAGGCCAGACTGAGATGGTTTGGACATGTCCTCAAGAGAGATCGTCAGTATATTGGTTGAAGGATGCTGAGTTTTGAACTGCCAGGCAGGAGGCCTAGAGGAAGACCAAAGAGAGATTTATGGATGTAGTGAAAGAAGACAATGAAGGTATGAAGGTCAAACATGAAGGTAGTTGGTGTGAGAGAACAGGATGTAGAAGACGGACGAGACGTTAGATGGAGGCAATTGATTCGCTGTGGAGACCCCTGAAGGGAAAAGCCGAATGGAAAAGAAGAAGTAAAAGAAGACATGAAGGTAGTTGGTGTGAGAGAAGAGGATGCAGAAGACCGGGTTAGATGGAGGCAACTGATTTGCTGTAGCGACCCCTGACGGGAAAAGCCAGAAGGAAAAGAAGAAGATTCAAGCCGTTTTGCCCTGAGTGCAACAGACTACGTTTAAACATACGCATCAACTTGAGCAGAAATTCATTCCACGCCATCTCTCTCTCTTCTTTGCAGCTGCACCGCTGTTTCTCTTACTTCTAAATAATGTCCTCAAAGTCCTTATATGCATAAATTAAAATCTGTACTCCGACTGCCGTAAAGCGCTGCGGTGCGCATCTCGTCCGTCGTCATGGTGAATCGTCGAATCGGGGCTGCGTTGATGATGGCTTTTTTTTGAGTTGTTGCACCAGTTAAACTGCAGTAACAAACCTAGAGGTTCAGTTTACCTCGCTTCATGAAACTGGCCAGGGTTATTGTTGTAACTCTTGGTTAAGTTACCTCCCTTTGTGAAGTCGAAAACACTGGTTTTCCCTGATTTCAGCGTTAACTTACCTAGGTTTTCCATTAAACATGATTTGTGAAATAGGCCCATTGATTGTCTGAGTTGTTGACAACATATTATAATGAGAGAGATGTTTGTTGATTCTGGGGGATGGGAATTTCACAAGCCTTGACTTGGCTTGGCGGGTAGAAGGGTTGGCTTCTACCCGCCAACCCTTTTTTTTTTCAGACGTTGTAAATGTGATGAAGGTGTGAAGTTTGTTATATTAATATGTTCGAAAAAACAAACAAATAAATTCTAATTCCACCTAAAATCCCTAAATAAATTCACTGAGGAAGTTATAAGTTTGAGACTTTGCAAAATGACATTCTGACAGCAGAACCTAAAGTCACGTTGGCTGAAGATACAACTACATATTTCATTTCACAGTAAAAACTAATTTGGTGAGTTTGGAGCTGTTGTATATGAGTCCATCCCAGCTGCTGTGCAGAGCATCACTGGATCACATCAGTCTGTCAGGTGATAGATTGGAAATCAAAGTCTCAATCAAAAACTCTGGACTATTGAGCTTGTTGGCTGAGGAGAAGATGGAAAGCTGCACAGAGAGAATACAGAGACCAAACTGAACAAGCCTAACTAAATGGAGTACAATCAAATATTCAAGTACGTAGACTTATAATTAATTGCTTTTAATTAAGGAAAACAGTCAAGTACTATTTAAAATGTGCTGTTCGGCTTGTTTTTGAATTCTGTTTGAGAACCTTCGCTGACTGTGACCTGCAGCAAAGTCTCTAAAAACCACCGGCTTCATTTTTCTTTTTAGTTACAAAGGAAAGAACACTTAGTGTTGCAGTATAATTCTACAGCAGAACAGCTATAGAAACCATTAAATAGACCTAAATACCCCCTGTACTGCTGTCAGTACAGCTCTGTGCTTATTTCCTCCTACAGTCCATGCTGAGCTACTTGGGTGGTCAGCTAACAGCATACGCTGTACACAGTTGGCACACAAACAAGGTAAGAGTTCATATTTAGCAAGCTCACATTTAATTGTTAATGTATTCATAATTTTGTAAGATCTTTAAAGGGGCCCTATTATGAAAATCACACTTTTTCGGGTCTCTACATATACATAGTGGTCCTCCCTAACCCGACCAACTCCTAGAATCTGGTAAACAAACACTTCCTGCATCAATAGATATTTGGACTTTTAGGAAGTTATGGCTCTGAACGACTCGATTGCTAGAATAGGCATCCTTGACGTCAGACTTTGCACTCTGCTATTGGACAGAGTATTGGACGTATTTCACAATGTTTTCAATCCCGAGTATTACAATTGTTGTTGATTTCCTGATAGGATGGCTCTGTGTTCTCATTATTGTTATTGGATGTATTGTTTTATATAAATAAATGCTTGTATATGTCAACAGAAATGGATTGTGAATACCAAAAAATGTTCAACATGTCTATTAATAAGATAAAAATCAAGGTATCGCAAATACAATATACTGTATTAGACTTTGTTGTACCTATATATGTCATGTTACTGCATTAATGAAGGAATGCCTAATGAAGCAAAATAAGACATAACTAGTTTTTATTCCGACATTTTTCAAAGAACGACTTACCGATGTATTGGTCTCAGACGTGAAGGGCCATACTCGGCCCTCAGTACGTGACCGGCTGTTTGTAGGGTGTACACGTTTAGGTACACAGGCTGGAACCCAGGATGTTGAGTCATGCACGGAACCTCATCAACCTCCTGCAGACGGCTCCTAACCTACAGTGAAAAACATGGTAAAGGTCATTTGAATTTACAGTTGTAAAAGTAGCCGAATACTGTAGAGACATAACTGTGGTTTAGCTGTGAGCTTGCTACTTGTGTCTCCAAACAGCAGATGTTTTCTGCTTCTGTTGGCATACATTCAGTGTCAACAGGAACACCTGTACAACAGGTGAAGACACCTCAAAATAGAGTAGATAAAGGCATCACTGCAATATGGTTACATCATTTCACCATTAACCTGGTGTGATGGTGGCAGGTGTTATCTCCGTGTGTCTTGTCACAGAGGACTGCCTCAAATATTTAGCAGCTTAGTAACGGGTTAAACCAATGTGATATAAAAATAAAGTAACTTAGCCGTGAGCAGAAGCTAGCATTAGCCACATGGAAATAACTATCAGAACCGTCATCGGACTTTACTGTCACTTATAGAAATACAGCAACATTTTAACAGTTAACACATCTGTACATATACAAAATACATAATAAGACATATGACATTATTACTGTGTGATGAGAGGCGGGAGTAGAAACTAAAGTAGCTACCGGACGATACTAATGTCCTGTGATGACGTAGGTTACACAACAAAACAACACAAAACCAACTAAGTAACGTTCACACGTACTAACCATTCAGAAATGTCCTGCTGCAGCCGCACAGTCGGTGTTTCTTTATGAGCTTCTGGGTCCGACTCAGGGTCATAAATGTACGGCGACACGATGGGTCCCCCAAACGCCATAATGATAACAAACGTAATGCCGGTCGGTGTCCCGTTAGCCTAACGCTCTACTTCAGAGGGGCGTGGCCCAGGTGAAGGAGGCGTGGACCAGCGGAGCTCATTAACATACTGCAGCCGGAGTCCTGAAACGAAGCGTTTTGTGAGTAGCGCAGATGAGCGATTTTGAAAAGCTGATATTTAGGACCACAGATCACTTTAGGTCAAAATATTTGGAATACTGTCTAGTTGGACATGTGGGAGCTGAATGAAATTAAGTTAAAAATACATAATATGGGACCTTTAAATAAATTAATTGAATTGACTGAGTGCCGTGTTGGGAGAGTGAGGACATGGACAGCAGCTTGGGCATCGTTTGTGATGACGTTCAAGATGAGTCAGCCATGTGTAGTCTGTCACCTTCTCAATCACAGTGGGTAAAACTGTTTGTTTACATTCAATATTTATTTCCAACTTTAGAACGTTGTTTATCATATTTTTTGTTATTGGGTTTCTCTCAAATGGTCAACCAACTCTCTGCCTTTTCCTGTCATAGTTCCAACATTCAACATCCCTACTCTCAGTCCTATACTCCTGGAGTTCTTCTCTCCCTTCCTATGAACACACTTTTCTCCTCTCCTTCTTCAACCAATAGTACTCCAATTTCCCTCGGCATCCTGTAGGTGAACACCACCGATGGCGGTTGTTGTTTACCCGGGCCTCGACTGATCCATTACGGTAGTCATAGATTTGATTTGCATGTTTTATTTGGCAAAATTTTTATGCCGGATGCCCTTCCTGACACAACCCTCTGTATTTATTCCGGCTTGGGACTGGCACAAAAAGACACTAGCTTGTGCCCTCTTGTGAATACATTTGCTTGTTTAATTACATAAGAACGGTATTTGAAAAACTTTGAAAGTTATTCTTCTCCTGGAAAAATGGTGTAAATGTTTTTTACACTTGGGACATTTTTTGATACAATTTTTGAAAAAAAAAATACACAAAAAAGGACAGGCCTTTTAAATTTATATATATATATATATATATATATATATATATATATATATATATATATATATATATATAGATATATATATATAGATATATATATATAGATATATATAGATATATAGATATATAGATATAGAGGCCAATATCTACCACAGTAGATCTGACCCAAGGTGCAGGCTATGTAAAGAAGCCCCAGAGTCAGTCCAGCATGTGGTAGCAGGGTGTAAGATGCTCGCCAGCTCAGCATACATGGAAAGGCACAACCAAGTAGCTGTGATAGTGTACAGGAACATCTGTACCCGGTATGGACTAGAAGTACCCAAATCCCAATGGGACATACCACCGAAGGTGGTTGAGAACAGCAAGGCTAAGATCCTGTGGGACTTCAGCTTCCAGACCGACAAACAGCTACTGGCTAACAAACCGGACATTGTGGTGATGGACAAAGAGCAGAAGAGAGCAGTGGTGATAGATGTGGCGATTCCAGCTGATGCCAACTTCAGGAAGAAGGAACACGAAAAGATTGAGAAATATCAAGGGTTGAAAGAACAGCTGGAACAGATGTGGAAGGTTAAGGTTAATGTGGTCCCCGTGGTAGTAGGAGCACTTGGGGCAGTAACCCCCAAACTGGAAGAGTGGCTCCAGCAGATTCCTGGAACAACATCTGAAGCCTCAGTCCAGAAGAGCGCAGTCCTAGGAACAGCTAAGATACTGCGCAGAACCCTCAGACTCCCAGGCCTCTGGTAGAGGACCCGAGCTTGAGGATGACACACAGATACCACCCCACAAGGGTGAGAGGGACATTTTTTTTTTTTATATATATATATATATATTAGTATGGTAGTAAAATGACTGGGTTCTAACAAAATAAACTCAACCAGCTATCCTTTAAAGGTTATGTCAAAGTGTTCAGTTCATGAGGACTGGCGTGAAATATGATGAGCATGTATATGCTCGGAAACAGAATGACACTCCTTTTATAATGATCTAATAGTTGTTCTTCAACCAACAGTAACACAGTAACAGCCATATAAGTATCCCTTTGTTGTTTTCTCTACTCAGTTCTTTCATATTTTGTGGTTGATTGGACATTGCAGCTTCTGCTTTAGGCAAGGCCATTTATTTTATAGCACACTTCGTACACAGTAGCAATTACGATGATTTGCCAGCTGCAAAGACATAATGCTGGATAAACTCCTTTGGGAATTTATTCTGTGTTTTATGCTAAGTGTGTATAGCATAATAACAAAATAGAGGCTCCTTATGCTCTATAGAAACTGAGATTGATCACAGTTAGCTGCTACCTTCCTTCTCTCGTACTGACAACCAAAAACAAAGAACAAGTTAACATTCTCTAGACCTAGTAGTTTGTTCATTCACTGGGGATGACTCTTACAACATTTGTGGGAAAGACTTTGAATTTAATGAAAGGTAATAAATGTAATTTTTGTCAAAAAAGCGAGCTTTGTCACATAATGAAAAATGACATTAACCTGAAAAACCCATAAAAAGCCAGCAAGCTTAGTCAAAATCCTTTCCATTTGTTCATGCACGCTGAATATGCTTGGCATTTCAAATGGAACACAATAAAGGCATGTAGTTTCACAATATGAATACATCACATACGTTATCAAACTGCCGGGATGCAAGATCTATAAAACCAGCATGGTTACAAGATGGTTTTAAAATGCATATAAAATATTTGAGTAATATACTTTCTGTTTCTGAGACACCACGATATTGCATTAATGCCATTGTGAATTCAATTCAAGTTTTACCGATATTCAACCAGGAAAATTGACTTGCAACAACAGCTCATGAGTCAGAAACAAGATAAATATCTATCAATAAAACCTAGTAGACAAAAAAAAGTAGGGAGGTGGCAGCGGCTCAGTTGGTACAGCGGGTCATCCAATAATAGTAGGACTGGCGGTTTGATTCCCGTCACTGCAGTCATTTGTTATGTCTTTCGGCAAGACATTTTACCCTCCTTGCCTTCAGTGACTCGCTGGTGTGTGAACGTGCATGATTGTTCCAGTGGTGGTTGAAGAGGCCTTTCGCGAAGATTAGCTGCCACGTTTCCATCAGTCTGCCCCAGGGTAGCTGTGGCTACTTATGTAGTTTACAATCACCAAGTATTTATTTATTTATTCAGTTTTTTGTTTTTTTTTTCTTTCCAGACATGCTATTACAGAAGACATCATTTTCATCAGTGTTGGAACATCAACAACAACATCCAAAATTTAAAAAAAAGGGTTGATGGGTAGAAGCAATTGGCTTGTAAAATTCCCATCTACATAAGGGGAATAAGGAGTGAGTGAATAATGGAACCGCTGTGACATGTCTTGAAAAGCACGATATAAATCTAAACCATTATTATTATTATTATTATTATTATTATTATTATTATTATTATTATTATATACACTATATGTACAGTATATAACTGCACAAAGACTTGGAATGCAAAAAGACCTTTGGTTTTTTGTGTATAAAAATTTCAATTTCCAAAATCAGTTTGAATTTTTTATGAGAACAGTAATATCAAGTATACAAGAATTTTCGTGGTTCATCTTAGCTTCCAATTATTGTTACAGTGGAAAGCATAGCTAGTTGTATGCTCTTCATCAGCCTCCCCCACATGTCCCCCAGTTGACATTCCCCTAGGGATAACTTTGGCACTTCGATCTGAGATCTTTGATAACCTTTTCACAGCCCAAGGTGGTGCAGCATAGTCTCACTCTTCTTCATATTCTCTCCTGCTGGAAAGGAAGTGTGTGAGTGTGTATGTGTGTGTGTGTGTGTGTGTGTGTGTGTGTGTGTGTGTGTGTGTGTGTGTGTGTGTGTGTGTGTGTGTGTGTGTGTGTGTGTGTGTGTGTGTGTGTGTGGCATTTATAGACTGCTCAAAAAATAAATGGAATACTTAAACAACACAATGAAAAGTCAACCACTCTTCTGCAAAATTGAACTGTCCACTTAGGAAGCAACATTGACTGATAACTAGTTTTACATGTTGTTGTGCAAATGGAATAGACAACAGGTAGAAATTATAGGCAATTGGCATGACACACCCCATAAAGGAGTGATTCTGCAGGTGTTGACCACAGACCACTTCTCAGTTCCGATGCTTTCTGGCTGCTGTATTGGTCACTTCTGAATGCTGGTGGTGCTTTCACTCTAAGGGTAGCGTGACATGGAGTCCCACACAAGTGGCTCAGGTAGTGCAGGTCATCCAGGATGGCACATCAATTCGAACTGTGGCAAGAAGGTTTTCTGTGTCTGTCAGTGTAGCGTACAGAGCATGGAGGCACTACCTGGAGACAGGTCAGTACAACAGGAGATGTGGAGGAGGCCGTGGGAAGGCAACAACCCAGCAGCAGGACCGCTACCTCCTTCTTTGTGCAAGGAGGAACGGGAGGAGCATTGCCGGAGCAACCTGTGGAAAGCCCCGGTGACCGGCTACGATAACGTAGCAAAACATAAGGAACTGTCAACAATTCTATTAATAAAGTTTGACTGACTGACTGATCTCAGTATTTCCCAACCACTGTGGCGCCGGAAATAACCCACTTTAAATTTAATTGGTCTAAAAAATGCCATTGTGCTGTAACCTGGATTCTAGTGACGGTCCATTCTATAGTTTGCGGAAACGCATGGAGAAACTGGCATAAAGGCGAATGAAAGACCCTCAAAGCTGAACTTCCAGCCTTTTCTGAAATTTCAAGAGCAGAGTCACTGCGAGACAAAGGTGCCTGGTGTGCTGAAATGATTTGCAAATGTAGTTGATAGCTCTGGGTGGGCGGCAGAGGGGTGCATTTAGGCTTGTGTATTCTGTCTGGCAGCGACGTGCTGTGAGATTCAGGGCGGTGAGACACATTTGCCAGTAAATTAGCAGCCTGACACTAAAAACTAGTTAAAAAATTGTTTAGGACACACAGCAGCAAATAGCTGCACCTCACCTCCAACTGGACTACCGATAGATCAAAACAATATTTAATTAATAAACGAATACGAACTCCTCGTCTTCTTTTCCATTCGGCTTTTCCCGTCAGGGGTCGCCACAGCGAATCAATTTCCTCCATCTAACCCTGTCCACTGCATCCTCTTCTCTCACACAAACTACCTTTATGTCCTCTTTCACTACATCCATAAACCACCGCTTTGTTCTTCCTCTAGGCCTCCTGCCTGGCAATTCAAAACTCAGCATCCTTCTACCAATATATTCACTATTGCTCCTCTGGACATGTCCAAACCATCTCAGTCTGGCCTTTCTGACTTTTTTCTCCAAAACCTCTAACATGTGCTGTCCTTCTGATGTACTGATTCCTGATCCTATCCTTCCTGGTCACTCCCAAAGAGAATCTCAGCATCTTCATCTCTGCTACCTCCAGCTCTGTCTCCTGTCTTTTCCTCAGTGACACTGTCTCTAGACCAAACAACATTGCTGGTCTCACCACAGTTTTGTATACCTTTCCTTTCATTTTAGCTGAAACTCTTCTATCACACATCACATCCGTCCGTTTGCAAACAGCAGGGGATGAACATTTTTCTAAATGCTCTTGTAGCGTCGTCAAAAAAATGGGCAAAACTCAACTGAAAAAAGGATGAAATCAAAGCTTCGCACGTTTATTAAGTTTCCTTCCAATCTTGCTCATGTATGCAATCAACAACCAATCTATGGCCAAAACAACTAGGAAGCATCATCAGATCGTCCAGTTGTGTTTCTGCTGCAGACTCTGATGAGTTAATTAATGCTCCTCCGATGAAGGAGAGCGGAATCCCTACTGTGATCTCATTCTATACGGATGATTTTGAAAAGTCTCTCCACCAGATTACAGACTCAACGGAGGTCAGGATGGCATTGGCACTGTAATGGACGTCCTGCTGGTTTTGCGTGTAGTGTCCAATGCTTGCAACAGGTTGTTTCCAACTCTGGAAAGTTACATCATCAAAAACTTAAACTTTTATTGTTCTAATAAAATGTAGCAATCACTGCTCAGGTAAATTAATCTAAAAGGAATATGCACTTGCATATATGACATCACCGTGTCTCACATTGTGTTGCAGCAAAAGCTCGGCAGCATCAGTTGGCTATTGTTTAGCTGGAGCTCTCCACATTAGGAGTGTAGCTCCATAAGACAAGGTTTATTTAGTCTTTTCATTTGTTTGACATAAAGTCTGATATTATTGTTTTATTGTGGAATTTCCACGGGCTACCGCTAGTGTGTGTGTGGTGTGTGTGTGTGTGTGTGTTTGTGTGTGTGTGTGTGTGTGTGTGTGTGTGTGTGTGTGTGTGCGTGCGTGCGTGCGTGCGTGCATGTGTGTGTATACAGTATATATAACTGATGTGGGATTGCAAGATGTATTTAACAGAAAAAAGAGTCAGGAATGATAAATTGGACCTCTCATCAACCCCAGTTTGTACATACATCCCTTAGATTGACAAAAAACTGACAGGATGGACAAGGACAATAGATTAAAGTGCAAATACAGCAGCCGGAGTTGATGTCCTCATTTTTTCTCCCCGTCTGTTTGATTACAGTAGTGCCTGGGCTGAGTCTTCTTAATTGTATTCAAGATTACCATGTCCTCCTTTGATGATGTGAATGTGGGAAACAGAGGAAGAATCAACCACAAGGAACACTGGTCTTGCCCTGCCAAAATAGAAAGGCAAGCACACACAAATACACACACACACACATGCACTCACAGTTGTCTCAATATTATTGTTTTTCTTATCTTCAGTGTACTCTATATTATTTTCTCTCTTTTCTCCTTCTATGAGAGTACACACACACACACACACACACACACACACACACACACACACACACACACACACACACACACACACACACACATATTGTTACACTCAACTCAGTGTCATCTTTTACATGATTGGAGCAAAACACTTGGATTTGTCCCCTGTGAAAACCCACCACCTACTTAGCCCACCCCTACTTTTCTGGCGCACGGACGTGCGCTCACACACACGCACGCACGCACGCACGCACGCACGCACGCACACACACACACACACACTAATGCACGGATTCGTATCCTGTAAACACGTTTTACATTATATTTTTGTAGTCTGAGTCACAGCGGAAATAAAGTTGGTGTAATAATTACCATCTTCTGAAAACGTGTCTGATGTGTGTGTATGTTTGTGTGTGTGAGAAGGAGAGAGAGAGAGAGAGTATGTGTGTGTGTGTGTGTGTGTGAGAGAGAGAGAGAGAGAGAGAGGGTGAGAGAGAGAGAGACAGAGACAGAGACAGAGAGAGAGAGAGTTATATTTTAAATGTGGAGTATTTTCTTCCAAAAACCATGTAATGAAGGCGACGCTGCCAACAATAAAGAGGATTCAGTGCAGGGTGACTGTTGATTCAATTAGCTATATCGCTGCCGTGAAATAGTGAAAACACAGTGTACCGGTAATGTCAACAGGAATCAATTCTTTTGTTTTGGAGATGGAACCTCTATCTCCCTCCTTTGTCCTTCACATATGGTGATAGTTAGGATCACCAAGGTTGTAAATCGCTGGTAGCAGGATACGCAGCTGACACTATTCATCAATACAATTAGCATCCGGCCCTGCTGCTACGGACATGGCTGCCTGCTTTCTGACAGGCTAGGCTATCTACAGTACTGGTCTGTTATTTTCTCTCTCCTTCTCTTTCATTTTGTCCCTGAGGTCATTGCGACAAAAGGGGTTGTATAAATCTATCACCTGCTCTATTCTAATAGCAAAAACTTGGTTCGAGGTTACTGATCGCTAAACGGTGTCAAATCAAAAAGGGAGCAACAAGGCTGTGAGGTTCTGATAATTGTTTGTCTATTTTGTTTAGTGGTGCAGTAATTACTGCCAATGGGTGCTGGTTTTTGCATTTGAAGTTTGGTTTAGGTGCATAGATTGATGTTAACAGCCAAAAATCTAACTTCCCTCTGTTGGTCGCTTTATCCTGTGTTTTACACTGTTAGCTCTCAGGCTATGCAAACTGTTTTGAGTTATTGCCAGAATTGCAGTAATTTTTCAGAATATATAAAGATGAAATAGGATTTTGTGTTTCACAATTTGAAGGCATTAGGCATGCCTGATCTGAAATACACATTCAAATCCGAGACAGGACACACACTAATACGCTTAAAATTGTGCAAAGATTGAAATCACAAAGGCGAAATAAGAACACAAAGCTGTAGAGGGTTGGGTCACAGAGCAGCTCGAACACAGTATGAATTTTCCACAAAGCCTCTTTTATAAGGACACATAATGACACAATACATAGCCCCTCATTCATCCACTTCCTCCTACGTCGAACATTCAGTACATATTCCTCCTCTGCTTCTTAATTGGTCTTGGCTGAAGAGGTTGCAAGTGTTCCAGCTCTCTACAATGAATGCATATGCGGCGTGTTCATGTCACATCTCATGTCTAATAGTTTGTTTTTCTTTACTAACATATCATGTTATTTCAGATCTGGTTCCTTATTTTCACTCAGTTCATTCCCGTCACCTGTCTTCTCTCCTCACACCTGCAGCCACTCCCCAATCTGCCTCAACCCCTCATATGCCTGCTCAGCCTTCTGCTCTCTGCCAGATTGTTAGTGCTCATCCTGACCTTCCAGCGTTACCTTTTGCATATTCTGATTGTGTGTTTGACTCCGCATGTTTCCCCGGACCCTGCCTGCTGTTTACCCCTCCTCGGATTTGTCTACATGGTTTATTGAATTGCCTTCAGTGTATGACCCGCCTGATTACTGGACTCTGCCTGTTTGCTTGCCGTCAGCCTGATTCGTCTGTTGTTTGGACTGATTCTCCGGTACCAAATTTCTGCCTGCCTTATTAAACCGGTTCTAAGACTTTACTTGCCCGCTACTCTGTCGTGCTTTTGGGTTCCCCTTGCCAGTCGTGTGCGACCCACTGACAGAACAATCTGGCCAAAATTAACCCAGCCAACAGCAGTCCCGCTCAGCAGAACCATCAGCTTGACCCAGCGTTATGACCGTCACCTCCAGTTTTTAGCCAAGGTCATTCGCTCCACGAATGCCCACCAGGAGCGCAGCATGAACACTACTGGGTCGTCCAGTTCCCTCTGCCATCCTTGAATCTCCTGCTCGGTCGGTGACTAGTTCCGAGGTTAGGATTCCGCCACCGGAATGCTGTTCTGGGGCTCCAGGTAGTTGCCGTCCCTTTCTGATCCAATGCTCCCTTATTTTCGAGCAGCAACCCCGAGCTTTTCCAACAGAGCGGTCCTGCATGGCGTACATTGTCTCCCTGCTCACAGGGAGAGCCCGAGACTGGGGGACCGCCGAGTGGGAGTGACAGTCACCTGTCTGTGCGTGCGTGCGTCTAGTCCTTCTCTGCCGAGTTGCGGAGGGTCTTCGATCATGTGACTCCTAGGAGAGAGGCAGCCAGGGGTCTTTTGAATTCATCCCAAGGGGGAAGGTTTGTGGTGGACTACTCCATAGATTCCCGCACCATGGCTGCGGAGAGCGATTGGAACCCTGCTGCCCTATTCAACGCCTTTTATAATGGGTTGGCAGACCACATAAAAGACGAGTTGGCAACGCAGGATCCTCCTGCGGATCTGGACTCCCTCGTGGCCCTGGCTACTCGCATCGATTTCCGTCTTCGGGAGCACCGGAGGGAGAGAGCTTGCCATCCTGAAGCAGTCCGGATTTTCCCCTCTGCATCTGCTTCTTAGCCACCTTCTCTGCCGTTAGAGGAGGGCGTCCCTAGAGGGCAGGTGGAACTCGTACATTCTCAGTTGAGAGGGAGCGCCGCCTGTGGGAGAATCGTTGCCTCTACTGTGGGCAGCCCGGCCATTTTGTTTCTTCCTGTCCAGTTAAGGGGCAGAGTTTGCCAGCCAAGCAGGGGACGCCTGTGAGCCGGGATATGAACTGTGTCATGCCATCTCGACCGGTGATACACGCAGTACTTCATTACTCTGAACAAGACTTCAAGGTAGGACTATTGTTTGACTGTGGAGCCGATTCTAATCTGTTGGACATGTCTTTAGCCACACAATTGGGAATTGATAAAGAATTATTGACCAAGCCCTTCGACGCCACCGCCCTGGATGGTCGTTTTCTCTGCCGGGTCACACATAAAACAGTTCCGTTGTTCATGTGTGTGTTGGGGAATCACAGAGAGACACTCTTTTCACCTCATTCACTCCCCTCAGCAGCCTTTGATTTTGGGGTGTCCTTGCCTTCAAAGACATAACCCACACATAGATTGGGTCTCCAGAACTATCCTTCATTGGAGTACTCATTGCCATGCTGTTTTCCTTAAATCCACCATGCCAACTTTCAGTCCAAGTTGTCCAGTCGGGTTGTCAGAGTTAACCGGGGTGCCGAAGGATTACATGGATCTCAAGGAGGTATTTAGTAAGGTGCGGGCCGCTTCACTTCCATCTCATCAACCTTCCGACTGCGCTATTGACCTTCTTCCAGGTACAACCCCCCCCCCCCCCCGCCCCCCCGCCAGGGGTAGACTGCGGCAAAGATGAGGGCCATGGACACCTACATTCAGGAATCACTGGCAGTAGGCCTCATTCGCCCCTCTTCCTCTCCTGCGGGGGCGGGGTTTTTCTTTGTAGAAAAGAAGGATAAGACACTCCGACCTTGCATTGACTATAGGGGTTAAAAGAGATAACTGTCAAGAACCGTTACCCCTTTCCACTCATGTCTTCTGCTTTTGAGGTTTTACGTGAGGCTACCATGTTCAGTAAACTAGACTTAAGAAATGCTAGTAACATCTAGTCCGTATCAGAGAAGGTGATGAGTGGTAGACGGCGTTCAACACTCCTAGTGGCCACTATGAGTATTTGGTCATGCTTTTCGGCCTAACAAATGCCCCAGCTGTTTTCCAGGGGCTAGTCAATAATGTACTTCGTGAATTTTTTTTTAATGTCTGTATGTTTGTGTATTTGGACGATATTTTGATTTTTTCCAAGTCTCCACAGGAACACATGATGCACATACAACAGGTGTTGCAAAGACTTCTGGACCATCAGCTTTTTGTTAAAGCTGAAAAGTGCAAATTTCACGTCTCGGAAGTGTCTTTTCTAGGTTTTGTCATTGGTGTTGGAAAGGTTTCTAGGGACCCAGCTAAGACTTCAGCGGTTCCAGCCTGGCCCACCCCTACTTCACGAAAGGAGTTGCAGGGGTTCCTGGGCTTCGCAAATTTCTACCGGAGGTTTATTCGGAACTACAGTTCTATTGCAGCTCCACTTAAAGCCCTCACATCGCAGAAGGAGCTCTTCAGGTGGTCTCAAGCAGCAGCGGAGGCCTTCAAGGAGTTAAAGTTCAGGTTTGCCTCTGCTCCCATATTGATTTTTCCTGATCCTTCTCGGCAGTTCATCGTTGAGGTTGATGCATCTAACTCCGGAGTAGGTTGTTGACACCGGCAGAGAGGAATTATGACATCGGGAACCGGGAACTACTTGCGGTGAAGCTGGCCCTCGAGGAGTGGAGACACTGGTTGGAGGGGGCGGAGCAGTCCTTCGTAGTTTGGACTGATCACAAAAACTTAGAATATATTAGATCTGCCAAGAGGCTAAACTCTCGACAAACCAGATGGGCACTATTCTTTAACCATTTTAACTTCTGTCTCTCTTACCGCCCAGGATCCAAGAACACAAAACCTGATGCCCTCTCCCAACAGTTCCAGTCCAGATTTCTGCCTGCCTTATTAAACCGGTTCTAAGACTTTACCTGTCTGCTACTCTGTTGTGCTTTTGGGTTCGCCTTGCCAGTCATGTGCGACCCACTGACAGTTCACTCCAAGTCATGCTGCAGTGTGCATTTAGAACACCAGAATATCAAGTTCATTAAAGTAGGAAGGCTTCATTTGTCAAAAGGTTCCTTTGGTCTTGCTGTAATGACCAGGTATGTTGGTGATAAATGGCCTAACCTTTTGGTCCCTCTTATAATTAAGTGTTCTTGATAGATACCCTTGCTTAATTTGTGGACAATACTGTCACAGTCAGTACATAAAAGTGAGTGTTGATAAACTGAGGTGATTTTTTTTTCTAAAAATGTGAGAATATACCTGTCTATCCACCATACTTTCTATTAGCCAGAGTTAAGCAACTGTAACAAACCATGGCAGGTCTGTCAAGCTTTGGATTTGTCTCCATCAATCAATCCAGGTAGCGATTTAGCTTTTGGTTGCATTTGACTGGATGCTCACCTCTCCAAGGGTCCCTTGAAAAAACAGGGAGTTTTTTTTTTTTCCCCACAGTGTAAAATCTAACAGCCTCATCACACTGCTGATAATCTCTTCAGTTCTACTACCCATTTGGTGAGTTAGTTTCTTGCTACACTTAATAAGAAAACACAGAAAAAGCAGAAAAAGTTTGAATACATCTGTACCTTTTTTTTAGTACATTAAGTGGTTGTTTTAACATAAATCACACAGTAAATGAAAACCACGTTCAGAATGTGTATTGCAACATATGTGAATCACTGGGAGTAATTATAAGGGGTTTCCATGGATGCCATTGTTGAGCCAAAATATAATTTACGTGATACCCTATTTGAAATGTCAGCAATGAATGTGTTTTACATTGATCCATTGAAATAACCTATGTTTAACTGACTCAAGTAAAGACCTTAGTATTCTGCTGCCATTGACAGTCACAGCAGCTATGTCCTCCTGTTGTTTTTCCTGTGTATCTTTGCATTCTATTATTGCCATTACTTAAAGTCACTCTTCAACCATACTGCATAGAACTACAGGCCAAATGTAGTTAGAAGTTGCTTGTTTGTATATTTTTTTCATAACATTAAAACATACATAACTGGAATCTTGGAAATGAGAATTTTAACATATACATGGTAATCTAAGTATTTGAAGCTATGGTTGACTAACAGTCATGACATACTACTTTACTGAGTTTTGCCATGTCATACTTCCCATACTGAATCTTTGAATTCATAAGTCCACATCTTTTTCTATACGCACATATAGATCATATGCTTTCTTCTACACAAACCCAACAGGTGTCCTATGACGAAGAATTTGGAAATAGTGGGAAGAAAAACATTTGCCTTCTAACAGGCAGATCATTCATTCAGCGTCTTATTCACCCTTGTCTTTAGTTTTAGTTTTGTATACTAATCTGATCCCCGAAGTGAATTTAAGAGCATGCTCTAGTTTGTAAATTTTTCGATCAAACGCATACATGCATACATACATGTTAGTGTGTATAGGCCCCCGTAACACACGCACACACACACAAGGGGGGCCTGTAGTCATGCAATGGGAAGAAGAGTTGCAGAAAGCTCCATCCTGGTGTGCCCCAAATGTGCAACTTGTAAAGGGGAACGGCGCCGGACATAAGCTGACACCACCCACTGTCTGCTCACACTCCGAGTAGGGCGGGAGTGGGAATCAAACTGCCGATCTTGGGAACATTGAGTGACCCGCTCTCCTACCCGATCTACCACTGAGCCACTGCCACTGTCCCTGTCAAAATATGTGCGTCAAAGACACAAGGTCAGATGCAAACGAGAACACTGTAACAAAGAGGACAAAATGGAAAACTGCATGTCTCGCGTGTCCCGTGGTCATCTTTATGACTAAAACCTGACAGCAGATCTTAGTCACATTTGTGGTCATTTGTGTGTGGGGGGGGGGGTTACATCCCGTGAAGCAGTGATGTATTCTAATTGCGGGTGTTTGTGAGTTCGTCCGTACATCTGTCCGTCCGCCCGCCAAATGTCTTCACAACCGTTGCAGATAAAAAGATGAAAGAAAAAGCACATAAAATCGAGTGGCAAAGGGGATGAAAATGAGATGATGACCTTGACCTTGAGAAAACTAGGTCATGGTCAAGGTTCAACTTTAAACTTTTGATCTATGAACTGGATAGCTAGTGCTTTGATCTCTGGTCTTGGTACATGTCTGCAGCCTAACTAACTAACTAACTAACTAACTAACTAACTAACTAACTAACATGTTACAGAAAAACACTGAAAGTGCAACAGTTACTAAACCATGTGCACATGCTACTTTTAATAGACAATCTTTTAAGTTTCCCCAAGGTCAAGGTCATAATATCGTCTTTACGTCCTTTTTTATTGTCCGTATTCAAAATGGCGCACCCTAAAAGATACAAAAGTAAATAAGTTGACTTTGACCTATGAAAATGAGATGATGACCTTGACCTTGAGAAAAAACTAGGTCAAGGTCAAATTTAAACTTTTATATATTGTTTTGCACATATCTCAGTAACCGGTTAAGAGAGAAAGACAAAAAAAAAGGCCTAATATTCAGGGAGGCAAGGGGATGAAAATTAGATCACAAACTTGACCTTAAAAAACTAGGTCAAGGTCAAATTTGAACTTTTATACCTTTTTCTGTACATATCTCTTATGAGAAATAGAATGCACCAGTTACTTGTTGTCTTTTATTAAATGACCCTGACCTATGAAAGTATGTCAGGGTAAAATTTTGAATTCAGGGGTGTCGCGAGATGTTGCAGTCTCTGACTGCCTCGTTTTTAATTATTGAATAGGTTGTAGGACCTACATAATTTAGGAATCAATGTTGGCCGGGTTAGGTTTGTGGCTGGAAATATTAACCGCTGAACACTAAATGGTTTACCATTTGATGTTAACTAGTGGCGAAGTTAACAAAGAAACTTAATGGAAATAAAACAGAGTAATCAAGCATAAACATGTGTCGGACTTTTGATTAAAAGGAAGTGCATCAGCACATCATTCACATCAGTGTGGTGGAATACCTCAGTGGATTAATACTTGGCTTAACCTCTACACTCCTTGAGGATGAAATTCTTTCAGAAGAGGTAAAAATGTAAAAGTTGCATTACGGTACTGTGGTATTTTATTTCATTATGTGTTGGTTTTATGTCCTGTAATTTTTTATGGTTAATCTTTAATAGTTAGAGTTGTAACGGCATTTAAATAACCTAAATTGCAACTTGAAAATCTCCCTACTGTGGGACGACTAAAGGCTTATCTTATCTAATTATAGATTGAAATTTAATAAATAACTACTTACGAATAAGCCCTTTTACAAACAACCTCTCAGTACCAAGTTTGTTTGTAGATTGCGGACTACGTGTAATAGGAGAGAGAGAGAGAGAGAGAGAGAGAGAGAGAGAGAGAGAGAGAGAGAGAGAGAGAGAGAGAGAGAGAGAGAGAGAGAGAGAGAGAGAGAGAGAGAGAGAGATAGAGAGAGAGAGAGAGAGAGAGAGAGAGAGAGAGAGATGGAGAAATATTGGATTAATGTAGAGTGGCTACACAAATGATTAATTTGTCATAAAACTAAGTCCATTTACTAGAATGTATAATATTGTTCAGATATCTCTATTGGCTCCGCGGTGCACTGGCGTCGTGCCCGGAGTGTCCCCCGCCTCACGCCCTATGCCGCCGAGATAGGCTCCGGCTCCCCGTGACTCGCTGCGGCGGATACATCGGTGGTAATCTGAAGATGACTGAAGATATCTCTATTGTACAATACTGATAAAGTAATTATATGAATTACAGTTTTCCAAACTTAAGCTCAACAAAATTATTTTTGAACCAATGTTCATTTCCCTACCTTGTACAGGGCTCAAAATTAACTTTTTTTCTTGGTAGCACTGGTGCTCCCAAATTTAGAAGTTAGTAGCACCAGCAAAGACTTTAGGAGCACCTACCCAAAAGCAAAGCAGTGACGGAGCGATAGAGACGCTCCATCCATCTCCGTTCCGCGCGCCTCTCTCCCAGGAGAGCAGCCGCAGTTGTGCTCTCATTGTTTCCTGGCAGGAACGCAGGAGTGCGGTCTCACAAAAAAAGGTGCACCAGATTGTTTTCCCTAGTCGCACCAGTGCTCCCAAATATATTTATAAGTCGCACTGATAAAAATTTAGGCGCATATGCAACTAAAGTGGGCGCAATTTCGAGACCTGTTGTAGAAATCCCCAGGCTGGCAGAGGAATTGGACAGCTTCTACCGCAGCCATGCACAGTTTTTCATTATGATGAAAATGAAAATCATTGCAATTTGTATGGAACAAAAATTACTTTTAAACTAATCAGAAATAACACTCCAGTGTTACAGCACACATATCCTCATGTTATGCAAAATATCCCTTGCTGTTCTGCCCTGCAAGTATTGCACTTGTCATGTTCTTCTCTTATTCTGTCATTCCAGATGAATGAACCTAGAGGGAAATACAAGAGAGGATTATGCCTTGTATTCAATCATGACTGGGCATAAAACCAAGGAATCAGCATGTGCACAGGCTGAATGGCAAGTTCACCATCATTTCTGAATAAAGGTCTAAAATGAATGATGTAAAAGAAATCTATGAGCACGCACTGTCTGTCCATGTGATAATGCCCTATAGGAGACAGTGGAAATCAAAAGGATGCTCCCTCTGTTTGCATTTATCAGTTTGCTATCTGTCAAACACTGACAATGTGTCAGGTTCATGAATGTTAAAGCCATCTTTTATTTGGTATATATTAAATACATAGACATATCATGCACAGATGCATGCACACAGTGGAAAGAGGTAAGTTTCACATGGCGTAGTTATTTGAGAGAAACACTAAAAATTGCAGGGAAAGAAAAGACACAAACAAGATAGTCAGAGTTTATGCTGTCTTTCCACCACAAGAACCGAAACAGATTATGCAGATGCATAAATGTACCAAGAGAACAAAGCATTTGATTTAATGTCAATGCCTTGAAAGCTTTTCGAACAGGAACTTATGCTGAGGCACTCAAAAATTGACTTAATTTACTAATGATTTTACATTATGAAATATTAAAACTGTTATCGAACAATTTTGTTTCTCCAATACATTCAGTACTGGGGTGCAGGTAAATCAACTTCAAGAGGATTGTTCCTTCACCAACATCAAAACAGAACAGTTAAGACTTCCAGAAATTCTCATTATTATGGAGCAAAAAAAATAAAATAACAACAAACAAGGCAGTCAGAGACTACAACATCACATGACACCCCTGAATTCAAAATTTTACCCTCTCCTACTTTCATAGGTCAGGGTCATTTAATAAAAGACTAATGATCTATCATGTAACTGGTGGATTCTATTTTTCATGAGGTTTCAGAGATATGTCCCTAAAAAAGTATAAAAGAGAAAATGTGACCTTGGCTTACTTTTTCAAGGTCAAGGCTGTGATCTAGTTTTAATCCCCTTGCACCATTTTTTCTGTCCTTCTATCTTATCTCAGGATAGAAAATATCTTAGACCATAGACTAGACCATATTCACACTGGCCTTCTCCCTCGTCTTCCTATCTTATCTGGTTTCTGAGTGTACAAAGGTTTAAATTTGACCTTGACCTAGTTTTCTCAAGGTTTTCATCCCCTTTGCCGCCCGAGTAATGTGCTTTTGTTTCATCATTATACCTGCAACGGTTGTGAAGATATTTGGTGGACAGACAGACGAAAACTCAAACACTGACAATCACAATACATCACCGCCTTGCGGGATATAACAAAAAGTGAATTTACAATGTTCTTCTCATTTCATTTCTGTCATCATTTATTCTACCTATGTTATGCCAATGTTATGCTATGCTATGTTGTGATATGAACAGGATTAGCGGAAATCATATATATATATCACGTTTTGTTATAATTCTTATGTTGCTCTGCCGTGCCGGAGTGTGGCAGGAGGCGGGGCCGTAGAGGTGGGCAGAGCCTCGTCTCCTCACCTGTTCCTCATCTCCACACCTGTACCTGATCTGGCTGAGGCTTCATAAGCTGGCGTCTCCTTTGGTTCATTGCCAGATTGTTTTTTACCCTTGCCCATGTGTTTGTGGGCAAGAGTGTACATGCTGTCTTGTATTTCCTGGATGTTTGCCTTTTTTCTGATTGAACTATGACTGGAAGCTTCTGTACTGGTGTCATGCGTATTGGTTCTAAGCCTGCGCTTCATGACACACAACATATTAAATGAATTGTCATCAAGTTATGTATAATTTCTGTGAAAACCTGCCGTCTTTTGCTGATTGTACGGTCTGACAGAGATGCTTTGACTGAAGCAGAAACTTGAAATTTTCTATACATTTTTCCTTTGGGTTCTTCTTGTAAATGAGTTCTTTTCATGAGGGCCAGGTGTACAGAAATGGACAAACCAAAAGATTGCAATTGATACTTTCTTTTTATCTACAGTATATATTCACAAGGATAAAAAAAGACCATGTGCTGTCAGCAGCATATCCTTCCTGTTGGCTGACTGACACCAAACTCTCAAATGCTCTAGGCCAGGGGCTTTCTACTGTTGGTACCAACCAACTGCCCTGGCAAAAGAACATTAGACAAACTCGACCGTAATTTTGGTGACAAAAATGAACGGAAAAAAAAATCAAAATCACATGACACAATTCCCATGCTTATGGTAAACATTCTGCTTAAACTCAACAACCACACTATATCAAAAACAGTATATCCTGTTGCAGTGGTATGCTCCGATGCCTTTCACCTCCCTACAAAATGATCACTGAAGCTAGTGATGTCCAAATGAGGTCTCATGGGGTTTTGAACCCTTTGACACAACTGTGTTGAAATCTAGTTCATTACTCAAAACCTCATTAATTGAGAACGTGTGCGTCATCTGTGGCTGGGTGAATGTACTGCAGCCACACAATGGTCGATGACCCCAGAAAGCAGCACTTTGACATTTCCTGTATTGTATAAATTCTCTGAATAAAACGGAATACGGTGCGCCCTCACGCATTCACACATCAACACTCGCAACTTCACCTAACCGCAGAGTTTTGGTAGGCAGTCACGTGATACTGTATGTGCATTCTATTGGCTGACGGCATCCTGATTTGAGCTTGGTTCTGTGAGTCACAGACTTACATGAGACACAAAATTGCTTTAAACAGTCGATAACAGTGTTGGAAAAGGTAATACAGACAGAAAGTGGTTCAATATCAGTATGGGGAGGGTCATAAACGTTTAAAATAACGTAATAAGATAAATGGTTCGTCATTCTATTGTGGAAATCGTTAATTGCATGTGGTTCCTGGAACGCATTAACCACAAAGAACGAGGGTGCACTGTACTGTATAATTTAATGTGTTAATCCTCGCCTAATATAACATAGCCATATATTATAGAAAATGTATTTATGACCATTGATCCTTGCAGGGTTCGATAAAGCAATAAGAGGTACAGGTTACATGTTCATGCATGTATTTGTAATATAAATATAGACGTATGTTTTGGTGTGCATGAGTTACATAGGAGGATTAGGGCCACTGGAAAAAATCAAAGTCTATTGTGAGATAAGTCAGAATTCTGAGACATTATCACAGCAGCACCACCAGCTTCGTTCTCATGTTTGGCTCGGTAACTCCTCATCATTACTGAATGCCAGGTGCTGGGATCAAAGCAAAACCATCACCTGCAAATTAAAAATGAGATGTGTGAGGTTTGTTCTTTTCTACTGTGTGAGCAGCAGAGTTTGAAAATAAGTTTTAGAAATTACAATGTACTTTTTTCAGCGGCACCAGTTCAAAATGTTCCCAGACTTAGGATCTATTTTTGGTTGGTTCCATTGCAAAGCAATTCCAAAGCAAACTCTCAGCAGTCAGAGTTGTTTTTTTCTGTCTGTTAAAGCGCTTTGAAATATCTGTTGACATGATTAAGCTGTATATAAATAAAACTTGATTGATTGATTGATTAAAATGTAATCAATCCATAAGGTACTGACACAATAGGCAGCGCTCTACAGTGTTTCATCCATTTTAACACATTTGGGACCAGGCAGTGCTTCCCCACCCATTTATCTGAATAACTAAACTGGTTCATCTGGTGAATGAACCACTTGACTGATTTAAATGGTTAATGAACCAATTGAGTGGTTCAAATTTTATCAGTCATGTCATTTTTCTATGTTTGAAGCAGGCTTCGAAGCAGTGGTTCAGAAGAAAACCCCTATCAAGTCTGGGCGTGGCTCGGAGCATCGTGTCAAAGAGGACATGACTAACTGGAGCCAGGTGTGACTCTTTTAGAAGTTTTGGGCCTTCTCATTCATCCAGGTCGTGTGATGTTTGAAATTGACTCGGAAACAACTTAACTTCTGTTTACAGTGTAAAGACATATAAGCTCTGATCAAGGAGGTTTCTTCAGTTCATTTACGGTCACCCTTTCACATTGATTGCTTTAACTGCACGAAGTTGTGTTGTCATGGTTGTTGAAGGTGCAAGTGCTTTGCTTGCTTAATGGGGCATCGTGTGAGTCATTGCAATAATTTTCAGATCACTTGACCCAAAGTGTGAATGGTGGTTAAACCTTCTGTGGAGACATGCTAAGACTGCATTGGAAATTTGAGTTGAGAGGTGGTGACTATTTAGACAAGGTTGTTCTAATTTGACATAGATGGCTTCCTTCATTCACCTCTAAAACCATCTGTCGCTTCATCCAAATTGTGTACATTATTGCAAATGGTGGATACTAATGCCTGCCGTTGTGTCAGAAGAGTTTTAGCATCTGCCTTCCACACCACCACTGCAGATGACTGCTGTGTCAAAATATTTTCAAACAGAAGGCCAGACAAATAATTTACTTGTGTGATGTTGGGGGAACAGGTATCAACGGGTAAAGGTACATATCAGGTGTTACAAAATATGATATGTATCTGGACTTGGTTGAATAAAACTAAAGCAGTTCATTTTGTTTTCATAATTACAGTTTACACTTGTCAAGGTCAAATTGTAAATTTTCAGAAAAAACTCACTGTTAAATTTAGATTTTGGAGGCCGCAGTGCCCCCCCCCCCATAGTTTATTTTGAAAAGACATTTTGCACATCATTCTCACCCCTTATGAATGACAACACACAAAGAAAGCCATATGATGCAGCTCTTAAGTCAAAGGCAATCAATTTGACTGTCAAAGTAGGAAACAGAGCTGCTCGCATAAGCTTGGCATCAATGAATCAATAATGTGACATTGGAGACAGCAATGTTGTTTTACTGAGTTACAGGCATTGGTTGGAAGAAAGCAGTAATTTAAGTATTTTTAAATTTCTGTTTACCATCTTTCTGTGTAAATATCTTACGTTACAATACCAACACCCTTATAGATGGGTACAGCCTCTACATATATAAAGTTTTTTTCTTCTTTTAAAGTCTGATGTGGCTGACCAACTGTGATCAATAGTCCAAAATTTAATCATCATTTCCCCTTTGATCATTTCAGTATTAATGTCATGAATTGGTTTTAATGACAGCATAAATGTATAGTAATTGGAAACCAACCAGTTTGGCAAAATAGTGGACTAAGTAGAAGAGGGAATATGCAGTAAAATGTATATTAAATTAATTCTTCATTAAATATTCATATGGACAATTATTATGGATCCAGTGCATAATGGCAAGAAGGGGATTCATTAATGGAATGCATGCCCTTCCCTCCCATGTAATGCATTTACATAAAAAATATATGATGGTGACTAATAATGTTCTAAAGGAACATATGGTGCATAAATGAAAATTTAAAATACAAAGTGGAAGGGTTCAATTTTCCTACTCTATTGGATATGATGGGTGATTACTCTGCAAGACTGTATAGGCTCACACACAAACACATGATGGTCACTTAGAGGCTGACACCCCAATATCACGCTTCATGTTTGAGAATATATAAATGTAACAATGTCTCAATTGGGTTTGAGAGTGCTGTTAAACAGCTGTTGTACCATACAATCCTAATACTATGTCCCTTGCCTGTTTAATTATGTATGGGAGGAGGGTTAGCTTTTAGGATTAAAACTATGATTCTTGTACAAATCAAACACTGTTTTTTAGTACTTGAGGCAATTTCAAATGAATCAGTCTTTTATAAAAGTTTGAGCCAGTTATTGAATTAGGGTTTGGACATCATTAAACAAATTAAACAAATCTGCACAATCAAAAGTGATTTGATAAAATTTTATAATACCGACTATAAAAAAATGTAAGCTGTGGAGTTTGTCCGATTTTAAGTAACCTATACATTTCAATTGTAAAGAAAATTGCAAAAAAAAAAAAAAAAAGTTAAATTTAGAAGCTTAGAAATAAGAAATTTGCAGGTGTTTCTTCATATTTACTTTCATGTTTACTAAGTACCAAGTATACATTTCTTGAACGTGTAGTTTTTTTACACTCTTTTTAATTCTTACAGGAATCCTACTGCTTTTCTTCAGACAGTTGAGTTGTTTGAGGAAGTGATACGAGTAAGTTAATGCAGATTTAATACTACATAAAATCATGTCAGGTTAGTGTCCACTGCTTGTAGTCAATATTATGTATCATTATCATGCATGGATTTACAGAGCCCCTTAGGTGACGTGGAGGGGAAAAAAAGGTCCATCTATGCAAGATGTCGCAAAATTTTTGCGACATGCCACTTCCGGGTTGTTTTGGTGTTACGGAGAAAGAAGATTGATGAACACCCATTTGCGTCGTTCAGTTTAATAGGATGCTGTGAATCCTAACCACAACGGCAGACAGAGGACCTGCTATGGAGGAGGATTTTGAGAATTTCCTGCGGTCAATAGCCATCCCTCAAGAGGACATACTGCACATGAAAAGAGACAAGGTGGGCGGAAAACATAGATACCATGTCACGATGACAGCTTCGGTGAGCGCTCATCGCTCACTGCTTTAACATCGATATGTAATACACCTATTCATTCATTTTGTTGATTGTCAGATAACTCGCACAGCGGTTTGTTATGGCCCCTACAAATGACAGAATTGGAACTCCCGACAGTATGGTTCATGCACGAGCAATGGAATCGTGGATAAGTTTTGCAATTAACTGATGTAATTTATGATCCAACAGGCAAATGAGTGTCCAAGCTGCTTGAAACAACAAAAACACTTCTGTCTCAGACAGAAGAAACAACCTTTAACCATTTACAACGATATATGAAAAATGCTGACCAAGTCCAAGCTGAAAAAATCCTTCATTTCTGCACAGGCTCATCTGTCATCTGTGTTGAAAAATCATGGTGTGCATCAATGCTGAAATAGGGCTAAGCAGGAGACCAGTTGCTCACACCTGTGGAGCAACCTTTGAACTGCCATGCACTTATGGTTCGTACCCTGACAACATCTTGTCCAGCAACTACCTTGAAATGGATATTCTGTGAACTTTTTAGAACTGTCCCTATAAGGGCTTAATATAAACAGGCATCATCATTGTTTTTATGATTACATTTTTGTTAGTTTTTTTTGTCATGTGGTTGGCTGTGAGCCCTATTTCAGCATTGAAACACACCATGATTAAATAACCCAGGGATCTTGCAAGATCTCGCAAAAGTAGTGTGAGATCTCGGAAAGTTGAGGGGTTTTTTTTCCCCTCCATGCCTTTTTTTTCTCCATGTCACCTTAGGGGCTCTGTATAAATTAATAGTAGTGTTGTCTCAAACCTTTTAATACAGCTGACATTTCCCTTCGATAAATATCATTGCCCTTAAAGTTCCAGCAGTCTTGCATGAAAAGTGTGTGTAGTGTGTAATATCTCACTCTTCAGTATCAGATGTGATTTAACAGGCTAATCAAAATGTGTACACCTTTTTTTGATTTAGGTGAGAATTTCACTGTAAGACCTGTGAGCAGCTGGTAAAGGTTGAGGATTACATACAGCAACTGTCGAACACATGGCTAAGCCATGCATGCTAACTCACATGCACAGATGTGCATGTGTAGACAAAATAATGGTCTACTTTATGCTACAATCTAGCAGGTTCCAGAGGACTGTAATGAGCTGCACAGATGCTTTGGGAATACTTAATATTTCTGTTAATAACTGGCTTTTCATCAAGGTTTTTAATTACCCCTCTGAAAACAACAAAGTTTACAGCTGCTAAACTAGGCACAGACTGCAACATCCCGCGACACCCCTGAATTCAAAATTTTACCCTGACCCACTCTCAAAAGGTATAAAAGTGAAAATGTGACCTTGATGTAGTTTTTCCCCTTACCTCCCTGAATGTAACACCTTTTGTTTTGTTGTTCTATCTTATCCAGTTCCTGAGATGTGCAAAAATATCTCAAGAGAGAAAATATTTCAGACCATAGATCAAAGCTACCGCTTTGATCTGGTGCTTTACTCTATGGTCTTACTCACACTGGCCTTCTCCCTATTTCTATTTTATCAGGTTCCTGAGTGGACAAAATATTAAATTTGACCTTGACCTAGTTTTCTCAAGTTCAAGGTCATCATCTCATTTTCATCCCTTTTGCCGCGTGAGTAATGTGCTGTTTGTTTCATCTTTCTATCTGCAATGGTTGCGAAGATATTTGGTGGACGGACAGACGAATGAACACACAAACACTGACAATTACAATACATTGCCTTTGTGGGATGTAAACTTCAATAGTAGAAGTCTATACACCAATTTTGGATGCATTAAGGATTACCTAAACCAGTTTGATAATCCATTTGAATAATCGCTGTGACAGAAACTTGAATTAATGAAAACAAAGGCATAGATTTCGTGGATTGTGTGAACAGGAGTAATAAGGGGGGGGTTGTCCTGTTTATTAAAAACAAAATTAAGTTTGAGACTCAAAAAATATGTCGATAACTGTTGATAACATAATGAAATGTGTAACTCTGGAAGTGTTTGTGAAAAAAGGTAAAAATGTTATTGTCAGTTGTGTCTACAGAGCACCTGATTCTTTTTTCTTTTCTTTTTTTGTCTTGTCTGCATGTATTCTCATAGTTTAACCCCATAAAAGGGGGTCAACCTTTTATGAGATCAATGCTTATTTTAGTCTTGCAGCAAAATCTTTTATACATTTTAATGCGTGCATGCGACCGTCACCAGTCCTTTCTGGGAACTAAATTGTCAGTCTTTATTAGAATTTCCTATTGTGAGCCAGAGAGGGAAGTGCTGCACCCCTGTGAGTTAAGGGGGAAAGCAAAAGGAGAAATGGAGAGAAAACACAAACAAAGGTAGTGGATAGACAGGCAGTGCTGTTGGACTGAAAAAGGTTTAGGCTGTTTTATCCTATCTTAGAACTGATATCTCAATACCAACGTTACAAAACATCAGATTAGTGAAGGTCCTGATAATATAGAATAGGCCACCAGAGGAAACCAGTGTGGGAGGAAGATAGAGGGCATAATATTGTGATGACTGAAGTGAGACTCATCACATTCTGACGGGACACAATGGTTCTCAATAACTGGACTCGACAGGAGCTGGTAAGCCCTGACCCAACATGCATGTGTGATGAAACCAACACCCAGATAGGCTACCAGAACCCAACAGGGCTACGCGATCCAAGCGCTCCCAACCCCGGCAGCCAGGAGCACCCAGAAGCCATCACCCGAAGAGAAACCTGGGGCACCAAGAACCACGTAGACCCAGGGACCCAGAGGAGGCAACGGCTTCCACCGCCAGGGCGCATGGGACAGGCCCAAGGGGGACAGGGCAAGGAGGCCCCCCACCCCACCCCACCACACCCCATCTGTCCGGCCCACATCCCACCCACCCCCCCAACACCAGGAGACAGGAATGCCCCCCGCAGTCCCAGGGGTCAGCTGCAGTGACGAGCGACATATGACCCAACCCCCTACATAGCCCCCCCAGTCCGAGTGTAGGGTCTTGCAACCCCACATGCCCGTCATGCCTCCTGCAAGCACGGGCAGACCAGAGATCAATGCCTGTCGGAAAAAGAATACATTATATAAAAAGTTTGTTAAACAAAGAATAGAACAAGCAGAAGCCAAATACAAAAAATATAGAAATAAATTAAATGCCATAATACGAACATGTAAGAAAGAATATTATAGTAATCTGCTTGCAGAAAATAAAAATTACACTAAAAAAATGATGGGACATAATCAATAATGTTATAAAACAAAGTAAGGCCAAAATATCCTATCCAGAATACTTTAATATTAAAAATACAAAATTAGAGGACATAGATAAAGTAGCAAATAAATTTAATGAATTCTTTGTGGGTGTTGGACCTGAGCTGGCAAAAACATTCCTGTCTCACACTTGCGCTGGGATTATTTAGACGACATTGGAGGAAGGAACCCAAACTCAATGTTTCTGGCGCCAGTGAAGGACACAGAGATAAGACACCTGGTCAGTCAATGCGTAGCAAAAACTTCTACTGATGTGAATGGATTTAATATGAAGCTAATTAAGGACATACTGGATGGAATTCTGCAACCATTTACACACATATGTAATCTGTCATTTCAAACTGAGATGTTTCCTGACAAAATGAAAATAGCAAAAGTGGTTCCGATATATAAAAATGAGGATGCTTGTGAATTTAAAAATTACAGACCTGTTCCAATACTACCACAGCTGTCAAAAATCCTAGAGAAGCTGTTCAATAATTGAATGGATAAATTCATAACAAAGCACAATCTCCTTGACTGTAGTCAGTACGGCTTCAGGAAGGATCATTCCACTGCCTTAGCGCTGACAGAAATAGTAGAACTCATTACTGATGCCTTGGATCCAAAGTTGTACTCCATAGGAATCTTTATTGACCTTAAAAAGGCTTTTGACACAATTGATCATAAAATTCTAATTGAGAAACTAGAATGATTTGGATTTAGGGGTACAGTACTAAATTGGATAAAGAGTTATTTACATGAGAGGTTACAATATGTCACTCTGGACAGGGGGACATCAAAAACATTAGACATTGTGTGTGGGGTACCACAGGGGTCAGTGTTGGGTCCAAAATTATTTATACTTTACATAAATGATTTATGTAAGGTTTCAAAGGTACTCAAAATGATACTTTTTGCATATGATACAACCATCCTTTGTCGAGGAAATAATATAAATAAATTAGCCCAGACAGTCAATGAAGAATTAGCCAAGATGCAATTATGGTTTGATATAAACAAAGTATCCTTGATCCTAACAAAAATTAAGTATATGTTATTTGGGAAGAAAAGTTGCAAACACAAAATTAATATTAAGGTGAATGAAGTAAATATTGAACGGGAGACAGAGCTGGAGGTAGCAGAGATTCACTGAGGAAAAGACAGGAGACAGAGCTGGAGATAGCAGAGATGAAGATGCTGAGGTTCTCTTTGGGAGTAACCACGAAGGGTAGGATCAGGAATGAGTACATCAGAGGGACAGCACATGTTAGAGGTTTTGGAGATAAAGTCAGAGAGGCCAGACTGAGATGGTTTGAACATGTCCAGAGGAGAGATAGTGAATTTATTGGTAGAAGGATGCTGAGTTTTGAACTACCAGGCAGGAGGCCTAGAGGAAGACCAAAAAGGAGGTTTATGGATGAAGTGAAAGAGGACATGAAGGTAGTTGGTGTGAGAGAAGAGGATGCAAAGGACAGGGTTAGATGGAGGCAATTGATTCGCTGTGGCGACCCCTGAAGGGAAAAGCCGAAAGGAAAAGAAGAAGAATAAGAAGAAGTAAATATTGAACAGGTTAAGGAAAATTAAAATGCTAGGAGTTATTATTGATGAGATGCTAAATTGGAAACCTCATTTAAGACAACTGCAAATAAAGTTAGCCAGAAGTGTTTCCATACTCTGGAAAACTCAAAAACTATTAAATCAGAAGGCACTCCATATAATATATTGTGCATAATATTAACTACTGTGCTGACGTATGGGGAAACACATATAAAAGTGGCTTACAACCTTTATTTCTGACCCAGAAAAGAGCCTTGAGAATTAATCACAATGAACGTTATAGAGCTCACACAAACCACTTATTTATTACATCTAAACTACTGAAAATACATGACATCATAAGCTATAAAACTGTACAACTTATGTATAAAGCAGCCAATAACAATTAACCTCAAAATATGCTATCACAAATACAGATTAATGAATCCAATTACCAACTAGGAGAAAACACAGCATTTGTACAGAAAAAAGCAAGAACAACATTAAAAAAATGTCATTATCGTTCACTGGTGTCAAGCATTGGAATAAACTGGATAATTAAATTAGGAGTATGGGAACTCTAACTGCCTTTAAAAAAGCATTTAAAAGCATGATTTTGCAAGGTTATATTTCTGACGTGAATGATGGTTAAAGGACTGCACTGTTATGGAGAATTTAACTTCATGTTGTCAATCCTATGAAACAAATGTCACTGTAACCTTTGTGCAGTAACTGAGCAGATGCAAGATGTTATGACTGCTCCAACGGCGCTTAAATCGTAAAATTGACCAGAAACAACCCTTGAAAGGAATAACAAAATGAACATTAACAAAATTTGGACTCTTCTCAAGAACTGACAAAGAGGTGTGCAAAGACGCATGCCAATTGGACTAAATGGACGGATTAAAAAAACAATGTAACAGAATAAAATAATTGAAATCGATTTGTGACATGCAAAGTATGAATTGGTTGACGATGTGCTGCAATGAGAGAGATCTTGTTGATTTAGGGGACGGGAAACTTACAAGCCAATGGCTTCTACCCGTCAACCCTTTTTCTTCTTTTCAGATGTTGTTGCTGATGTTCCAACACTGATGAAAGTAAAATCTGTTGTGATAACATGTCAGGAAAGAAGAAAATAAACTGAATAAATAAATAAATAAAAAGGTGGAATTGAGACTAATGTTAATAGAGCAGAACTTTTGTAAAATATACACACTTGACCATGGTGGGGAAATTCTGCCACCCTTCAATGAGATATAAATATAAACTACTGAGCCTTTTGGAACATTATGTTCCCTTGTTAAAATATCTATCTATCTATCTAGTTTTCATTTTTGCTTATACCTTCCTCTAAAAAGAAATGGCACTCTAATACAAGTGGAAGATGGTGTACGGGATGGGGGAAGGTAAGTTTTGAAGTAAAGACTTTCAGGCAAGCAGGCATCACACAAGAAGGGAAAGTTTTAAAACTTGAAACATATGCTTCTACTTTACACTTTCTAAAGAGAAATTATTTTATGTGAGAAACCGCAAATCTGTCCAATGCTTAAGTATGTACCATCACTGTACTAGGCCATCTTTTTCTCTTGTCTGTCAGCTGTCTTATCTGTTGGCCACGCACATGTAGAGTAATTATGGGGAAATAAACCTGCAAATGCATTGACCATTGACCAGCATATTGACTTTGACTACCTACACAAGTGATTTAACCTAAGATGCCATGCATCTATTTAAGCCACTACTTTTCTTCATTACCAACCCTTAATGCACACAAACACATTCAAACCGAATGCAAGGTCATCAGAGACCAGAATTAGTGTTATGATTTTCCAGGTGTCCCAAGAAATTTAGTCTTCTGCTTCCAAAAAAGAAAAACGAAAAACTTATAGTTTGTGTGTTAGTATTTTTCAAAAATCTATTTTATTCCCTTTAAAAGTCGATATCTGATTGTCAAAACAATAGTTTCAGCTAAAGTCAACTACTCAGTGCTGTCATGCGCGTAGAGTGTTTTTCTGTTTTGAATGCTTCTTAAAAACAAATATATGTGTGCAGTTGCAAAAAATCCCTCGTAGTTATTCATGTCAAAAAATGCCTGATGCATATTTTTGTGGCCAATCCTAGGTGCATTTCATCAAGTCAAAATAAATTTTGATTGAAACACCTATCAGGTGGGGAGAGGTATATGCATGAATAGAAATCTTCAATTTTAACATGGTGGTGCCACAATTGTACTAAGATAAGATAAACCTTTAATAGTCCCAAAGTGGGGAAATTTGTACGACTGCGGTAGCTGGGGTTTAAGTTACTCTGCCTTCCTTCCTCCGTGCCACGATACAGTCATCCATGCAGGTTTAAGTGTGCTCTGAATTTATGAACTACATGATGGGGAATATGTATTGAAGACAACAACTGAGGAGTCGGTGAATGCAGCCTGATTTTCCTGTCCCCACTTCAGCACCTGCATGAAATCGTTTAACCTTACCCATAAATACAATGACTCTATCTGGCTTATTTGCCCTCTCTCTCTCTTTCTCTCTTACCTTTACCTTATCTTCATTGTATTTCTTTTCCACCCAACCGGTCAAGGCGGATGGACGCTCAAAAGAGTCCTGCCCATAATGTCTTCCTCAATGAGGGAGTTTTTCCCAGCTGCTGTCGTTTATGCTTGCTCTGGAGGGTTCTGTTGGTTTTTCTCTCTGTTAAAGCACTTTGACATGTCTGATTAAGTGCTTTATAAATAAAGTTTGATTGATTTTAATCTCTTCAAATTTGTTATATTTTGGCTACAAGATATCTTGACACCGCTAAGTGTCATTTGTACTGCATAATTGAAGCAAGCCTGCTTAAAGTTTAATGCACACCCAGTTAGTATATCTTTAGGAATGTAAAATGCCATCTCTTAGTTTAGGTCTTCAGTATAAAATCTAGGAAAATCTGGCCCATGGATGCTTTCTATTTGTCATTGAAGTTGTCAGATGTGACAGATGATTACAGTAGACAATTGTAACAACTGCTTTCTTTTTCATCCATTCAAACAAGAATAAAGTGTTGTTACCATGGTTGTCAGCGTTGGCCTGCATATTTGAGTGTGCTTACTGTATTTGTCCATGAATATATGTGTTTCTGCAAAGGGTAACATCACTGTCTCATTGGGACTATATGTGAGTGCAAAGATGCATATTTTCAGAATAAAGCTATTTCTGTGCTCCCTTTCCTTAGAGTGATTCATTCAGTCGATGAGGGCTCGGTCGACTGCTGTCTTGCACTGTGACCATTACAGACCTCCCTAATGTCCTGGAGACTGTGAGCATATTTTGACTGAACACATGCAGGCTTTTGGTTTTCAAAGTGTTAGTTGATTCAGAAACATGTCCTGCACAGGACGAGATCTAGGCATTATTTCTAGGTATTTCGGGTGGTTATAGGATAGATAAATGTCATTTTAATTATCACAACTTTTTTTGTGAAAATTTGACTTGGTGGTGAACTACAGTTGATAACAATCCTGTAGATCCCCAGTGATTATGGGCAAGAGGACGAGTACGATCAAGATGTGTCACAACCTCATCAATAATTAAAAAGAAAAAAAAAAGAAATAGGCAAGGATGTGACAATTTTCTTAAAGAAAGCTTATAGTTTTCATTGCTGGCACTAGCATTCAACCTGACCCAATTGTTTGCAGTTTCGATATTCACAAATGTTCCCATGCACATAAATGCATCTTGTTTTTTTCCATGCTCAGGAGTGCAGAGTTGTGGATAAAAGAAGGACAAAACGCTGCAGATGATGCACTATCAGGAAAGCAGAGAAGGCCACATAACATCTGACATCAGACCAACTATTCACTTAATCATATATTTGCAGTTATTTTGGCATGATGTGAGATGGGGTGTCAATGTTAGAATTTAAAGACCCTCCCCATTAGGCTAAATCCTCTTGCAATGTTTACATGATCAGCCCTAATCCATGGTCCTGAAGCCTAATTAGACTATCTTCCACATCATGGCACAGACAATTAAATGTTTCATGTCGTCTTGTTTGTATTCAATATGAATGTTCAGCTGTTTGAAATTTAGGCTCATAGGACCTACCATTAACCTAAAAAAAGAATTACGCCTGTTGAGTGCTTATTTTTTATGATTAACCCCCCCACAACCTCTTTTTTTGACAAATCACACCTTATGTATAGAAAATGTTTCTCTCCAACTCTTCCCTTTTGCACTTCATGTGTATATTCTACTCTAATTCAAGACATATTCATTGTAATGTGTATGTCTGGTCTGTGGTGGTGAAGTCATTGACAGGCCATAAAGTTATTGCCATTGCCTGAGCATTAACATAACAGCACAGCAAAAACATTTTACGGTTTTAACTGAAAGTATTCTCTAAATTTGGCCTTTGACCTGCAACACTAAAAACAAAGCAAATCAGCTAACCATCTATTATACTGAACAAAAATACAAACACCATATTTTTGTTTTTCTCCCATTTTGTTGAGATTAACTCAAAGACCTAAAACATTTTCTACATACACAAATTAACCATTTCAATAATTGTTCACAAATCTGTCTAAATGTGTGATAGTCAGCAGTTCTCCTTTGCCCAGCTAATCCTTCACACCCTGCAGGTGTGGCATATCAAGATCCTCATTGGATAGCATGATTATTGAAGAGGTGTGCATTAGATTGGCCACAGTAACAGACCCCTCTGAAATGTTCAGCTTTAGCACATAGGACAATGGCACAGATTTTGCAGGTTTTGAGGGAGCATGCAATTGGCATGCTGACAGCAGGAATACCCACCAGAACAGTTGCTTGTGAATTGAATTTTCATTTCTCTACCAAAGCTGTCTCCAAAGGGATTTCAAAGAATTTGGCAGTACATCCAACCAGTCTCACAAGCCACATGTAGCCTCAACAGCCCAGGATCGGCACATTCAGCAAGTTCACCTCAAAGATTATTTGAGACCATCCCCTCAAACAGCTGAAGAAACAATCGGTTTGCATAACTACATAATTTCTGCACAAACAGTCAGAAACTGTCTCAAGGAAGCTCATCTACATGCTCGTCATTGTGATTGGGGTCTCGACCTGTCTTAAGTTTGTCGCCATAACCGACTTGAGTGGACAAATTCAATGGCATCTGGCACGTTGGAGAGGTGTTCTTTTCACAGGTGAATCCAGGTTTACACTATTCAGGGCAGATGGCAGATAGCGTGTGTGGCGTTGTGGGGTGAGCGGTTTTCTGATGTTAATGCTATGGATCAAGTGGCCCATGGTGGTGATGGGGTAAGGGTATGGGCAGGTGTATGGACAAAGAAGGCAGGTCCATTTTATTGAAAGCATTTTGAATACACAGAGATACTGTGACGAGATCCGGTGGGCCATTGTTGTGCCGTACTGTACATCCAAGAGCATTAACTCATGTTGCAGCATGATAATGCATGGCCAGCATACTCATCGAACATTTCACACAATAAGCATGTTTGTGATGTTTGGTATTTCTGTTCAGTGTAGTTTAGGGCAGATCTTTCTAGTTGAAAAGAGTGCTTCAATTCTGTAGGAGAAATCATTCTGCTTGGCAAACCTGATTTAGATCATATTTAGTAAGTATGAGCTCAAAACATGTCGAAATTGTGCATATAGTGACCAAACAGCCAAATTAAGAAAGCAAAAAAGGACTTCCTTTAAGTATAAACAGTAGTTACTATTAACAATTATTTTGGTGAATTGTCCATTTTTAAGATTTAATTGCTGAGGGGTTTTTTTCTGCAGCTTTCAATGGCATCCTTCATGTGTTGAAGGCAGATGGGATAGGTAGTAAAAAAATGTAAGTGAAAGCTTGTTTTTTTTTTTTTTAGTTTTCCCAGCTTAAAAAATTACCACTACTTCTTCAATAATGGCTTACCATCATTTTACCAGATCATGTGTAGATAAATACTCATTTACGCAAAGGTATGTACGACAGAGGTTTTGACCATCTTCTTGAATCGTTCTCTCTCATTGTAGTCTATATAAGCCAACCCCTTAATGTAGATAACATTATATCTAATTCTAGGGCCGAGGTAGTATGTCAGAGAATAATCACATTTGAAGGCTAATTAAAGTTGAAGCCTGGGTTTAAAACACTTTTAATTGATTGTCACGGACTCTCTCTGAAATAGGTTAAACACTGCCAAAATGAGATCCATTAGTCTATCTCTCACTATTTATACTCTCTCATTCTTCTCTTATTAGCCAGCTGAGATGGTTGTGATTAAATTGCCTTTTATTGTACCTCCCTGCCTCTGAATCTCTACTCTTTTTTGTCTCACATCCTGTGAGCTCTGTCTGTTGGTCTCTCTCTCTTTGAGAAGAGGAAGGAGTGTGTTAGCGTCTCTGTGCACCTACTCAATCTATTTTTTGCTTTTTTATGTATTTCTACAAGTTTTTGTGTACCACGGTCACATTTTGGGAGTTTGTGAGAGAAATAGATGTGAGTGTGGCGTCTAAGTGCGTATTCACTCTATCGTTTTTTGCTTTTTTGTATACGTGAATCTTCACTTTCAGTTAGTACGACGGTTACTTCGCAGTTGTGTTGTTTGTGAGACTTTTGCTGGGATTAGGAGGCACTATGGTAGCCCAAAGATGGGCTATTGCTGAGGAGAAAGCTGCTATGGCGAAACTGACACAGCAGTATGGGATAAACTTAACACTGCCCCCCAAATGCTCGGTGGGGGAGGTGTGTTTAGCGGTGGGAGAGCAAGTCGGTTACGATAGCATTAAAGCAGGCTCCCGAATGAACAAAGCAGCGGTAATTTTTCTTGACAAAATTGAAAAGGTGCACCAGGTGGTTGTGAGTAGGGTGGTGATTAAGAAAACCTTCATCCCTGTCCTCCAACCGATTAGAACGGTGATCATTTTGAACGCACCGCCCTACCTTAGTGACAAGCTCCTGGAGAAGGAGCTGTTGCGACATGGTTGGCTCCTGAGTCCAATCAATATGTTCCCGGTCAGCAATACCACTCAGGCATATTACGCTTTCTGGAGACAAGTAACAATGATCGCTAATCGATTAGATGAAGAGCTGAATTTTTCGCTCACGTTTAAAACTGATCACTATGACTACACAGTTTATGTCACCAATGAGGGCATGAAATGTTTCAAGTGTGGATGGGAGGGACATCTCATGCGTAACTGTCCGAAGGGAGAGGATGACCACTGGCTGCCGGCTGCCACAGGGCAGGTAGCTGTGCCCGCGGGGGGACCGGCGGCGGGAGCCACGGAGCCGGTAGTTGCAGCTGCGTATGTGGCATCTGGTGCTGCGGCCCGGGCTCTGGGGCCACGGCCTTGTGGGTTTCCAACTCCTTTACCTACTGGGTAGCCGACTGCCAACCGGGAACCGCAGAATAACACTAACGATACAGGTGACGGCGCAAAGATTAAACAACCAGGGACTGCAATCCTTTTGGTGTCTTCCAGTACTGCGGTTCTGATTTCACAATCGCAGCCTTGTGAGTTTCCAACTCCACCCCACGCGGAATCACTGGGCATCAACCCAGAGGTCACAGGTGACAGCGTAAAGGTTAAACAGTCGCCGGCCACCAACCCAGAAACACAGAATAGCACACAGGACATGGATAACAGCACAATGGATGGGCAGAGTGATTTGATGAAGGCTGAAGGGGCCAGAGAGACAGCCGCCAGGGTGGTAGAGTAAAGGAACACTTCCTTAAGCTGCATGGAAAACAAAAGAAACAGACTTTGCTGTGAAAGTGACATAAGAGTAGCACTTGCCAAGGTGGAGCCATGCATATCTGAACTGGTCTCTCAATAACAACGGCAGAAGTCACACTGATTTGCAGGTAGATCATTTCACGTGAGTTCATGCACTGTCTTGGGTGGGGTGGGGGTGGGGGGGACTGGAGGATCGGCTCAGGCTCCCAGGTGACTCGTCTGGAGAAGGGAAGGCCTGTGGCACCTGGGAGTATTCCTCGGTCATGAGACCTACATGAGGAGAAACTGGGAGAACATCCTTGAAAGGGTCAAAGGTCGGCTGGAAAAGTGGAAGTGGCTCCTATCCAAAATGTCTATCATAGGCCGAATCTTGATAATAAATAGCCTAGTCTCATATACCCTGTGGCACCGGTTGGCTTATGCTTACCCTCCAGTCTCTCTCCTGTCTCAGGTACAGAAGGTTTTAACTGATTTATTTTGGGACAAAATTCACTGGGTTCCACAGAGTGTCCTCTTGGTTCCTAAGGATGGGGGGGGGGGGCAGGGCCTGGTCCACCTGGCGAGTAGGGGGGCTGCTTTCCAGTTTCAGTTCCTTCAAAGACTTTTAACTGGACCAAAGTGCACTCTGTGGAGACTTCTGGCCCAGTACATCCTGAAACTTTTTAACAACCTGGGGCTGGATTTTAACCTGTTTTTAATGAACACCGGTACTGTGAGCACATCATCTCTGCCTGATTTTTATAGAAGTGTTTTCAGTGTCTGGAACCTGCTGAAAAAACAAAGGCAGAAGCAGGCAGATTCACTGCTCTGACTCCTGAAAGTGGGGGGTCCATCCTGGGTGAACCTGGCAGGGGAGGTACCTCAGGCACCGTCCACACGATGACGGATGTTTTTGAAAATGCAACTTTTAAAAAACGCATCGAAAACGATTTGCGTCCACACGACAGCTTTTTCAAAAAAATCTCCGTCCACACGTAAACGCATCAGTGCGTTTTCGAAGACGGCTATAAGGATGTCAAACCATGTGGTGGTAGTATTGAGTCAAATTTTATCCTATAGGAATCCTCCGTGTTTTGTTGTCACAATACACGGGCCCATAAATATGACGTCACAGAGGTTTTCGTCGCAGGCAAGGATTTGTAAAAAGTTGCGGATACACCTTCCACACGACAACGCAGACCCAGCGTTTAAAAAAAAATCCACCTAGGCCAGCGTTTTTAAAAAGTTGCGTTTTCGTTCTGGATATCTGCCTTGTTGTGTGGACGGAAGGCGCAAACGCAACAGAAAAGTTGCGTTTTCAAAAAAATCCATCATCGTGTGGACCTGGCCTCACTCTCCAGAAGGCTGCAGGAGTCCTCACACTAGGACAGGTGGTGGAGCTGGCTGGACCTCATCTTAACAACCCTGCTGGACTGGCTGCTCGGCTGGGATTAAATCCACCAGGGTGACAAAGCAACTGCTGGACCACTTGACGCAAAAGCTAACAGGATACGAGTGAGTGCTTTTAAAAGGTTTCAAGGAGGTGAACATTTCCCCAAACAACGAGAACTCTTTTCCTACCCTTTCCTTGGCACCGGATTTTAAAGACTGTTCTGGACCAATGCTGGAACCCAGACCTTCTGCCTCCCTAAAGGAGGCTTTGTTATAAATTTGAATCCAAATATATCGGAGAATTGTCCATTCTGTTCTCGCAGAGAAACTATTTTTCACTGCTTCCTAGACTGTCAGATTCAACAATCTGTTCTGTTTTTTGGAGAGAATATTTGTCTCAGTCGGTCATACTTTCGACAAACAGGTATAAATTATAGGTTTGAAATATAGGAAGAATCACACAAAAGTTGGCAGATTCTAATTTTTCTTCTGGGCCAAGCAAAGATGACAATTTATCTGAGCAGGAAGAAAAAGTTTGAAGGTACGTTTGACTGCGATGCAGAAGCCATTTTAACAAGAGCTTCCACCACCTTGTGGAGAGGGAATGTAGTCTTATTTTTTTTAGGTTATTTCTAGCAGCCACTAACGATGATATGCATGCTGATCTGAGTTGGTTGTTTGCATCCATGTCTGCACGATGAAATTCAGTAACCTGTAGCTATGGTTACAGAACCATGAGATTCTCAAGTTTGCTGACGAGTGTTTATCTTTTGTATTGAGTCTCTTTTCTTTGGGTTTTTTTTTTTCCCTCATCGTCACTTCTCCTTGAGGAAAGAGGTCTTGTAGGAATTTTTATATAATTTATAACACATATGCATTCAGGGTGGTATTTCAGCATTTGATTTCAATTCACCCCACCAGTGAATTACTCTGAAAAGGATAGGACTACCTATGTGACTCCATTTATTCAATGTCAGATTTTCTTTTCATTCATTAAAGCATGCATGCATTAGTTGGTGTTTCAAGTTCATCCATATATTCACTGGACAACCTGTCTTCTTTACTAATCCACTCTCTCCATCTCTCCTGCTCATTCAGACCCTGTGGCTGGAGTGATATATTAATATGATGAGTCCCTGGTAATGCACCTTCGCCAGGAGACTAATCTGTAATGCATGTCTGTTTTGGCGTTATGCAAGCCAATATGAATTTGCACAAAATATGATTAACAGAATCACTGTATCCCACTAGGAATTATTTTGATAAATTAACAAATCAGGTGTGAATGTCTCTCATTTAATCACAGTGAGAGATGAAAATGGTGGGCAAGTTGGGTGAGTCTCAGCAGAGTAATCTTTCTCGATCCAAATCCCTGCTAAAATGAGATGCTAATAATGACTCAAACCATTTTAGCTTGATAAGAATCCAAATGGTAGAGGCCTGGAGAAGATCTGAAGAAACTTGAAATGGATAGCAATTTTGCCCTGGCAGGTGTAATCTGTTTGTTGTCAGATGAGAGTCTATGCCAACTGGAACTTAATACTTTCTAATTATTCTGAGCCTTTACAAGTGTAGCCCTGCGTTTAGTAGGACTAAGATTATTATTAACAAATCGTTAATAAATAAATAGTTAATAGATAGTTAATAAATATTTGATCAAATAAAATTATTAGTACCATTTCACAGCTAAAATACGCTGGGTAAAGCATTATTAAAATGTTTAATTCATGTTGGAGGAAATCTCACTATTATGTTGAATTATTATGTTGACTTGTTTGATGAAATGTGTGGTGTATTCTCTGTATTGCTGGGGATTCTGTGAGGGAATTTGTTAACTCACGAACCAATGAAAAAGGACACACAAAGAGGGATTAACCTGCAAAGGTGCTGTGAGTTTCATGAACCAATGGGGCACGGGAAAAGAGTCAGGTGCCCGGAAGATCGAGAAGCACATAGAGAGAAATTGAGTGGAGAAGCGTGCGAAGAAACGGCGGCGATTAAGAGAGAAAACCGTATGGATTAATAACAGAGTGTGGCGGTGTTTAGCGCACGTTCCCACGAGCTTGGTCCTGAGTTTGGAGCAAGTTGCCATGGGAGGGACAACGTGTGGAGTCACCAGTTTTCGTTGCCGCAGAGGGAGCAGGTGTGGACCAATTCTCTGCCGAGGAGCATCCATTCTGACGGACTGGGAGTTTGCTCGTGCAGTGCTACGAGCCCAGGAGCTACGAGCACCAAAAACTACAAGCACCAGGCCTGCAACACACGTGGACTGGGTATTTGGACATTTAGTTATTATTGCCGGCTTAGAGTAGCTTTTATTTCAGTACTTGTTGAACTGTTTTTGTTTTATACTTTTTTGTTTTGTGATGATGCCATGTGTTCTGTGTGTTGACGAATACACGTACGTTGTTAAATGTGATTGCATGTCATTTACTGAAAGGAATATTGAATAGTACTTTCTCAGAGCTAATAGGGAACAGTACAGTAAATAGAAATACAAGGCACCACCTGAAGCTCATCAACAGCAGGATCGGAAACAACAAACTCAGGTTAGTCACCCATAGTATGTGCTTGGGACAGCAAAGGGGGGCTACACAAGCATAGTGAGAAAAGCGAAGAAGACGATCTGGGATAAGAACTGAAAGATGAATTACTTTTAACTTGAAGTTGAAGAGAAAAAAATAAGACATTGAGGAAGTGGAAGAAGATAAAATTGGACTGGAAAAGTAGATGAAATACAAGTTGAGTTGTAAAAGAATAAGAAATTTAAAAGACAGTGGGGGTACATTTGAGAAGTAGATGAATTAGTGAAAGAGGGACCATGATGCAGGTGAAAAGAAGACAAAGACAGGTACCAGACATGGTGGAGTAGAAGTGGACAAGGAAGTAAGAGTGAAAAAAACTTTTTTAGGAAGGTGAAGAAATGGCAGTCAAAACAAAAAGGATGTGGACACTAGGAAGACAAAGAAAAATATATTGGAGAAAAAGATGAAGAGGTATTGGGAGAGGAAGGTAAACAAAAAATAAAACTGATCATAGGATGGGGGTGAAGTGAAAAAGGTGGTGAATGAATTAGTGAAAGTGTTAGTTGAAATAGGAATAACCCTGAAGAAAATGAAATGGAAATACGAAATGAAAGAGGATGTGGAAGAGGACATGATCAAGTATAAAGTATAGGAATCCACTTAATATTTCAGAGTTGTGCCACTGTATTGAAAGTGTCCTAACCAATATCCCACTTCATGAACACTTTTTGCTGAGATTAGGAAACTTTTTATTAAGTAAAAGTTCTTCAGCTAAATCAGCACTCAGCATTTGACTCTGAATAATTGATTCTGCTGATGATTCTGAGGGTCAATCCACTTTTTAGAAGTCTGGTGAGGTTTTAAATTAGTAGGTCAAACTTGCCTCACATAAGGAGTAAGATGACTAAGAGGTGCTGCAGGAAAAAAAACCTGCTGGCAAGTGTCCTCATTCATCAAAGAACTTTTCTTTTTTTTTTATTATAGCATCTCATCTTACTCTTCTACTAAGCAAAGGTTGTTTTCTGTATTAATTTATATTTTTCTTTATCTTGTCTTATTCCATTTGTCTCATTGAGCATGTAATAAAAACATAACCTCGAGAGAACAGACTGAGTTCTGGATAATGCAAAAAAATTTGGTTATAGCAAAAAACAATCTCGAACTCCCTAACAAACCACATGTAATTTAAGGTTATGTGCATAAAATTGCTGTTGCCTGAGAGTTTGGACAACAACAACAGAAAGTCCAATTAATTTGGTGTTAATTGTTTGGTGTTTGTTTTCATAGCAGTATCTCTGATTCTCTGCATGCATCGATTATAGAATAAAAATACGAAGAGACTTTCCAGGCCTGGGCTTGCCCTAGGAGCTAGTATGACTAAGCCACTGTGGCTCAGTGTAAAATAATAAAGTAAGCCACAAAATGCCACACTCTGTATTCAAGACAGTGGTGCAGTGTGCGGACGACTGACGATCGTCGTGTGGGGGGGTCCGAGGGGCCTCCCCCTGGAATTTTTTAGAAAATGGGGTTTGCTTGCATTCTGAGGGCAAAATCTTCTGTTCAGTTTACCTACAAAAATACACTAAAGTAAACAGTTCAAGCTGAACTATCTTTATTTCTGTCCTACTTTATGCAGGTATAAATGTAAGATTCAACAATTGAGAACTCCCAGTCACTATGTGAAGATACGGTCATACAAAATATTACTCAATGTTTACTTGTATGTTTTACTTAGACTAGAAGACATTTTAACTTTGACCTCCACCAACACCATTGGTATGCCATAGTTTATTTTTTTTAATTCAATAACATGATTTTTCATTTCAATTTAAAAAGGCATGAAAAATAGCAAGTGAGGTGAATACACATTTACATGCATCATTGGTTATTCCTGCTGGTCATAGGGAACAAAAGTCTAAGACTACAAACAAGTGTTGATAATATCTTTCATTTACCTTCTAATGTCTGTCACCACTCCTCCCCCCTCTCAGCATTCACCATTTGTTTATTAATGAGGACTTTAACACAAACTCTATTATAAAACACTGGATTTTTTTGATCGATCGTCCTTGCCATTGGACAAGATGAGGTCATGACCCGAGTGCATATTTAATGATCGGGAGCGTTCGGGTCACTCCGGCTATTTCCATCGGCATACTTAGGCTAAATTCCGTCGGCATGCGGAATAACGGCACTATTTTCGCTAGTGCTGCTCGCTAGCGGAAGTAGCGGCGCTAGCGCCGCTCGCTAAAGGAGATAACGGCGCTAGCGCCGCTCGCTAGCGGAAATAGCGAGCGCCGCTAGCAAGCGAAAAAGTTGTAAGTTTTAGCCTTTTTTCCGTAAAAATAAGAACGCCACTGTGGCTACACAGTCTAAAAACCTTGTAGCCAATCTGGAATTTACTTCGCCTATGGCGAAGTGGCGAATGGCTAGCGCAAGCCCAGCTGGCCAAGCCCATGCCTTGGGTGAATAGAGTACAGATCTATTAAAGAGAATCTAATGCACTAGCAAGCCCCATGTCACATCTTTTTAACTCCTACCCATATTATCCATCATCAATCTAACTATTATCCATAGCTGCTTCTTCTGCCGTTGTGGGTCGCGGGGCGCTGGAGCCTATCCCAGCTGACTGGGGTTGTGAGGCAGGGCACGAGGCCAGTATACAGCAGAGCTACCCAGATTATATTTAATATAAAATTTGCATGAGATGTTACAGTGTTATACCTGGACCTAGACTTGTGTAAGAGCTGTCTTTGAAGTAAGGTAAAGAGTAGATAGAAACCACTTTTAAACAAGTATCTATCCTTGCATAATTTTAATTTTGTATTGACTCTAAATTACTAAATAGAACACATCTTCTTTTTTTTACTGGATGAAGAATTCTTTTTTCTTTTTTTTTCAGAATTGCTATAATGAAATTCTTTTGCCATACAAAGTATCTATGGCTAGGCCTACAAGATCCCTCTTTCTTTTTCAGATGTCTTAAAGGAGACTGTGCTTTGCTGGCTGCTCTAGGTAGATATCTTTTTCTAAGGCCTGGCTATCTCTCTGGGTATTTTTAGTCACAGTTATCTCTTTATGTAACATGACATACAATGAAAAGGTTTAATAGTGGTCATGTGCACGTGGAGGAGATGGGGAACTATTTTATTTTTCTCATATGCTATTTACACAGCAAAGTTTGATGGGAAATGCAACAGGGAGATGACTGACAGGTGAATGTATGAATGAATGTATTGCAAAACTGCCACCTGTTGCAAAGAGTTGCAGAAAACTTTGATTGTCCAATAGTTCTCATAAACAATGTATGTTGTCCCTGTGGTTTCTGTCCTTTCCTAACACAGTCAAGAAGAAATATCCCTGTTATGACTTAATGCCAACACTCGAGCTGTGAAGATAAACTTTGGAATATCAATGGGGATAAATTGGAAACTGGTAAATGTCCCACTGTAAAATGAGGGATTTAAGGTTGATTTATCAGACAGCAGCATATAAGCAAGCGAGAGCAGCTTATTTTTCATGACTTTCATCTTGCTAAACCAACAATCCTGCATAGCTTTTCAAAAATAACAGTCTGTTAAAGTCCTTCTTTAATCAGCATGACAAGGCCTGACCTCTCTGTTGCAGTTTGTGCTAATCTCTAAACTGACACATCTGAACAAAGACATTTGAAGTAGTTATAGTATATCAACTTAATTACAGTCTATGATTACTTAAAAAAAACTCAGATGAATGCTAATGTCAGTTTATATTGCCTTATAACACAGTCTATCATCCAACAAAATTTACTTTTCAGCAGACGTGCGTCTGCTTTTGGATTACTTTGGATGTCAGTGCATGTTTTGAAACCGATAAGCTTTCTTAGGCCCGTCCACACGATGCCGAAACTTTTTGAAAACACAACTTTTTTCACCCTGCATCAAAAACGATGCGCATCCACACAACAGCGTTTTCAAAAAGATCTCTGTTGATCAACACATGTATAAGCAGAACAATTCCGAGATGGACAGGAGAGAGGACCGGGACGTGTGGAAATTCACACCGTTCCTGCTGGACAACGACCTCCATCACAGAGTTCTCCCACCAGCAGGCAGCGAGTCCTGGTCCGACCCAGAACTGGAATTGGCGTCTTTGGCGAGGAATGTGAATGAATGAATGAATAAATAAATACATATACAGTATAAACTTTATGACACATAAATAAAGAAACAGACGAACAAATATTTAAGTGCAAAGCATGTTTATCACCGCATCTTCGACGTGGAGCTGTTATACATCAGAAAATAGCCGGTTTTAACTCTGTTTGTATATGTAGATACGGGTCACATGCATGACGTAACAGCGGTTTTCCTCGGCAGGGACAGGGCCCCCCGGATAGAAAAAGTTGCGGATACAGCGTCCACGCGACAACACATACCAAGCGTTTTCAAATAATATCACCTTGGCCAGTGTTTTCAAAAAGTTGTGGACGGAAGGCGTAAACACAACAAAAAAGTTGTGTTTTCAAGCATTGTGTGGACGGGGCCTCAGTCTCATACATAGAATGCAAAAAAAATTCAATTAAAGATTTTACATGATGATAATCAATTTATCTCAATTATGTATTAACAGTGAGTTTTAATTTATCTGAAAGTGATATCAGGTTTCACAAACCAAAGTACCGTATTTACCGCACTATAAGGCGCACCTAAAAGCCTAATTTTTTTTTCATAAACCCGTAGTGCACTTTATAATCCGGTGCGTCTTATATATGGATTAATATTCATATTAATATTGGTTAAAAACATGATCGCTGAAAAAAAGCCAGCAGTCTGGCCGCCAGTCATGCCGCACTCTGCCACCAAGGCACTCGGGCCTACGCCCCCTAATGGTAGTCAAAGGGCATCACCGAAGTCCTGGCTGTGACTGAGCTGCTCTCAGACGGTAGAGCAGACTGTAGGAGCACCGGTGATTACGTAGCAAAACATAAGGAAGTTTCAACAATTCTATTAATAACGTTTGACTGACTGATGTCAGTATTTCCTAACTATTCGGCATCGGAAATAACCCACTTTAAACTTAATTGGTCTAAAAAATGCCATTGTACTGTCATCTGGAATCTAGTGACGGTCCATTCTATTAGTCTGTGGAAACACACAGAGAAACTGGCATAAAGGTGAATGAAAGACCCTCAAAGCTGAACTTCCAGCCTTTTCTGAAAATTCTAGAGCAGGGTCACTGCTAGACAAAGGTGCCAAAGGGTGTGCTGCATTTGATTTACAAATGTAGTTGATAGATCTGGGCGGGCGGCGGAGGGGCACATTCAGGCTTGTGTATTCTGTCTGCAGCGACGTGCTGTGAGATTCACGGCGGTGAGACACCAACGTTAAAGTCAGTTCTAGGAGTAAAACAGCGTCATATTTGCCAGTAAATTAGCAGCCTGACATTAAAAACTAGTTAAATAATTGTTTAGGACACACAGCAGGAAATAAATGCACCTCACCTCCGACTGGACTACCGATTGATCGAAACAATATTTAATTAATAAACGAAGACAAACGTCAGAGTTTAAATATCTGCTTTTGAACTTAAGATCAGGAAATAATCCGCTCTGTTCACACTGACTGCACTCGTAATGAATTTAACCAGTGTTTAATGTCAGATTTTTTAATATGCGTGTTGACTTCTTTCTAAGATGGCAAAGTGATCAAGTGATCAGGTGTCCTTGATGAGGCTCAGAATGACTTATTGACATAACAATAGGGGCCATTCAAAGGTAGTTAGGAAATCATGAATGCAATCATGACTGCCTGAGCAGCGCGGCTCTATCTAGTGGACGGATTGTGCAACTACAGCCGCTGCAGTTCATCAAATAAATATTTTTTATTGTGTGTGCCTTATAACCTGGTGTGCCTTATATATGAAATAAATTATAAAATGAACAAATTATTGATGATGTGCCTTATAGTCCAGTGTGCCTTATAGTGTGGAAAATACTGTAATGGAGGTTGTTTGGCCCACCTCTCTGGTCAAAGAAATTAAGGTTTGATATATTGTTGTAAAATTGTGTCCAGAAATCATCGGTTCCCAGATAATAAATTACATTGGCTGTGGACTCATCACAATACCTCCATACGGCCACAAAGTTGGGGTGGCAGTATTTCAGTGCGCAAGGACTTGGCTTGGGGACTTGACGGGGCCGATTCAAGACCAGCGTCAGCCAATGTATGGAGTGTAAACTGGTAGATGGGGAGGTACAAGTTCAGACTCTCTCCATTAATTGCATGCTTATGGATCGTGTGTGTCTGTGTGCATGTGTGCTCTAGCCTGTATATGTGTGAAATTTATATTTAATGAAAAAAAGAATTAAAACATACAGTTGCATATGAATTCCACAAAATGAACTGCTGGTGTTTACTGAGCAACTATTCGACTGTGATAATCTGTGCAGCCTGGACCCTTCTGCTACTGTCCATCCATGCTCTCTTAAAAAAGGATGAGGAGGTTTTAACACTCCAGTGGAGGATAAAAGGCATTCTGCATTGCACCAGAATGTTAAGCAATGGGAATAGATCAATAAGTAACACAAAATGTTGGACCAGCTTTGTTTTCTTCAATTTCTTATTAATTTATTTTTCTTTTTATTTATTAGTAACTCCTGTGTGTATCATGTGACTAAAACAAACAGGAAATAGAACCTGGAAGGCCGTAAAGCAGATATAAGCAGTGCAATGCCACAGATATTGACAAAAAAACTAAAGCAGCTTTGGCTATCAATGTATCAAGGAAACCATGAAAAGAAGTTAGATGACCAGCTCCTGGTTTGAGTTCTTATATAATACTGTATAGGTATATGCAATGGTAGGAATATTATTTTTCTCAGATGTTTTTGTGACGAACATATGTCGATTTTCTGTTTTATTTACATATCATTTAAACATTTAAATAGGTATATGAGATCACATTTATGTGTGTGACAAGAGCATTATGTTGGCGATAAAACAACTGAACAGTCAAACGTCATCTTAATATATAATGTATGTATATCAAACATAATGAGGATGAGGATGATCCCTAATGAGATGATGCAGAACTCTGACCTGTGTGAACGATGTTTTTGTACTTCATTCTCAGCTCCAGACATGTGCGTTTCTCCTGTGCTGGATTGCACCTAAATAAAATATATTAATAGACTACTATGGGGGACTGTTTGTCTTCTATGGTGACCAGCAGCATGGGGGCGCCACAGGGGACAATGATCTCCCCCATTCTCTTCACCCTCTACACATTGGACTTCAAGCACAACTCGGATACATGCCACATACTCCAATGACACTGCAATTCTGGCATGTATCCGGGAGGGTGATGAGGGGGAGTACAGGACATTGGTGGCTGACTTCGTGGAGTGGTGCCAACAGAACCAGCTCCAGCTCACCGTCTCCAAGACGAAGGAAATGGTGCTGGATTTCCAGCGGGCACCTCCCTCTCCACAGCCAGTGATCATCAAGGGCAGTGAGGTGGAGGTGGTAGAAAACGATAAGTATCTGGGACTGCAGCTAGACAGCAGAGTGGACTGGTCACTCAACTCGGACTGTGTGTACAAGAAGGGGCAGAGCAGGATGTACTTCCTGAGGAGGCTGGCCTCCTTCAACATCAGTCCTAAGCTCCTTCTCATGTTCTATCAGTCCGTAGTCTTCAGTGTGCTTTCATACGCCATTGTGTGTTGGGGTGGCAGGGCCAGGAAAAGTGATATGGACCATCTTAACAGACTCATCCGCAGAGCGGGCTCAGTGGTCGGTCTGAGCCTTGACTCTATGGAGACACTTCTGGAGAGCAGGACCATGTCTAAAGTCAGGGCTATCATAAATAACACCAGGCACCCCCTGCACATCACCTTCTCCCAGCAGAGAAGCACCTTCAGTGGCAGATTGCTGTCACACAGTACCTCTACAGAGAGACTGAGGTCCCCTTCATGCCCCGTGCCATCAGGGGGGTACAATGACTCTCAGGAGGAGCAGGGGGGAGGTGGCGAGGTCTGCACGCGGTTGAATGGAGGGGATGAGATGTCAGCCTGTGCTGCAGTGTAGTGGGGCCAAGGTGTTGTGATGTTTTGATATTAGATAGTGACGCCTTATGTTTTTGACCATTGTGAGATAGATATTAGATATTAGATAGTTGTGATAGTTGCGATATTAGATAGATATTAGATGTTCTGATATTAGATAGTGACACCTTACATTGTAAGAAGGGTGTACCTTACCCACCATGTAGGCCTCTTGCTAATTTTCACTTGAACTTTTTATTTTTGATATTTTATTTTGATTTAAAAATTTTTTTTACTATTTATACTTTAGTGATAATTTAGTATATGTCCTGTTAATGCTACATGTGTCCTCTAGTGTAGTGTATGTCTTGTGTTATGTCCTTTGGTGTTAGTGCTTCTTTTTTTTATCCAGTATTTATTAATTATGTAATGCCTGAGCAGTGGATATGTGCAATTTCCTCCGGGATTAAAAAGTATCTATCTATCTATCTATCTATCTATCTATCTATCTATCTATCTATCTATCTATCTATCTATCTATCTACTAAAATGTATACTAAACTCTATCCCTTAAAACAGGTGTTGAAGGACTGAACATTTATCATTTGTCCATAACATATTAAACCACCTTTATGGAAGTATTTGCTACAGATGTATACTTATTGATTTTCTGGATCCTTCTGGTAGCATTTTCAGTCTATTTTCGGATTGGCTAAGGCCCCTGATCTCTTCTTTTACTACTCTTTTTTTGAAAATGTTCGTGATGACAGACATGCTGCCACTTTCTGTTTACAGGTTAGTGCCACTGTCCAGCACTGATTTGCTCATCCTAATTCAAGAAAAGACTTGTCGTTTAAATATGGGGTGTACTGTGAATTCATGATGAACATATGCCTGAGCACCAGAAACTGATCAGACTAATATTTTACTTTTCTTCCAATAATAATGATAATCTTCTTCTTCTTTTCCTTTCGGCTTTACCCTTTAGGGGTCGCCACAGGGAATCAGTTACCTCCATCTAACCTTGGCTTCTGCATCCTCTGCTCTCACACCAACTCCCTTCATGTCCTCTTTCACTACATCCATAAACCTCTTTGGTCTTACTCTAGGCCTCCTGCCTCGCAGTTCAAAACTCAGCATCCTTCTGCTATTATATTCACGTGTCTTTACTCTGGACATGTCAAAAGCATCTCGGTCTGGCCTTTTTGACTTTATCTCCAAATCCTCTAACATGGGGGTGGGGGGGTGGCGAGGTCAGCACGCGGTTGAATGGATTTTATATTGTTCATATTTTAGTTATAGTTTAGTACATGTCCTGTTAATGCTGCTTGTGTCTCTTAGTGTAGTTAGTGTCGTTATGTAATGCCTGAGCAGTGGATATGTGCAATTTCCTCCGGGATTAATAAAGTTATCTATCTGTCTATATATTATTCAAGCCATTTACCTAAATCTGTACTCTGACTGCCGTAAAGCGCTGTGGTGCACATCTTGTCTGTCCTCATGGTGTATTGTCGAATTGGTGCTCCATTGATGATGGCTTTTTTTCAGAGTTGTCGCGCTGGTTAAACTGCTGGTCAACTTATTCTGGGTTAACAAAACTAATCCTGAAAAGTGTTTTTGAAACCGAAATCCCTGGTTTTCTAAGTTCAGGTTAAGTCAACCCAGAACCACATGTTTACCTCAGGGTTTGTTAACCCCGCCCTTGTCAAATGGGCCAAGCCACCACCCCCACCCCCCCGAAGGCGGGAGAGATGTGCCGGACCTGTTCGCTGTGCAAGGAGGAGGAGATTAAGACCCTCCCATCCATCATCATGGGGAATGTACAATCCCTTCCCGATATGTCCGAGGGTTACCGGCGCTGACCCGACAAACATGGGAATATCGTGAGTGCACCATCATGGTCTTCACGGAACATGGCTGACAATAATGACGCCAGACAAGGTCGCTACGCTGAACGGATTCAATCTGGTGCGGGCAGGCAGGACGAGGGAGACGGGAATAGGAAAGGAGGGTTAGCAGTGTTCATGAACAATAGGTGGGGTAACCCTGGGTACATCACTGTTTAGGAGCAGCCCTGCTGTGGGGACATTGAACTGTTACAGGTCAGCTTGTGTCTATAGTACCTGCCGCAGGAAATCTTAACGTAATCACAATAGCCTTGTATGTTTTCCCCTCTGGTGATGCTGATGCAGCCTGCAATGTCCTCCACTCTTTAACGAGCAGGCTATAGACAGGGCACCCACAGGCTCTCATCCTCATCTCTGGGGACTTTAATCATGCCTCTCCTTCCTCCACTCTGCGCACCATGTAACATGCTGAACCAGAGACAATAAAGTAGTGGGCTTGTGCTATGCCAACTCTAGGGAGGTTTACAGTTCATTACCCCTCCCTCCACTGGGAAAATCGGTCCGACGAGGATGACAAGACTTTGAAGGACTGTTTCAGCAGAAGAGTGGAATGAATTCTGTCGTTCTCATTGACTGTCGTTGACTGTCTCACAAACACCGTCACCCACTACATCAACTTCTGTGTGGATAACACCATACCCACCAGGACTGTACAGTGCTATCCCAACAACAAACCATGAATCACCCCTGATATGAAGGCTGTCCAGACGGAGCTGAGGAGTAAAATCAGAGTGGGGGAGACCATCTACAGGAGGAAGATGGAGTATGAGCTGCAGCAGAACAATGTCAGCGGGGTGTGGAGAGGCCTGAAGACCATCTCGGGCCATTACTAACCCAACCACTAGGTTGCTGAGGCCCTAAAATGGGAGGATATCTTGAATGAATTGTTCAACAGATTTGATCAGGCATCCGCCCCTCCCCCAGGCCAGTCCTCCATACTGCAGCCCTCTCCCCCCGCCCCTCCCTCTTCCTCCATCACTACGACTCAGTACACAGCCACCCCCCAATGCTGCCCTCACGATACAGCCGCCCCCTACTTCTCACCTCTTCAACACCCAACCTTCACCCCTTACCATGCAGCACACTGTCCTTCTGCTCCAACCTGTCCCTCAGTTAATGCCAGGTGAGAAACCAGCTATCCAAAGCTGTCTTAAGTCAATCCACTGGACGTTAAGAAAGTTCTTCAAGACGTTTCGTCTCTCATGCAAGAGACTTCTTCAGTTCTGAGAAACCAGCTCCAGTGGATAAAGGTGAGAATGGCTGCTGGTCTACATGGCATCAGCTCCAGGCTCCTGAAATCCTGAACACACCAGCTGAGTGGGATCATTGGGCAAATGTTTGACCTGAGTCTCCAGCTGACGAGGGCGCCACCGCTGTGGAAAACATCCTGCGTGGTACCTGCGCCCAAGACTCCGCAACCTAAGGTCCTCAACCGCGACAGACCAGTGGAACCAACATCCCGCTTGATGAAGACACTGGAGCGGCTGGTCTTTTGTCATATCCACGCCGTGGTGAGCCCATCCACTCGAGTTTGCTTACCAGCCTGGCATTGGGGTGGATTACGTCGTCATCTATCTCCAACAACGGGCCCTCTCTCACCTGGAGAAACCCGGGATCACTGTGAGGATCTTTTTTTTTTTTTTTTTTACAGTGTTTTCAATACAATATAACCAGCATTTCTGAGGGACAAGTTTGTGCACACTGGGTTTGATCATCACCTCACAGACTGGATACTAACAAAAGGCAACAGTGCTACCCACTGCAAAAGCATGCCGCCTCTATCATATTTGTATAGGATCGATCAATAGATAGATAGATATTATTTATTTCGAATGAAATTCAGTAAATTACAATTCAGTAAATTACAATTTACTGAATTTATAATTTTTAAATTAAATTTATATAAAATTATACATTTTATAATTACAATACCCTGCTTTGAATTCCATAGAAATAAGAATCATTGGTGTCATAAGCAGACTACAGGCCACTGAACAGACTTTAGAATGCTTATGAAAACCTTAACAGACTTGATGAAGGACTTGCCCAGAAAACACTGCAAAATTGATTTGGACTCCAGCTCAAAGACATGAAACTCAAATCAGGTAAAAAGTTAAATTTGAAAATCTCATTAAAGTATGGAGTACAGTAACTAACAAGAATGCACAGCATTACAAGAGAGTTCTTTGTGGTGTGCTTGAGTTTCATCCTTGGTATGCCTCTTTGTGCTTGAATATGCTGCTACAAAAAGGTAAATCATAGTGAATACTATGATTTACAGTGTAAATCATAGTGAATACACTATATGAAGATGCATTTTGTAATTACCAGTCAGTATTACACTGGAAGTTAAAGACTGACATTTGAATCTTAACAAGAAGGCAGGGAGTACAGTTGTGGATTGGCTTAACAGCTCCACAAACACTTGCATGTTTTGGCTAGCAGGCAGAAGATCAATGGTGGAAAATGGGAGAGAATTAACAATGGATGCAGTCTAATGTGACCTGGTCTGTGCTGAGACGACAAACCTCACTTTAACACCTGATAAACACTCCATTGGAAGGGGACACAACAAGGATGGTTGTGATAAAGAAAAGGCATAGGGAGGCTATTTAGTCTTCATATCAGTGAAAAATATAGTGTTGAATGATAAATATTATTTATGTCGTTCTGCACTGTAGTTTCTGTAAACCAGTTTTCCACTAAGTTCTAAAACATGGAAAATATTTTTTTCAAGTTTCGTCACCCATCATCTCTCTTTGTAGTCTGCTTCTAGCTTGCCTTCTTCCATTCTTTTTTTTAATCTGCTCCTTAATTTGATTAACGTTGATGTTCATTAACACCTGATCTACCCCCTGTGCCTGCGCATCAGGCCTGGCACCATGCCTTTATGGGAAATCAATGGTATTTTTCTTCATCCAAGGGAGAGGGCCCACATCACTTTATTTCCATATATTAGACTTGAATTAGACTCTGGCTCAAAGGCTTTGTGACTCAAATCAGACATACAAAAAATAAAATTTTAACATTTTTTCTTAGGAGACTAAAGTCGCATTTCTTACAAAACCTGCCACATAAGGTTGAAGACAAGAATTCACGACACACAATCCAGAGGTAGCATGCACAGAGAGTTGAAGTAAATTATAACCTTTGGAAATTCCACAATAAAACAGTAATATCAGACTTCATATCAAACATATGAAAAAAAACATATTTGTATTATAAACCAAGCGCACTCAATGTAGTCAAAAATCAACGTGGTGACATAACGATTTAGTGTTGGCAAATCATGGATTGCGCTGAGCAGGCATTGCGAAGCCGTAGATGAGTGTTAGCAGGCTAACTGGCAAAAGAAAGCTAACTAATCGTGAGATTGGAAAAGGAGCTAACGTTAAACGAAAAATAACCTGTCATAAGAGCAAATGGATAAGAAATTTAAAAAAGTGATAGTTCTGTTAGCTGACTACATGAACAGAACCATAGCCGGACAGACTGTTTGTGCTAGCCAGCTGGTTTCACTCAGAATTAGTTACTGTTTTCTGTGTCATTTCTGCTGTTTGGACTTTCTGCTCAAAAACATGAAAATTGTTGGAACAGTTATGACACTCTAAAATTATGTGAACTGGGAAGTCCATGTATAGTTAGTGATGGGCAGATGAAGCCACATGAAACACTGAAGCTTTTCATCCAAATCGGTTCACTTTGGTTCGAAGCTTCATGAGGCTTCATTTGCTTCAGTACGACATCTACTGGATACTAAAATATCAATTGGCCGTCCATTCTGTGTGTACATGGAGACACCGGTCACACACACTAACGTCACAGCAGTTTTTGTCACAAGAAGATACCCCCGGATAGAAAAAGTTCCGGATACAGCATCCACACGACAACGCAGAACCGGCATTTTGAAAAAACCTCAGTTTGGCCAGCGTTTTCGTTGTAGTGTGTACGAAAGGCGTAACCGCAACGAAATGCCTTGCTGCCCAATGCCTTACGCCATATTACTCCTGTGATTCCTTCTGGCACATGATTGGTTGGGTATGTGACAGCGTGAGGCTTTCAAGTGAGCTTATTCAAATGTATATGTGGGGAGATGTATATTTATGAGAACAAGCCATTCATGATGGATGAATGAAAATTAAAGGAAAACTAAAATGGTAATTGTGATTATGAATATTTTCATTTTTTGCAAAATATTTAGTTGCGATATTATGATCTGAAAACTATACCATATTGCCATCTAACCCATAGAGCACCAAATGAACAGACTAGTTAAAGTCACCGTAGACACACTTCCAAGGGTTGTCTCTACTACCACGTGATAATCAGGTACTTACAGGTGAAATACTGCTCAACATGATTAAAGTTAATGTAACATTTCATAATTTTATCTGTTTAATTTCAAAAGTGGAACTAAATTTCTGTAACTTAATGGGACTTAAGCATGCACCGCCACTCCCAATGAGATCTCTTGTGATGTGCTTGTGTTTCTTTCCTAATGGTAGGCAGCTTTGTGGTTGAATATGCAAATACAAAAATGGATGAATGAACAATGAGTGACGCCTTTAAATTATCACTTACATTTTTAATATCTGAGAGAGTTTTCTAGGTTTACAACTTTACAATTTTCTAAATGATGCTATTCCACTTTTGAATAAAACACTAGGCCTTTTAACTTTTTCTTCATTGTCAATAAAAGAAAATATGATTATGTTCTGCCTGTTCTGACTTTTAAATTATGAACATAATTGATTAGTTTCATTGATTGATGGGTTAGCAAAGCATGTAACTTCAATAGGGTTAAGATCTTGCATTTCTATTTTTACTGCAATTTAGATTTTTTTTTTTTTTTTAACTCACTGGCTGCCAGCCATTTTCAGAGCAGAGAACTATACTGCATGCAGTTATAGAGAATGTTTACCAAAATTAAACCCCCAGTGGTAGGAACATGCTAGTAAAGAAATAAATATATAGTCTATGATTTTTAAATAAAAGCCGTGACTGCGGATCTCAAAATGTTTCACATATTAGCATAGTGATGAATAAATAAAGTAGCTAAACAATATGAAAACAATATTAATTTGAAATGTGAGGAATATGTGAAAGGAGAAAGAAGAAGGGATAAAGACAGAACGATCAACATCCATCATCTCTCTTCTATTACTGATGCAGGCATGAATGATTATGATGAGTTGAACAATTTCCCCAAACTCCCAGTGGATGCCCTTGAAAGTGACAAATTGCCAGGTTAATTATGTTGGGGTCATGGCAGTTCCAAGGGAATGAACCACTTTATTTGGAGCAAAAATCCATAAAAGGAGTTCATTCCCAATCTGTGCAGTCTCCATCCCAATCCACTGAAGGATGGCCTTAGTTCTCATGGGAAGGATCTTAAACCATTCTGAGTACAGTATATACAGTATATGACAGGTAAGCAAGCCAAGAAATCAAGTTAATTTTCCACATTTCAGGGCCATGACAACAACATTTCCAAGCCAACTCCTTGACAGGGAAGATCTATTTAGTCCTTCAAATGACCTTCCCCGGGGATCAATTACACTTCACTTTGATATAGATGAGGCATTGTAGATGTCCATTGAAGAGCCATGGAATTCCTAGAACAGCACTCATCTCGAAATACAGCCACTGGCTTACCCCTTATCCTCTCCTCTGCCAGTACCATTGTCCAATAACTGTTTCAGAGATGATCCGTATCAACATATAAATAAGTGCATGTGAGCTTTAGTCGGTTTAGAGCTGAGTCATGAGGTGTTTGAGCTAGGGTGGTCTGTTGTGGAGCATGTGTTACAGGATGCTGTCATTGGTAATTATGAGTCAATAGTTTTTGTGGGTGTCTGTGCATCTGAAGTAAAGCTATTTCCAGCCTCTTCGCTGTGCAGAGATTAAGGAAGACTTTCATATAACTGACTCTCCCTGTTGCATGACTGCAGAAGGGCAACGAGTAACAGAAGTGTGGGATTTAAGGAAATAGTATTGTAACTGGTTCAGAGGTGGAAAAAGTAAGATTGAGCCCCCCTTTTTTGCTCTCTAACTATACAAAAAGATGCATGTATTGGGGAGTCAGACTGTCTCACACAACTCTGATGATAACTTGTGGATCACTAAACAACTTCATTCTCTCCCTCCCCTGGTTCCCTGCTTGCTCATTCACCCTCTCTCCTCTTTCTTCTCCATTTTCTTTTGATTTATCTAGTTCAGTTTCTGTGGGAGCAGTCAGCCAGAGGAACCTTGAAGTTGGAGAGAAGAAGTAAGTAAAGACAGGTGTGCAGTGGGAGCATGATGGGCCCTAAGGTTGGGCTGAGAGGTGAGGGACACACACTGGCGTGTGTGACAAAAGGATGAGCTTCACTGCTAATGACTCCCACAGGGGAGGGGAGACCAGCTGCTCAATGTGCAAAAGCTTCCACATGCATTGCTACTTGCTGGTAAGGAGTTACTCGGCAATGTGGTGGAGCATGCACTTGGAAACATAAACTTTACAAGACCTTGGAGGTCAACAGATACGGAAAGGAAAAACAGTTACAGATCAGGATTCCCCACCCCATGCACACATACCAAAAAAACAAAACAAATCTATGCCAAAGAACCCTTCACTTACACGTTTTACTACCTCCCCCTCCATCCTTCTAATTTGTTTAAATTTCTGGAGAAAATCCTTCATCTTAGTTTGCACTGTCCTCAATTTGCACTCTGGTATCACAAGACATGATGGAGAGTTACTTATGAATTTCAAATGTTAAAGTCCAACTACTCAGTGGATTTTTGTCTGCCACTATAAAAGGGTTGTTCCTGCACAATAAATTATAATCAATAATACATCATACAGGCATTTGTGAGATAGCAGGGGATTTCTATTAACCCCACAATGCTTGAAGAAAGACCAGCAGTATTGTATGGCAGTGCATGTGAGCCCTCTAGTGACAAGCAATCTGCTGTCATGTATTCTGAGGAGCACAGAATAACCACAGCAAATGAGAGCTCAATGTCTATCATGTCTGTCTACGCACTGTATGTTGTATATCACAAAAAGTTTCTTTGTATTTTGTTACACCCAACATTTCCTTTTTTAACAAATGTTCTCTGAATAAAGACCTAAAGGAAATCTCCATATTTATGTCAACAAGGTGTAATTGACACTCAAATATGGAAAAGATTCTTGATTCACAAAGTAAAATTACTATTCAGGTGACATCTGGAGGAAGATAATTTCATCTGCTTAAAAAGGCATGAAAAACCATGAATGCCTAGCTGGGCTGTATCTTTTGAATATTTTGATGTTAAGCAGATGTGACATTTTAAATAAGTCCTATATCCAAGTGCTGTAGGTGTGACAGAGGAGTTCAAGGTAGAGGTGGGACTGCATCAGAGATCACCTTTGAGCCCCTTCTTGTTCGCTATGGTGATGGACAGGCTAAAGTGTCAGGTGTGATTTGTGATAGAAGAGTTTCAGCTAAAATGAAAAGAAAGGTGTACAAAACTGGTGAGACCAGAGATGTTGTTTGGTCTAGAGACAGTGTCACTAACAAAAAGACATGAGACAGCTGGAGGTACTAGAGATGAAGATGCTGAGGTTCTCTTTGGGAGTGACCAGGATGGACAGGATCAGGAATGGGACTGCACATATTAGAGGTTTTGGCGATGAAGTCAGACAGGCCAGACTGAGATGGTTTGGATGCTGAGTTTTGGATGCTGAGTTTTGGACTGCAAGACAGGAGGCCAAGAGGAAGACCAAAGAGGAGGTTTACGTATGTAGTGAAAGAGGACATGAAGGTAGTTTCTTGTGAGAGAAGAGGATGCAGAAGACGGGGTTAGATGGACACAACTGATTTCCTGTGGCAACCTCTGAAGGGAAAAGCCAAAAGGAGAAGAAGAAGAAGATATCCAAGCGTTGATCAAACGGAGGGTGGCGAGTATCATAGCTCAGTTAACGGACTTAGGAAAGGTGCAGTCACTGGTTATGTCACAGGGAGCTGTGAAATACCTACTTTATCTGTACACATACATTAAATGAGCATAATGGAGCATTATTTTCATTTTCTTGTACAAGCATTGTTAACACTAAGTATACCATTGACTCTCAACCATTAAGGTGTCAGTCAACTTGAGGCATAGATAGAAAGTTATTTCCAGAGCTAAATATCCTGAACTTATAACGTATTAAAGCATTAAATGGTTATTCCGTTAAAAAAAAATCTGTATTATGCAACTGCCCTTAGTTCACTGTATTTTTCTCTTTCATTCTTCACCATGCTCCATATATAGCTGATACAATTAATTGTGTTGCTACCATCTCAGTATCTGCTTTTAGCCCTAACATGTTGAGTATTAAGGTTTTCTTCTTCCAAGTGACTTTTATATGAGAGACATCAGTGAATCAGTGAGCATCAGCAACCACAGATATAATCAGTGTTGATTTCAAGAAAATCCAGTATAAGTATGACAAAGAAATGTTGCATGTTAGATAAGCTTAAAGTGAGGTGAGACGATTGACAGACTTGTCATTTGCATGCGCTAAATGTGAAACTATAGCCAGAAGCCTTTTAGCTTAGCGAGCATCAGGGAATGGATGGGGGGGGGGGGCTTGCCTGGCTCTGTAAAAAGTTTTAAAAAGATGCCTATGAGCACCTAAATTCCACTAATTAATACATTTAATAAGTTTACAATGCCTCTTATGAAACCAGTCTCATTGTTTCCCTTTTCCTCAAGAGTTTTTTTCAATTATCTCCCCACCTATTTATTTGAATAAGCTCACTTGAAAACCTCATGGTGTCACATTTTAACTCCACCCACTACCTGTCAACCAATCACGGCGCATCTGCCAGAAGGAATCACATGAACAGCATGAAGTAAGGCATCAGGCAGTGAAGCTTTTTGTTGCGGTTACTCCCTGTGACGAAAACCGCTGTGACTCTAGTGTGTGTGACCCATGTCTACATGTACACACAGAATGGACGGAGTTAAAATCGGCTATTTTCTGACGTATAACAGCTAAACGTCGAAGACGCGTTGATTAACATGCTAGAGAGTTAGAAATGTGTACGTCTGTTTCTGTTTATGAGTCATAAAGTTTACATATTTATTTATTTATTCATTCATTCACGTTCCACGCCAAAGATGCCAACACCAGTTCTGGGTCAGACTGTGATGCGCTGCCTGCTGGTGGGAGAACTCTGTGATGGGTGCACTTGGTTTATAATACCAATACATTTGTTATCATATGTTCAGTATGAAGTCTGATATTATTGTTTTATTGTGGAATTTCCACGGATTCCCGCTAGTAACATCATTTCTTATAAATTTGCTCTGTCAGATTACCTGAATGTAATATGTTTTTTGAAGATATTAATATTAATACCAACATTTAAAGCAGAAGCAAAACTGTGAGTAAAGCATTCTGATTGCATATATGAGCTTTCTTGTGAATGTGTTGGTACATATGAAGGTATTCTGGTCATGTTGAGAAGATCAGTTCAGCCTTGAACAACATCCTTTGGAGGAGCAAACCCATTCAAGAATAGTCATTAATCGCTGAATGTAAGCCTTTGTTTATAATTGCATACATAGCACTTGTGTGAAGTGTGTGTTTGTGTGTGCATGCACAAAGCTACTCAACATACATTTGATATTTTATTTTCCTGCAGTGTGTATAAATAAGTATTAAAACAGGGACATAATAGATGGATTGGACAAAAACTCAGAATACAAGGGCATGCTGGGGCTACACTGGAAAAAGAGTGTCCCATCTGTGAATGCCTCTGCTAGTAACACACAAATCAATTTCTATGACTTAACACATGTAAACACATGTATAACCAATTTTGATCTGCAATATATCCTTAAAAATGGACAATTTATTTTATATTAAGATGAATTAATTTCAGGAAGCAGACCCTTGGCTGGTGAAAATAAACTGAATACAATAATAGTCCATTAATATAAGGCATATATTAATAAATGTGAACATGAAGCTTGGAGCCCCACATGGAAACAAATGATGGGGCATATACTATTTACGGGTGCAACCACATTTTCAATATTTGTGTTTATTGAGTGGTATTCTAGACCCCGTTTGATTATCTCATTGTCTTGTGTTTTGTGTGAGTCCCAATTAAAGTTGTTTTCTTACAGCTTTGGGAATTCTACCCAGTTACGTTTGGCAACTATTTGAATAATAGGCCAACTGACTACTATTAGTGGCACCTCCAGACATCCTTCTCTGACTGGGTGGCTGGCATATAAACATCTTGTGTGCACTGTTTAAAAGCCAAGTAAGAGGTGGAGAGGACAACAGATGAATCAGATTGCATGAAGGAGAGAAGAAAAATAAGCCCTTAGTGAGAAATAAACCATCTATGACACTCAAAATTTTCAAGGAAAAAAGCCCCGTCTGTGCATTCGGCTTTGCAATAAATAGACAGTCTTGCACAGGCTTTGAAAATCAGTGAACCTCACCAGAGACCAGAGCATGTTTGACTCTGAGTCCAGTTTGTCTAGCCAACTACAATGCTGTTTGACTGTCGTCCCTGAGCTGCTGTGGGTTTACACTGCCCATAGCCTCCTCCATTGAGACTGGCCGCCTCTTTGATTCTTTCGGCCACTGCTAGTAATAGAACTTAGCGCTCGGTAGATATCCTCAGAGACATAGGCTGCAAAATCAAACTCCTGCCAGAAATCTAACTTTAAGATGAACTAATACTATAAATTCTGTGGCCCGCATGGGATCAATAGTCAAGTGATATCTTTAAACGGGAGATTTTATTGGACTTTAGACCAGATGTGTACACAAAACAGACTTTTTTGTTTCTACTTAGGTATGTTTCTATTCCTTTTATCCATTTTCATCATGAGGCAGCCTAGCACAGAGTGAATGTCGTAAAGGAAAAATAGCAGATGAATTATGAAATGCAACTTTCTGCATAAAATGATTGCAGATTTTTGTTTTCTTCAAAGACAATTTTTTTTTTTTCTTCTATACATAGGTTTCTTATGAAAGCCTTTGGAAACGTTCCATTTTGTCATGAAGACACCCAGACAGATACTTATCTGTCTTGTCCATGGCAAAAAATCAAATAAATATGGAGGGAGTGGCATGAGTGAGTGACTGAGTTGACATTTACTGTGATTAGCTTTTTTTGTGTTCAATGCATTTCTGTCATCTACTTATTCACTGCTTTTGTCTCGCTTCCCTCCTTGATACTTCATGTTTAAATTTCTTTACTGCATGAAAATGTAAATTACCTTTAGATTTCCTGTATCAAATATAATAAATAGGAAAAAAGTAATTATTGAAAGACTCTGGTGCCATATTTTGTGACAAACAGGGAAGATTTGGTGTTCCAAATATGACCTATTATTATTATTATTATTGTCAGGAATGAGTACATCAGAGGGAAAGCACATGTTAGAGGATTTGGAGATAAAGTCAGAAAGGCCAGACCGAGATGCTTTTGACATGTCCAGAGTAAAGACACGTGAATATAATAGTAGAAGGATGCTGAGTTTTGAACTGCCAGGTAGGAGGCCTAGAGTAAGACCAAAGAAGAGGTTTATGGATGTAGTGAAAGATGACATGAAGGGAGTTGGTGTGAGAGCAGAGGATGCAGAAGCCAAGGTTAGATGGAGGTAACTGATTCCCTGTGGCGACCCCTGAAGGGTTAAGCGGAAAGGAAAAGAAGAAGAAGATTTTTATTATTGGAAGAAAAGTAAAATATTAGTCTGATCAGTTTCTGGTGCTCAGGCATATGTTCATCATGAATTCACAGTACACCCCATATTTAAACGACAAGTCTTTTCTTGAATTAGGATGAGCAAATCAGTGCTGGACAGTGGCACTAACCTGTAAACAGAAAGTGGCAGCATGTCTCATCTGGAACATTTTCAAAAAAAGAGTAGTAAAAGAAGAGATCAGGGGCCTTAGCCAATTCAAAAATAGACTGAAAATGCTACCAGAAGGATCCAGACAATCAATAAGTATACATCTGTAGCAAATACTTCCATAAAGGTGGTTTAATATGTTATGGACAAATGATAAATGTTCAGTCCTTCAACACCTGTTTTAAGGATAGAGTTTAGTATACATTTTAGTAGGTAGATAGATAGATAGATAGATAGATAGATAGATAGATAGATAGATAGATAGATAGATAGATAGATAGATAGATAGATAGATAGATAGATAGATAGATAGATAGATAGATAGATAGATAGATAGATAGATAGATAGATATACTTTTTTTAATCCCGGAGGAAATTGCACATATCCACTGCTCAGGCATTACATAATTAATAAATACTGGATTAAAAAAGAAACACTGAGACCAAAGGACATAACACAAGACATACACTACACTAGAAGACACGTGTAGCATTAACAGGACATATACTAAATTATCACTAAAATATAAACAGTATAAAAAATTTAAATTAAATTAAATTAAATATCAAAAATAAAAAGTTCAAGTGAAAATTAGCAAGAGGCCTACATGGTGGGTAAGGTACACCCTTCTTACAATGTAAGGGGTCATTAATATCAGAACGTCTAATATATATCTAATATCGCAACTATCACATCTATTTAATATCTAATATCTATCTCACAATGGTCAAAAACATAAGGCGTCACTAATATCAAAACATTACAACACCTTGGCCCCACTACACTGCAGCACAGGCTGATATCTCATCCCCTCCATTCAACTGCATGCAGACCTCGCCACCTCCCCCCTGCTCCTCCTGAGAGTCATTGTACCCCCCTGATGGCACGGGGCATGAAGGAGGACCTCAGTCTCTCTGTGGAGGCGCTGTGTGACAGCAATCTGCCGCTGAAGGTGCTTCTCTGCTGGGAGAAGGTGGTGTGCAGGGGGTGGCTGGTGTTGTTCATGATAGCCCTGACTTTAGACATGGTCCTGCTCTGCAGAAGTGTCTCCACAGAGTCCAGGCTCAGCCCGACCACTGAGCCCGCTCGGCGGATGAGTCTGTTCAGACGGTCCATATCTCTTTTCCTGGCCCCGCCACCCCAACACACAATGGCGTATGACAGCACACTGGAGACTACGGACTGATAGAACATGAGAAGGAGCTTAGGACAGATGTTGAAGGAGGCCAGCCTCCTCAGGAAGTACACCCTGCTCTGGCCCTTCTTGTACACACAGTCCGAGTTGAGTGACCAGTCCACTCTGCTGTCTAGCTGCAGTCCCAGATACTTATCGTTTTCTACCACCACCACCTCACTGCCCTTGATGATCACTGGCTGTGGAGAGGGAGGTGCCCGCTGGAAATCCAGCACCATCCCCTTCGTCTTGGAGACGGTGAGCTGGAGCTGGTTCTGTTGGCACCACTCCACAAAGTCAGCCACCAATGTCCTGTACTCCCCTTCATTACCCTCCCGGATACATGCCACAATCGCAATGTCATCGGACTACTACTGTATGTGGTGTATGTGGCATGTATCTGAGTTGTGGTAGTACGTTATACACTTTTTCACAGAAAAGACTGGCAGAAGTTAAATATATTTTAAGGCTAACATTATTATTATCTCCACATACAAGAACTGGAGGAGTTTATGTGATAATGTGTCTTATTTAGCCTGTCATCTTGAAAAGTTGTCAAGTGGATTTTTTTCATACGTAAGGGTAAGGGTGGCAAAAGAAGACCTGATTAAATTTGATGATTAGATGTGATACAAATCTGCATAGTTAAGCACAAGGCTGTTATGAGTTGAAAGACTGAAACATATCAAGATACCAAGTTGTATCTGAGGTTTGACCTACATAATATTTACTAGGGAAAAGTAATTGCCTTTATGTTTTTGTACCTTTAAAGAAGGTAATCTATCGTTGAATACTTTCATGGAAACTGCATAACACCTTTCAAACAATATGTGATTGAAAAAACACATGAACACATGAAGTAATATCAAAATAAGTGAAGATAACTCAAGTATATCTTCAATTGCAAGTACCCACACTCTCAATATCTAATTGAGGACTTTGCCTTTGGACTAAAGAATGTGAATATCAATCTACATTACTCATTTGAATTTGTGTTACTGCCCACTACAACACTTGCGTGAGATGTGTTTTTCACTAGTTGCAGTCACATATACCTCTTGAATTCCATCAAGGACATAATGGTGCATTCTGTCGGCCGAGAATGCTGGTGTGATCCACAAGTCAGCAGGCCTGGCACCAGAGCAGAACAGCCTCTCTCATGGCCCATTAGAGTCTACTTAATGACCACAGTGATGACCCAAATCCTGGTGTAGGTTGTTCGCATTGTGCCTGATTAAAGCAACATCTCTCTACTCACTCTTTTTCATAACTGCAAAATGATAGATTTAGTTTCTCTGTTTGGGTGGATTAGTTTGACATTTTTTGTTAAAAAATGAAAATGTATCAAAGCAGATAATTTGTCCTGTATAACTGCTGTATTGTCTTTGCAAAAAACATGAATTGTAATTTACCATACTTATTCATTTAATTATATATAAATATTCAATAAAATATTGGATACATTTTGATAAAGTGTTGTTGAAATTGTATTTTCTAAATTGAGCGGAGAAACTGGCTAATCTGCAATTACATTTCTATAGTGACAGTATCAAAAGTTAAAATTAAAGCTGGGCAAAATGACCTCTAAGATTAATCTTGTTCAGTGGTAATGTTTACATTGTAACATGCTGGTATTATGCAACTTTGATGTTTTACAAAGCAGACTGTGTATTAAATTTATTTTGAAGCATAATACATTGTCTCAAAAACATCAAAATATAAATTAATAGGCTGAATATTCCAGTCATTTATTATTTCAAGTATTTCATAGTAATCATAATCCAGAAGCTACAATTAATTCCCAAATTTTGAGAATCAGGCTAAACGGTGTACAAAACTGTGGTGAGACCAGCGATGTTGTTTGGTCTCGAGTAGGGCTGCCACAAACAATTATTTTGATAGTCAACTGATCACCGATTATTTTTTCGATTAGTCGACTAATCAGATCATACGTAAATTGAATGTAAAACATACAGCTTATCTCACCAGCATGAAGCTGCTCTGATATAACCATCAATACTTTTCAGCTTTAAGTGTTTAGGGCATATGCTAACTAAAAAAATAAAGACAATTAAGATGATAGTTCAATAGGTGTGTCAAGGACAGAAAGGCAAGCGCGGCCGTGGAGGTGCCGCAGCAGTTTTTAGAGAAAAACAAAGATTAAAAAAAAAAAAACCGACGCGTCGACTATTAAATTAGTTGTTGACGATTTTAATAGTCGACATAATCGTGACTAGTCGACTAATCATGGCAGCCCCAGTCTAGAGACAGTGTCACTGAGGAAAAGACAGGAGACAGAGCTGGAGGTAGCAGAGTTGAAGATGCTGAGGTTCTCTTCGGGAGTGACCAGGAGAGATAGGATCAGGAAAGAGTACATCAGAGGGACAGCACATGTTAGAGGTTTCGGAGATAAAGTCAGAGAGGCCATACTGAGATGCTTTGGACATGTCCAGAGGAGGGATAGTGAATTTATTGGTAGAAGGATGCTGAGTTTTGAACTGCCAGGCAGGAGGCCTAGAGGAAGACCAAAGAGAAGGTTTTGGGATGTAGTGAAAGAAGACAATGAAGGTAGTTGGTGTGAAAGAAGAGGATGCAGAAGACAGGGTTAGATGGTGGAAACTGAATTGCTGTGGCGACCCCTGAAGGGTAAAGCCGAAAGAAAAAGAAGAAGAGGCCAAGCCTTAAAATGTGTAAGTCTCATGTAATAAGTCTTATAAGTAGGCCATCAGTGACCATCCTCACCCTTACACACCATATTTGTCCATCAATGTGAATAAAAAACTGAGATGTAAATTAAAATTGCTGATTTCTCTTCCAACCTTCATTATCATGGGACTGGGGTTGTGGTCAAAAGAACAGTCGTGGATAAAATTGACCAAACTAAATATGCTTTCCAAGGTAGCTGTGCTTACCCTGAGAGATAGGGTGAGGAGCTAAGAAATGTGGATGGAGTGTTAATACTGTAGTTTAGTTCAGTTTAGTTGACATTTGGTATATACCGTAAGTCTGAGCCTGATGAAACCACAACTCAACCTTGAGCATGTAATGAAGCTGTGTGTGTGTGAAGCTGTGTGTGCATGTATGTGTGTGTGTGTGTGTGTGTGTGTGTGTGTGTGTGTGTGTGTGCGTGCATGTGCGCGAGCGAGTGAGTACGGGTGCACGCAGTGACCAAAAGTGCACAAATGACTGACACTGGACTACCTTTGGAGAGAAACTCCTCTAATTGAGACTAACATTAGCAAGATTAATTTGGTGTGGAAATTGTTGCCTATTTTTAGACACGCAATATTGGTCGCTGTGCTTCACAGAATTTGTCATTTTCTCGACCTCAACTTCCCTTCCTCATATAATCTTGTTTACAGTATTTAGGTGAACTTGATATTGCTTTTAATAGGTTTACAAGTACGTGTGTGTGTGTGTGTGTGTGTGTGTGTGTGTGTGTGTGTGTGTGTGTGTGTGTATGTGTGTATATATGTATATATATATATATATGAGTTTTTTTTCTTAATTTTTTTTGAAGAATGCAACAGCAGAGGAATCTTACGAAAGGAAATAAATGTCTGCACCCTCATAGCCACTTCCAATTTCGCTTGCTCTTTATCTCCCTGTCCCTTTCTCATTCATGGCCTGTTAGGATATGCTGCTGTGTTGTACTGTAACTGGAAATGACAGATGATCTCCAAGACGGGGTAATGCTGTGAGAGCCTAGGGGCACACTGGAGAGAAGAGAGGAACAGTTCAGCTGGAGATATGAGAATAAATATTGGTATCTTAATTTAGTTGACCAAGGATGAAAAAGGATGAAAATGGCTATAGCGAATACTTTCTTCCAGAAGAGGCAAGACTATATGGTGACCTATAAGAGTTGAAGTAGGAGCACACAGGTAGACTACATCTTGTGTAGACGGTGTAATCTGAAGGAGATCAGTGACTGCAAAGTAGTGGCAGGCAAGAGTGTAGCCAAACAGCACAGGACAATGGTGTGTAGGATGACTGTGGTGGTGAGGAAGATGAAGAGGACAAAGGCAGAGCAGAGGACAAAATTGTGGAAGCTGAAAAAGAAGAGTGTTGCAGGACCTTTAGGAAGGAGTTAAGACAGGCTCTGGGTGGTCAAGAGGTGCTGCCAGATGACTGGACAACTACAGCTAATATGATCAGGCAGACAGGTAGGAGAGTACTTGGTGTGTCATCTGGAAGGAAAGTAGATAAGGAGACTTGGTGGTGAAATGAGGAGGTACAGGAGTGTATACAGAGAAAGAGGTTAGCTAAGAGAAAGTGGGACACTGAGAGGACTGAGGAGAGTAGACAGGGGTACAGGGAGATGCACTGTAAGGTGAAGGTAGAGGTAGCAAAGGCCAAACAATGAGCTTATGATGATTTGTATGCTAGGTTGGACAGTAAGAAGGAAGAGACTGATCTATACCGGTTGGCAAGACAGAGAGACAGACATGGGAAGGACGTGAAGCAGGTTAGGGTGATTAGGGATAGGGATGGGAGTGTATTGACAGGTGCCAGTAATGTGATGGGAAGATGGAAAGTGTATTTGAAGAGTTGATGAATGTGGAAAATGAGAGAGAACAAAGACTAGAAAAGGTGACTGTTGTGGACCAGAAAGTGGCAAAGATTAGCCAGGATGAAGTGAGGAGGGCATTGAAGAGGATGAAGAGTGGAAAGGCAGACGGTCCTACAGAGGAATAAAGCTGATGAGCCATACAATGAAGTTATGGGAAAGAGTAGTGGAAGCTAGACTAAAGGCAGAAGTTAGCATTTGTGAGCAGCAGTATGGTTTCATGCCAAAAAAGAGTACTACAGATGCAGTATTTGCTTTGAGGATGTTGATAGAGAAGTACAGAGAAGGCCAAGAGCAGCTGCATTGTGTTTTTTTAGACCTGGAGAAAGCTTATGACAGGGTTCCCAGAGATGAACTATGGTATTGTATGACGAAGTCTGGAGTGGCAGAGAAGTATGTTAGAATGGTGCAGGACATGTATGAGGACTGTAAGACAGTGGTAAGGTGTGCTTGTAGGTGTGACAGATAAGTTCAAGGTGGAGGTGGGACTGCATCAGGGATCAGCTCTGAGCCCCTTCTTGTTCACTATGATGATGGACAGGCTGTCAGACGAGGTTAGACAGGAATCTCCATGGACTATGATGTTTGCAGATGACATTGTGATCTGCAGTGAGAGTAGGGAACAGGTGGAGGAGAAGCTAGAGAGGTGGAGGTTTGTCCTGGAAAGGAGAGGAATGAAGGTTAGCTGCAGTAAGACATAGTACATGTGTGTGAATGAGAGGGACCCAAGTGGAAGAGTGAGATTACAGGGAGAAGAGATCAAGAAGGTGTAGGATTTTAAGTACTTAGTGTCAACAGTCCAGAACAATGGAGAGTGTGGAAAAGGGGTGAAGAAGTGTGTACAGGCAGGATGGTACGGATGGAGGAAAGTGTCAGTTGTAATGTGTGATAGAAGAGTTTCAGCTAAAATGAAAGGGAAGGTGTACAAAACTGTGGTGAGACCAGCAATGTTGTTTGGTCTAGAGACAGTGTCACTGAGGAAAAGACAGGAGACAGAACTGGAGGTAGCAGAGATGAAGATGCTTAGGTTTTCTTTGGGAGTGACCAGGAGAGATAGGATCAGGAATGAGTACATCAGAGGGACAGCATATGTTAGAGGTTTTAGAGATAAAGTCAGAGAGGCCAGACTGAGATGGTTTGGACATGTCCAGAGGAGAGATAGTGAATATATTGGTAGAAGGATGCTGAGTTTTGAACTGCCAGGCAGGAGGCCTAGAGGAAGACCAAAGAGGAGGTTTGTGCATGTAGTGAAAGAAGACATGATGGTAGTTGTAGTGAGAGAAGAGGATGCAGAAAACAGGGTTAGATGGAGGCAACTGATCGCTGTGGCAACCCCTGAAGGGAAAAGCTGAAAGGAAGAGAATGGATGGATGGATTTCAAATCTTATGTATGACAAGAAGAAAATATCCAGCTAACAGATATAAGACTAAGAGCACAGATATACAGTATATACAGGAAATGACCCCCAAAACTTGGATCATGTGCTTTCAATGCTGGCTCTCTGTAACGAGTTATAAAAAGAATAATACATCATTGTAAATTTAAATTCTGCAGCAGCACATTTTGTCTGGCAAACAGGCTGATCTGTACACAAGCCCAAAAAACTAGAACGACAATTGTGCTTTTAAACACACACACACACACACACACACACACACACACACACACACACACACACACACACACACACACACACACACACACACACACACACACACACACACACACACACACACACACACACACACACACACACACACACACACACACACACACACACACACACACACAAATCTGAATATTCAAATACCTATCAGTGCTGGCACTGAACACCTTTGGTTAATGATAGTTAAAGAGGACATGAAGGTAGTTGGTGTGAGAGAAGAGGATGCAGAAGACAGGGTTGGATGGAGGCAACTGATTCACTGGGGCGACCCCTGAAGGGAAAAGTTGAAAGGAGAAGAAGAAAAGTAGAATAGTACATGCTTTGAATTCCTTGGAAAACATGATGCAACACATGATAGAAAACTTACTGCAAACACATTAAATTAATCAAGTCATGACAAAAGCTATAGATCTTGACTTTTAAGCATCTCAGTTTTTGTTTAAAATATCTGAACAAATTGAATGGATTGCCATAAAAGTTTGAACAGTTGTAGTCCCTTGAGTATGGCTTGCAAACACTTATCCTTTAATATTTTATTTATTGAGACAATGCTTGCATTAGGATTTAGCTTAAGTCACTGCCTTACAGAGCATCTATTATGTCCGTTTACTGTTATCACACAAGCCATTATTATTGTTAAAATTTTACAATTATGAAGTATTTTAAGCATTTTCTTTACATTTCAATTATCCAAACAGTCAGAATGCGGTAACATATGAATTGAGCCAGATAAAAACTTACGTGGCTAAATTATATGTATCTGGTAGTGAGCTCTATAACATAATTTAATTAAAGAACAAAGTCTAGTATAAACAATACACATGCAGGGGGCTATCAAAAATCATTGAATGTAATGGTTGTAGTAGGTCGCAAGGGAAGTTTTGTGTTTCTTTCCTCACCAATGCTTATCAGGTTCAGAGACCTGGTCTAAAAAGAAGCTTTGGTTCCGTGTATCTGACTAGTGTCTAATGGAATTAATGGCATTGTATCAGTTATAGTCTAACACACTTTTTGAACTGTCCACAGGATTCATTGCAGCTGAAGAAATAATTCATTACATTTTTATCTTTCACAAAATGATCATTAAAATTGGCTTGCATGTTGCAATTCCAGTCTGTAATTGTGGTAACTAGGATGAGGATTCTGAAATGTGGCCTAGTGAGGTTGGTATGTGTATACTTTTTGATAAGTAGTCATAACTTCACAGTGGCAAGATAAAATGAAGGGAAAAAATGAGATGATGAAAAATGAAGGCTGAATTTGCCTTAGATGCAGGGGCAGAGAACGTAAACAGAAAGAAATAGAGGGGGTGTGCAAGTTCAAACACATGTTGTCAGCCATAGAGGCCTGCTGACTTCTCTTGCAGTGATTTAAAAAGCCAACATCACTTTAAGCCCAGTGCCAAGAGCATGAGGAGGCTAGATCAAGTAAGAAGAAGCAAATTATAGCCCAAGTCTGGCCACAGACAAAGGTCCTTCTGGTGCCTTGCATAAAACTCTCATGAATATTTGATTTTGTTTACTGGGCAACATGGTATGAAAAACAAGTCTCATCACACAAAGTCTGCCTTGTCCCTCCTGAAAGCCTTAGGATAGGCCGGGCTGACAGAAAGAATGGAGAGGAGTCAGAGAATCAAATGAAGAATGATGGGAGGAGGTTCTGTTTCAGGATCGTGGCTTTTCTAAATGTGTTGAGGATAATACAGTACAAGTGTTGAGTCCTGGAAGTAATTACATTCACAGAACGGACTGCTAAAACTTCAGGTCATTGCATTATGAAAGCATACTATGTCTGCTTGGTTTTTATGCAATGATGACATCATCTCAAAATTCTGAGAGACATTTTCATGAAAAAATAAGACACAGGTCTGGTTTCCTAAAATGATAATATAATTATTTTGTACTGAACTGAACAATTGTACTTGTTTAGCAAGAGTGAGGTTCCTGAAAATATAGTGCAGAAAAACAATTACAAGCTCACGGGAGAGCTTCATGTCATGTGAGATGATCCAGTGTCCTAAATCTTGAAATGTAAACGATTTACATTAATGGTAGACCGATTATATATCAATACAAATGAATATGTAAGAGTCATGTAATGGAAGGATTTACAGACTTCTTCCACCCAGTGACTGTGATTAGTTAGTTTCTCTCATTTTCTCCGTGCTTCAAAACAAGTTAGCAGTAGGGGACCAAAAAAAAGGGAATATCCTAGTCAGAAGTATGTTTTAACTGTGGGCTGAAATGAATAAACTCAGTATCAAACCAGATATGGTACATACCAGGAGCACTTGCAGCACATTCTTAAAATAATCCATTAGAAAACAGCTGAAATCTAGTAGCGGGGATGTGATAAAAGACAAAACAAGTCAGCACTTGGGGTGGAGACTATTGGGAATATTGGACACATTGGGATTGGAGAATAATTGTTGTCTTTTTGTACTTTGGTCTTACCTTCTTCTTCGTGTTAGCTGCTAACTGCTCGTAGTAGTTGTTGTGTTGTTATGCTTTACATTCCAGAATTGCATTTCAATATAAATATACACCCAACATTGCATTGAACAGTCCATTGAAAAGGGGTCCTCAATGTGTATTTCTTGCTAACTTAAGGCAGAGTGCCTATACTTTTATGGCCCATATATAATATGAAGTGTAATGTAAATTAACAGTACTAAAATGGACACACACACAAACACACACAAACACACACACACACACACACACACACACACACACACACACACACACACACACACATACACACACACACACACACACACACACACACACACACACACACACACACACACACACACACACACACACACACACACACACACATACACACACACACACACAAACACACACAATGAATGAAAAAAGTCCACAGGTGAAGGAAAAAAGAGCAAGCAGCTGAGACACAACCAGGTAATTGAATATGACTGAATTCTCTGGAGAAAATGGGGATGATGGATGAATGAATGAATGAATGAATGAATGAATGAATGAATTAATGAATTAATGAATGAATATTATTAATAATCTCGAAGGGAACTCAGGTGTGTCTCATCAGGTGCTTGTTTATCCCACATTCTTTTCAACACAAGCTATGAATAGAACACAAACACAAAACACCATATCATAGCAAGAGCAATTCAACAATGTTTTATAATTATTTTTTGTTAGCATTAGTATTGTGCCGTAACTTCATAATACATTACAGCAGAATTTATTAGTGTAAAATACCACCAAAAAGTAAGCTAATAATAAAAATATGTGTTCAGACATCAACACTGTTGCTACTCAAAGATTTTTTTTTTAGTAATTTTTTTCAAGTACAGTATTTGACTTTTTTGCAAACCCTGGGCAGTTTTTTGGACATAGTCTGCCAAGGTCTGGATTGCCTTGAGTATACAATGTTGTTGCCATTTTTCTGCTATGTTGTTGCTTTTTTGCTGTGACTCCCATCTCATTTATTGTGTCAGGCAACACTGAATCTTAACAGAATGGGTGCTTGCACCTGCAAATGATATTTGCAGGAGTTGGACTGGGACATTGCTAAGCAGAGTCAGTCAGGAAAAGGGAAATGCTGGTTATGTGAGTCTGCGCTTGTATATGTCTTCATGTCTTTGCTTTCTATCTTACAATATTGACAATACATTGTGTGTAAACATATCATCTGTTTGCCTTTGTATGCTCACATACAAATAATATACCTTCATATTACAAGTTTTGAATATGAAGGTGTCTTCTTGAGGAGTCAGAGAGAAAAAGAACGGCAAAAAAGAAACGGCAGGCAGAAGCATCCTAATCTGCAATAAACCTTTACTTCCTGTTGGTTTCCATTTCATGGTTAATTGTTGAATCAATTGCTTATCTTATGCAGCACTGTTTTCGGTGTCTGAATAAAGCCTACAATAATCCCTGTGCCTAATTTTGTACTTTCTAAGTGGCAGCATAAGCAACAGGATTGTTGTGTGGAGCTTTGATTTAGTACATTTACTTAATGATGACGGACTGTAATCTTTATAATAAACTTTATATGCATTAAACCCCACACATGAATTGTGCTGGTTTTATGGTCAATCTATTTTTTCTTTGAGCATTTGTCACCCTTAAAAAATTCCACACTTCAGTTAAAATGATTAATTTTCATTTGTAAAACTGATGACTGTTTCTTTACTTCCATAACAAAATTTCGAAGTAAAGAAACGCTTCAATTAATCATTTGAATTATGTAAGTTTTGCATAATTCTAAACAAAAATTATTGATCTTATTCTTCAAAATCATGGAAGGTGACACAACTGGCAGAGTTTGCTTGTTCATTTGGTGAAAGTTTTCAAAACACATACAACAGAGAGAAGATCCTGTTAAGACTCAGAGCCCCCATGAGAGATTCTTACATGAACTGGCAATGCCTTGGGATACCAGGGAAGGAAGTGAAAAGTGTTGCCTAGGAAAGCATCTGCAGTATCCTGCTTAGCCTGCTTATTGACTACCGTGATCCTCAGATGTAAAGTGTTGATGGTCACAAAATACAAGGGAGCATTACTTTTATTCATTAATGTAGGGGGCTGATACCTTACAATATAATTCCCTTCCTGTGTCCTTTACTCATAATATAAGACACTAAGGTAAAGATGAACTTGACAGGAGTCCAAGGCAGCAAATCAGTGTGGACCCAACTTATAACATGACAAATGGTTTGGACATGTAGGGTAGCAAAGATCTATGCCACACCATTTAGACAAATCTACTTAATACACTTGGTCCACTCTCATTACGTTTCTATTCCTTCATGCATCCACCAACGGTAAAAGGAATACTGAGTAAGCACTTTGAGCTGTCAAACTGTGACTCCACTAATCGCTCACCATATACCAGGCCTGCCCCTTTAGGTAAAGCTGTATTTTAGAAGCAATCTAAAATAGTATATTCTAATGACATTAATCAGTGAAGTAGGGTTATGCAATTAAAATGAGCTGTAAGATTGACATGAATAATAAGGTTAAATAAATAAATGGGAAAATAAATTTGTGTTATTGATTGGCGGCAGTGGGTAGTAGTTGCTCTGTTGCCACACATTAAGGCAGTTTTGGGTTTGAGTCCCACTCTGTGCGGAGTCTGCGTGTTCTCCCAATGTCTGCATGGGTTCTCTCCAGGTTCTCCGGCTTCCTTCCATCTCCAAAAAAATGTGCTTCATGCTAATTGTCCGGTCCCAAGTTGATTGTAGATGTGAGTGTGTGCATTTGTGTTTGTCCGCTTATATGTGTGGCTGCACTGGTGTCACGCCCGGAGTGTCACCTGCCTCACGCCCCCAGTCGGGTGGGATAGGCTTATGCTCCCTGTGACCTGCAACAGCGGATGAAGCAGGTTTAGAAGTTGGATGGATGGATATGTTAAATATGTATGTATAAAATAAATTACCATACATCTAGAAATGGAAGTGCAGATTTTATTCTGGGAATTAAACCTGAACATCGATCAGCCCATTAGTTGAGAAGAAAATCACCAAACACAATGTGATAAGGGCATGGGATGGCAGACACAACAAAAGTTGGAGGCACTAAAAAGGTTAACATGACAAATGACTTGTGAGAGGTACAGCCACAGGCAATGTTATTAAACCCAGTCAATGGTGGATATCAAGACTGTAGATTAGATTAAATATAGTATGAGGTATTTAAATATACATGTACACGTATATTTAATACATACAGTATATAGTATATGTCTATTGTCATATATTCAACACTAAATTGATAGTAATTGTCAGTCAGTCATTTTCAGATTACCACCGCCATACCCGCCGCAGCGGGTCACTTGGAGCCCGAGCCTATCTCGGCGGCATAGGGCGTGAGGCGGGGGACACTCCGGGCACGACGCCAGTGCACCGCGGAGCCACACACAAAGACATACAACCATGCACACACACACTCATTCCTACAGACAATTTGGAATGGTCAATCAACCTGAAGCGCATGTTTTTGGAGGTGGGAGGAAACCGGAGAACCCACGCAGACACGGGGAGAGCATGCAAACTCCGCACAGAGCGGGACTCGAACCCGGGTCCGCTGTGTTGTGAGGTGGCAGCGCTAACCACTGTGCCACCGTGCCGCCTTGAGAGTAATTGTAAGAAATAATTTCAACAATTCTCGGGCATCTACTGCACATAAGATTATATATCTTTCCCACAATGTGGAGAGAAGTCCAGTATATGAGAGGATAGAATACTGAATTCGATATGGGGAATTAATTATTGATGGTGCAACACTCACACAGCAAACATACAGTTTACCTACTTGCATATTGTCTCTGAACAATCCTAAAGGTCAAGATAGAGTTAAAGATTTCTTCTCACCTGTTATTTATAGTCAAATTACACTGAGTCAGTGTGGTTCTCCATTCAGCCTACAGCAGCAGGGAATGAATTGGTCACTTTAAAAGAAATGGGATGGCTAATGGGAAATAGACCTTTTGCATGGTGACAAATTATGTCCCACATATAGAATGGTTTTGCACATTTAAACAGGACAAGGAAATACAATAGGGAATGTAAAATAGCAAAGCAAATGAAAAGGTTAAATACATCTTAAATGCTGAGATGCTGCGCCAGCCATTCTGGCAATATGATGAATGCTACTTCAGGGTTTCAGTTTTATACATCAGACATCATAAATCCAATGTATGTTTGGAGTGGTTGTGATTTAGTTGGCCACAGTTTACCAGGCTCTGCATATAATGACTTGCCTTAAAGAGCTTTAAGCAGAATGAAAAAAATCTTAGGAGAAAAGACCCTTGTCCCTAAGTCATCTCAGCTTCAACAAGGTGTGTGAGTTGATTGACTACTTTGCATGATGTGCAATCAGATAAAGTGGCCATCACTTGGGCTCTATTGTAACATAAATCACACTGTGATATGGAGGAATATGTATTCTCTTTTTCTATGAATCATCATTATCCCTCATCTAAGAGTCAATTATCTACAGTTCGACAAATGGTATAACCTTGAACATGGATAAATCCAAGGAAGCCAGTACACAGGTTGCAGAATATTGTCTTTAACTTCTAAACAACAGAATGTGTCTATATAGATTGAAACATATTTATACATTAGAGCTTTTTGTTGATTTGCTTAGTTGAGTAATTTATCAGTACTTCCATGAATGCTATTTTATTTGTAAGTTTGTTCTCTTCTCAGTAGGGACTGATGTAAATAACTTTACATTAAGACTTGCAGTGAACAGTAGACACACTTTGGGCATTGTACTACTCTGATCTAATAATGATCTGTAGTGTACTTCAAAAACAAGCCCATATTTATTTTCTAGCCACATCTCCTATTGAAATAAAAACACCAAGATCTATCACACTACAGTACATTTCATTTTTATGTCGTGGCGATCCTTATTTTTTTAAAGACATACAAAGAGTCACAAGAAAAGAAAACAAAATACATTGTCACACCAGGTGACACCAGCTTTAGTTCATTCGAACTTACCACATATGCTTGTTACATTTTTAATGACAGTCCCCAGCAATAATTGGAAACCTTAGGGCGAGGAATTTCACATGGCCAAAGACCCAAAGGTTCTCTGGCCTGACTCAAAAATAAGTAAAGAAATAAATAAATTAAATAAATAAATAAACTAGCGGGAACCCGTGGAAATTCCACAATAAAACAATAGTATCAGACGTCATACCAAACATAACATTCTTTATATTTGTTTTTTAATCCTTAAAATTTCATATCAACCTGACACTCTGTATTGGATGCCAGTGGATGGCACCCAAAAGTTTGAAGAATCCCATGCTTGTACTTTAACCGATAACTTATTAGAAGTATGTCGCAATAACCATTGAATAATTTATAGCTCACCTTTCTTTTTCTGAACGCTTTTGTTTTTGCGCTAGTGATTCATTGACTCTAGTGAAGCCGTACTTCTCCTTTTGAGATGCTGATTTAATATTGTTTGTGCACTTGCAATATGGTATCATACTATTTTTTTAGGTAGCTCAGTGAATATAAAGCTCACTCTTTTGTAAACCTCACCTTTGTTTAGCTTGGCGATTTTCCTTTTGTGCTTGTCATTCATTGGTACTGGCTAAGTAGTACTTGTGTTTTTGTGGCACAATCATTTCCTCTCTTTTAGTTGGAGTTTCACGTAGAATACATTGTCATTTTCTGTCACGTTCCCTCTGTTTGCATTCTGTACAAAAAACAAAAAGTATAGTAACAGCCATGACACTGAATGACTGGGAACAGCATTAATTCATGTATTTATTTATTTGATAACTAACGGTTGATAGGGTTTAACCCACTGAATGTATATCATTATTTTTGTATACTCCACTTTTCTTTTTCTTGGTGATTCATTCATTGGCTCTAGCTAAGTAGTACTTGTCTTTTTGTGACGCAATCCTTTCTTCTCTTTCAGTTGGAGTTTCACTCAGAATTTGTTGCCATTTTCTGTGTTGAGTCTGCTGTTTGGACTCTTCTCAAAAACATGAAGATTGTTGGAACAGTTATGACACTGTAAAATTATGTTAACTGGGAAGTCCATGTTTAGTTAATTCTTTTCCCACATAGCAGATGCCTTATGCCATATTGCTCATGTGATTCCCTCTGGCAGATATGATGTGATTGGTTGGGCACTTGATTGACAAGTAGTGGGTGGAGTTGGTGACAGCCTGACACTGTGACACCTTCAAATACATAGATGGGGAGATAAAAAATTAAGATAAAGTATAAGGAGTTGTCCACAAAATTGACCTCCCCACTTCCTCCTATTTAATATGCACCTTTTCTCATATATCTAATTTATATCCAATGTATAGTCTTCCTCCTAGTCTTTATCCTTCTTCTCATCCTGTTTGCATGTCTGAAAACAGCTTCAACACGTGAACTTTCCAATCATTGAAGTATACCTACCTCCCTACCTACTTACCCACCTACAGTACCTACCCAAGGAACAGCAGTGGCTCAGTGTAGAGCACGTTGTCCAATGATTCAGGATAGGCGGTTCGATTCCCGTCCCATCGAGTCATTTGTCTTTGTGTCCTTGTGCAAGACACTTTACCCTCCTTGCCTCCAGTGAGAAACTCGCTGGTGTGTGAATGTGTGTGATTGTTCCGGTGGTGGTCAGAGGGGCCATAGACACAGATAGGCAGCACACCTTCATCAGTCTGCACAGGGCAGCTGTGGCTACATACGTAGCGTACCATCACCAAGTATGAATGGGGAGTGAATTAATAATGGATCCGATGTAAAAAGCGGCTTTGAGTGTCCAGAAAAGCGCTATACAAATCTATTACAATCCTTCGAGCGACCAACCTATCTATCAATCACTGGATACCAGCCATAAATATTTAGGCAGACTGTGGCACTTGTATTATGCAGCATTTTTTTTTGCATGGTATTAAATGCATGTTATTAAATGCATGGTATTAAATGAAATACTATAAGACATAAACATCAAGCACAACTTTATGCATATAAATCAATTATTTGTATATTATCAGTTATTTTATTATCACACATACTTTGTTTTAGCACAGTGTCTTCATTGTCATTTAGACTTTGACAAAATACATGCCGTTTATTTTGTTGTTTTTAAGAGCTGTTTAATTACTGAATTTTGAAGGGTCTGTGGGAAATAACTCAGAAGAAGTGTTGACTATTTAGAGTAGATCTGATGCCCTGCAGTTAAAAGCCTGTAGGCAGAATACCAAGCAGCAACAGGAGAATTTCAAATGTTCCCCAATTTTTGCTTGTACAGTTGATGGGATGGAATTGCACCCTCCCTGTAAAATTGACTTGAAGCATAAGCATGGACAAGCTGTCAGGCTTCAGTAGAAAATGGGGCAATGTTGTTGTTTGTGGCAAAAAGAACAGGCTGGCCTCGTAGTTTTCCGTTCCAAATTATAAATAAAAAGTATCTTTTTTTTATCTCATGATGAACCAAGATATTTGTTATATTCAGTTCTTCAACACTCTTCTATAAATCTTTAACCAAGACACCATTCTTTACATCTGTCTTTGCTAAATGTTTGTCCTTGTTTAGTCTTGATACAGTCTTTATCTTAGTCGGGCAAATTGCATATTAATTGTGTGTATTTGCTTAGCTAAAGACATCATTGGCTGATCCCCAACCAGGAACAGATACAAAAAAGAAAGCTTGAATGAATAATAATTTGGTATTTTTAGCAGCACAGCATTTTGTGACACCTCTTTACATTTGTTTGCACTGAGACAGTTATCTCAAAGAAAACACGGGCATTATCTAGACAGGGCAATATTAATAATCCCCAACTAAAATCTCAAATCACCAACAGTACATTAATTGACAATTTAAAGGCATAGTGGCTGAGAAAAATCAGTTCCAACAAGTAATCCAAAGCATTTGCACAGCATTTAAGTGCCCTGTAGATGAATGCAGTTTACCTGAAAAACAAAAATGCGCCACATATTTGCTTCTGTATGGAAAAGCCACTAACCAGAATTGCAAATGCACCTTATATATCCACTTTTAGTTAGAATAATGAAATTCACCTACTGATAACTAGCATATATTTTGGAGTAAAATTTGTCAAGTAGTAAAATAGTTCAATGAAACTCTGCTTCAGTACTTCTGATACCCATTGCAAATGCTTTTATCCTCTCTGTGACACATAGTCATTTATTGATCTTCTTGAAGAGAATACATTTGCAATCATCTCATCTACAGCCACTTGTCCAAATCTGGGTCATATGGAGCCTATTCCAGCTGAATATGAACGGCAGCTCATCAGCGGCATACATGAAAGAAAAACAACCGCTTACACTCACACCTACAGACAATTTGGTATAACCAATTAATTTAAGATGAATGTTTTCAGTGGTGGGAGGAAGTCGAAGAACCTGGAAAGAACCCACGTAGACACAAGACCATACAAATTCTGCACAGGAAGGAATTGAACCCAAACCATCTTGCTGTGAGGAAACAGAGCTACCCCCTGTGCAACCACTATACAGTGCGCCCTCGTTCCAGGAACCACACGGGATTAATGAATTCCGCAACCAAGCAACAAACTATTTATCTTAGTATTTAACGTCTATGAACCCTCCCCATACTGATATTAAACCACCTTCTATCTGTATTATCTTTTCCCACACTCTTATCAAGTCTTTAAAGCACTTCTGTGTCTCACATAAGCCTGAGACTCACGGAACCGAGCGCCCTTCCAGATGCCGTCAGCCAATAGAATGCACGTACAGTATCACATGACTGCCTAACAACAATCCGCGATGAGGTGAAGTCACGAGCGTTAATACGAGAATGCGCGAGGGCGCACTGTACCTCATTATTTCGACACACATTCATATATTTTTAACTCCTTAAA